>NC_087552.1:74578794-74917187 GCF_036250125.1 Pseudopipra pipra
TTGATATTAAAAAAAAAAACATTCTCTGTTTTATGCTCATGTTCTGGTAAAGGCTCCTGGCCAAGCACATGCCTGAAAAATCTATTTGAGGATTTCCAGGGGAAAATGTGGAATACAGAGCTGTGAGACAGGAAATTCCCACATCCCATAAAGTCCTTCCTCTTCCAAGCAGCACCTCCCAAAAGCAATATTTATGACATTAAAATGATCCTGCAGCTGATACAGTCACCAGCTGAAACAGGCAGAGCCTCAATATCTTCCATACAGAATAATTCCAGGGATTTTTCCACACTGGTTTTGCTGATTCCCAGTGATGTGTCCGTTCATCCATGGCAGGATTTTATCCCAGGAATAACCTGATTAAAGCTACTTAGGCAGCTTTCCCAAATTGCAGTGTTTTCACTGTTGTGCTGCTGCTGAACCTTCCCCAAATCTTCCTTTAATCATGGAATCATGGAATGGTTTGGCTTGGAAGGGACCTTAAAGCCCATCTCATTCCCCAAAATCTTCCTTTAATCATGGAATCATGGAATGGTTTGGCTTGGAAGGGACCTTAAAGCCCATCTCATTCCCCAAATCTTCTTTTAATCATGGAATCATGGAATGGTTTGGCTTGGAAGGGACCTTAAAGCCCATCTCATTCCATCCCTGCCATGGGCAGGGACACCTTCCACCAGCCCAGGTTGCTCCAACCTGGTCTTGGACACTTCCAGGGATCCAGGGGCAACCACAGCTTCTCTGGGAATTCCATCCCAGCCCCACCCCACCCTCCCAGGGAAGAATTCCTTCCCAATATCCAACCCAAATTTCCCCCCTTTCAGTCTGAAGCCGTTCCCATTGTCCTGTCAGTACAATTCCAGAGGAAGGGTCTCTCTCCAGCTTCCTTGGATCCCCTCCACAAACTGGAAATTGCTGGAAGATCTTCCCAGAACCTTTTCCCTTCCAGCTGAACATTCCCAGCTTTCCCAGCCTGTCTCCATAGGGAAGGGGCTCCAGTCCCTTTAGCAACCTCGTGGCTCCTCTGGACTCGCTCCAACAATTCCCCGTCCTCCTTATGCAGGAGGCCCCGGAACCGGAGGGATTATTCCAGGTGGGATCTCACTGATTTGCTTTTCCCACCTGGAATTAAATCTCCCTAAATTTACCTTTTAGACCTTTGAACCATTTCACTCTTTGGAATCGGCTCTTCTTTTTTCCCTCCTTGGAAAACCTGCATGGAAAATTGGGAGTTAAGGGAACGATGAATAAATTCGCTGATCATCAATTTCTTTATAAGTTTTATAAAAAATCTTTATTAAAAAAAAACCTTTGTTAAAACTCTTTCTAAAATTTGTATAAAAAATTCTTTTATGAAGACTTTTTAGAAAAAATCTTTATAAGAATTTTGTAAGAGTTTTATAGACATTAAAGTTCAATAATTGGAGTACTTCTATTAAAAACACACACAGCAAAGTACCATGTGGAAATTCATTAAATTAATGACTTAACACAAATTAAAATTTAAAATTAATAATTGAATTAATGGTTTGAAATGAGATAAAATTTAAAATTGAAAACTGAATTAATGAATTAAAATTTCATTACATTAGTGAATCAAAATCAATAAAACTTGAAATAAAAAATGAATTAATGAATTAAAATTTCATTAAATTAATGAATTAAAATGAATTGAAATTTAAAATTAAAAACAGAATTAATGAATTTAAAATTCGTTAATGAGGTAAAATGAATTCAAATGCAGAATGGAAAACCGAATTAATTAACAATTCATTAGAGTTCAAATGGATTAAAATTTAGAATTAAAACTGAATTAATGAATTAAAATTTCATTACATTAATGAATGAAAATGAATTCAAATTTAAAGACTGAATGAGTTAAAATTTTGTTAAATTAATGAATTAAAACTAACTGAAATTTAAAGTTAAGAACTGAATTAGTCAAAATTTCGTTAAATTAATGAAAGTGCATTGAAATTTAAAATTAAAAACTGAATTAATGAATTAAAAATTCATTAATGAGGTAAAATGAATTCAAATTTTGAATGGAAAACTGAATTAATTAACAATTCATTAGAGTTTGAATGGATTAAAATTTAGAATTAAAATTGAATTAATGAGTTAAAATTTCATTTCATTAATGAATTGAAACTAATTGAAATTCAAAGATTGAATGAGTTAAAATTTCATTAAATTAATGAATTAAAACTGAAATTTAAAGTTAAAAACTGAATTAGTCAAAATTTCGTTAACTTAATGAAAGTGGATTGAATTTAAAATTAAAAACTGAATTAATGAATTTAAAATTCGTTAATGAGGTAACATGAATTCAAATTTAGAATGGAAAACCAAATAATTAACAATTTATTAGAGTTCAAACGGATTAAAATTTAGAATTCAAATTGAATTAATGAGTTAAAATTTCATTAAATTAATGAATGAAAATGAATTCAAATTTAAAGACTGAATGAGTCAAAACTTTGTTAAATTAAGGAATTGAAATTTAAAATTAAAACCTGAATTAATGAATTTAAAATTCATTAATGAGGTAACATGAATTCAAATTTAGAATGGAAAACCGAATTAATTAACAATTTATTAGAGTTCAAATGGGTTAAAATTTAGAATTAAAATTGAATTCATGATTGAAATCTCATTAAACGAGTTTAAATGCACAAAAAAATTAAAATTAAAAGTGGAATTAATGAATTTAAAGCCTCCTAATGGTACCTCTGTCGTCCAGCAGTGACTGGCACTCCTGCAGCCCTTCCTCTTCCCGGGGGGATTCCCGAGCTCTTCCCGCTGGATTGCAGCCCCCTCTGGATCCTCCTCTCCTCCATGAGCAGCTTGAGGTGCTTCACTCGCTCCCCGGAGCGGGAGATGAAATCGGGGCGATGAACGGCCAGAGCCTCCTGAGGGGGGGACAAAACACACCCTCAGGGGCCCAAAGGGTCCAAATATCCCCACAAATTCCAAAGGGTGGGAAAAGAATCCCCGTGGGAATAGTTGGGGTGATGTGGGAAATCCTGTGGCCTTGGAGATTATGATTTGGAGACAAATGGGAAATAAAGGGGCCGGAAAGAAACGAAAGGGAAAAGAGGAATAAAATAATAAACAAGGAAAGGGGAAAGGGAAAGGGGAAAGGGGAAAAGGGAAAGGAAAGGGAAAAGGGAAAGGGGAACGGGAAAGGGAAGAGGGAAAAAGGGAAGGGGGAAAGGGGAAGGAAAAAGGGAAAAGGGAGAGGAAAAAGGGAGAGGGGAAAAGAAAAGGGGAATGGAAAAGGGAAGAGGGAAAAGGGAAGGGGAAGGGAAAGGGAAAGGGGAAAGGGAAAGGGAAAGGAAAAGGGACAAGGGACAAGGGACAAGGAAAAAAGGAAAAAGGAAAAAGGAAAAAGGAAAAGGAAAAGGAAAAGGAAAAGGAAAAGGAAAAGGAAAAGGAAAAGGAAAAGGAAAAGGAAAAAGGAAAAGGAAAAGAAAAGGAAAAGGAAAAGGAAAAGGAAAAGGAAAAGGAAAAGGAAAAGGAAAAGGAAAAGGAGGAAAGGGAAAGGGGACAGGAAAGGGGAAAGCAAAAGGGGGAGAAGGGGGGAAAAGGTGGAAAAGAGGGAAAAAGGGAGGGAAAATGGAGGGAAAAGGGGGGAAATAAAGTCAAATAAAACAAAATTATAATAAAATAAATAAAAAATATTCTGTAGACCACAGGATTATTTCTTCATGGAAACAAGTCATGACTTGATGTCACGCCAGCTCCATTTCTGCTGGTTCCTGAAGCAAATAATTTAAGCCCTAAAATATCAGATATTTCAAATATTGGGGAAGTGTACTGGGGGAAGCCAGATTGGCAGAAGCAAAAAGGATGGATTTGTGAGGCTTCCAATGATTATAAAGGTCACAGAACCCTGGAATATCCTCAGTTGGAAGGGACCCACCAGGATCATCCAGTCCAACTCCTGGTCCTGCTCAGACACCCCAACAATCCCACCCTGTCCCTCAGAGCGTTGTCCAAACCCTCCTGGAGCTCTGGCAGCCTTGGGGCTGTGCCCACTGCCCTGGGGAGCCTGGGCAGTGCCCAACCACCCTCTGGGGGAAGAACCTTTCCCTGAGATCCACCCTGACCCTGCCCTGGCACAGCTCCAGCCATTCCTGGGTCCTGTCCCTGGGCACCAGAGACAAGAGGCCTGTGCTGCCCCTCCACTTCCCATCCTGAGGGAGCTGCAGACACCATGAGGGGAAATAAAAACAAGAACAAAAAGTGATTCCACAAGATTCAGCACAACCCTTGAAACAACTCAAAACCCAGCCCTGGAAGTGTCCAAGGTTGGACGGGGCTTGGAGCAACCTGGGACAGTGGAAGGTGTCCCAGCTGTGGCAGGGGGTGGCACTGGATGAGCTTTAAGGTCCCTTCCAACCCAAACCATTCCATGATTCCCTGCCTTAAAGACCCAGTCCCTCCATGGGGGCCACACTTGGAGCTGATGTTTGCTGTCCCCAAACCTGTCTTGGCACCTGCAGCCCGTGCTCCTCACTGCCTGCAGTCATGTGGGAGCTGCCCATGTTCCCTCTGGACTCCAGGGACTCCTGAAATAATTCAGGGCTTTGTGCTGGGAAGTTCTACAGAGATTGAAGGCACCAGTTCTGCCCCAGTGGCTCCTGAACCAACCAGGGTTTGATGTTTAATAACCATAAAGGTGTGTCCAGGTCTGTGACTCAGTGTGAGAAAACTGCCCCCATTCCCCAGTGACATGTCCTGAATCCTAAATCCTGATCCATAATCCTCAGTCCTAAATCCTGATCCCTAATCCTCAATCCTGCTGGCCCAGGTTGGTCAGAGAAGCTGTGGCTGCCCCTGGATCCCTGGAAGTGTCCAAGGCAGGCTGGAACAACCTGGGCTAGTGGAAGGTGTCCCTGCCCATGGCAAGGGGTGGAACTGGATGGGCTTTAAGGTCCCAAACCATTCCAGGATTCTAAATCCAGGGAGATCTCAGCAGTCCCACAGTGGAAGGTGCCCTCACCTGCAGCGTGAGCTTCACAAAGGGCAGCACAGGCCCCTTCCCAGCACCTCTGTCTGCAGCTGCTGCTGGAACCACGTGGTGCTGCCGCTCTTCCCAGTTTTTCTCTCGGAGAGGTTCCCTCCAGGGCTTCGTGCTGGTCCAGGGCTCAAACCAGGATGGCCCAGGACCAGAAATGGCACTGGAATGGTTTTCTTTCCTAGATTCAGATTTCAAGTCGTCTCCTTGGACAAACCACGAGGCCCCTGTTGAAAGAGCACAGGAGAGAATGAAGATTGGGAGACAAACACGTGCAACATCCATCCCCATCTATGGTCCTTCTCCTGAAGGAATCCAGGAGGCTGGGAGGGCACAAGGAGCTGGGAGAGGACACAGCTGGGACAGCTGATCCCAATTGATCCACAGGATATCCCAGACTGGGATAGCAGCTGACAGAGCTGAGGGGAGAAGGAAGGGGGACACTTGGAGTGATGGTGTTTCTCCTTCCCAAGTCACCACGAGGCATGATGGGAGCCCAGCTTTCCTGGGAATGGGAAAGTGGGCAAGTCTTCATCTGCACCTAAAAGGATCCTTCCAGTGCCTAAAAGGGGTCCAGGAGAGCTGGAGAGGGACTGGGACAAGGGGTGGAGGGACAGGACACAGGGAATGGCTTCACAATGGAAAAGGGAGATTCAGGTGGATATTGGGAAGGAATTCCTGGCTGGGAGGGTGGGGAGGCCCTGGCCCAGGTTGGGCAGAGAAGCTGTGGCTGCCCCTGGATCCCTGGAAGTGTCCAAGGCCAGGTTGGAGCAATCTGGGATGGTGGAAGGTGTCCCTGCCCATGGCATGGGGTGGAACAAGTTGATCTTTAAGATCCCTTCCAACTCAAACCATTCCAGGATTCTGGAACTGTTTTCCTTTCCTGTTAAACTGCCTGGATCTCAATCCAATGGTTCCCTCACTTCTACCCTTCCCACTCCGTCCCAAATCCCACTGGGATGGAGCCAGCGGGGCTCAGGTGCCACTTGGGTTTAAACCACAGCAGTGCCCGTGGGTTTGTACCAAATTTATTGATTAAACATATACTGTAAATATATAAATATATATATATAAATATTTTTGGCAGTGGTGTTTTATCAAATCTATTGATTAAATATATATTGTAAATATATAAATAGATATATAAATATTTTTGCAGTGGTTTTGTATCACATCTATTGATTAGACATATATTGTAAATATATAAATAGATACATAAACATTTTTGGCAGTGGTTTTGTATAAATTTTCTTTATTAAACATATATTATAAATATATAGATATGTATATAAATATTTTTGGCAGTGGTTTTGTGTAAATTTTCTTCATTAAATATATATTATAAATATATAAATATATATAAATAAATATATTAAAATATTAGTGTAAATTTTCTTATTTAAATATACATTATCAATATATAAATATATATGTGTATATATATTTTTTGGCAGTGGTTTTGTATAAATTTTCATCATTAAATATATATTATAAATCTATAAATATATATAAATAAATATAAATATATATAAATATTTTTGGCAGTGGCTTTGTATAAATTTTCTTCATTAAATACATATTATATAACTATATAAATATACATAAAAATGTAAATATATATAAATATTTTTGACAGTGGTTTTGTGTCAATTTTCTTCATTAAATATATATTATAAATCTATATATATATATAAATAAATATAAATATATAAAAATATTTTTACAGTGGTTTTGTGTCAATTTTCTTTTTAAAATATACATTATCAATATATAAATATATATGTGTATATATATTTTTTTTGGCAGTGGTTTTGTGTAAATTTTCTTCATTAAATATATATTATAAATATATAAATATATATAAATAAATATAAATATATAAAAATATTTTGACAGTGGTTTTGTGTCTATTTTCTTTTTTAAATATACATTATCAATATATAAATATATATGTGTATATATATTTTTTTGGCAACGGTTTTGTATAAATTTTCTTCATTAAATATATATTATAAATATATAGATATAAATATATATGTATATAAATATTTTTGGCAGTGGTTTTGTATAAATTTTCTTAATTAAATATAGATTGTAAACATATAAATGTATATAAATAAATATAAATTTATATAAATATTTTGGCAGTTGTTTTGTATAAATTTTCTTCCTTAAATATAGATTATAAATACATAAATATATATGTATATAAATATTTTTGGCAATGGTTTTGTCTCAAATATATTGATTAAATCAGAATAACTGCCTGTTCCTTCTCCTCACCCCACATTCCTGCTGCCTGCTCAGCTGGGATTGGACCATCTGAGCTCCCAAAATTACCATGGACACCGTGCCAGGATTCCCGAGGCCTCTGGTTTCCCTGGAGGGATCTCGGCGTTGGAAAAGTCACTCCGACATCGCGGGTGTTCCTCTTGGTCGCGCTGCTCACAATCTCCAGGTCTCCTGGAATTCCAAACAAAAAGCAGGAATTTTTTATCCCCACAGCAGTTGGAAGTGCCACACAAAGTGCTGGGAGGGGGGATGACCCTTAATTTTAATTAGAAGCTGAACAATAATTTGATTTTCCTCCCCCCACCTTCAAAAGTTAAAATGTTTTAGATTCCCGCTTCCAACTCAAGGAGAGTTTCCAGTGACTCGGGACTGTTGGGGGGGGATAATCAGAGTAAAATCAAAGTGCTGTAACCCAAATATAAATATATATATATATTTATTTATATATATTTTTATATATTTATTTTATATATTTATTTATATATATATATTTATTTATATATATTTACTTATATATATTTATTTATATATATTTATTTATATTTTTATATCTTTTATATATTTTATATACTTATTTATATATGTTTATTTATATATTTTTATATTTCTTTTTATATATTTTTATATATTTATTTATATATATTTACTTAAATATTTATTTATATTTATTTATATTTATATTTATTTTTTATATATTTGTTTATTTATTTATATACATTCACTTATATATTTATATATTTACTTATATATTTTTATTTATTTTTATTTATTTTTATATATTTATTTATATATATTTACTTATATATTTATATATATATTTATATATTTTTATATTTATTTTTATTTTTATATATTTATTTATATATATTTACTTATATATTTATATATTTATTTATATATTTTTATATTTATTTTTATTTTTATATATTTATTTATATATATTTACTTATACATTTATTTATATATTTTTATATATATTTTTTTTTAATATCTATAAGCCAAAGCAAAATATATATTTCTATGGAGGAGTGGGAATTAAACTTGAGCAAACCATGGGCCAGGAAAACGCTTTTCTGATTCAATCCAAACTATGGCCCGTGAAAATATTTTTCTGATTCAATTCACTTGTAAAGGGGGGGGAAAAAAAGGCAGTAAAAAATAAATAACTGCTACATTTGATGAATAAAACAAGGCCATGCCTCAATGTGATGATGGGGAGTTGGTGTGTAAATGAAAGCAGGGAAGAAACTGATAATTGGCACCAAAAAAAAAACCCACCCCCAAATGTAGAATTGCACCGGGCCAGGATCAGCTTTAAATAGAATTTAAATCCCAAATATCAGCAGGAAGAACATGGAACACTGAAATAGAAAAACCCATTCTGGGAGCAACAGATGTCTTGAGGAAAAAAAAAACAATATTTAAAACAGTTGGTTCACCTTTGTTGTTGAAATGGCTCAAAAGCTGAGGTTGATGAGTTTAAAAGTGAGAAAATTGGGTATTAAAGCACTGTAAGGATGGAAAATAAAGAGTTTAGAGAAAGGATTATATGTGCAAATTAAAAATAAAAGTGAATTTGAAGGGTGCTGCTTGTAGAGACCCATCCCCAGAAACATCCAGGCTTTGGAGAGTGGTTTTCCAAAGAGAGGAAGGGCAGGAGGAAAAGCTGCCCAAAGTCTGGGAATTTGGGAATTCGGGGACTCACCCGCCTGGATCCCTTTGTTCAACATCCGGACCCGTCTCTTGGTGCTGAGGGCAGAGCTGGGACCCCAGGAGGTGCTGCTGGCCCAGGTGGAATCCGAGGAGAAGGTGATGGTGCTCTAGGAAAACGAGAGGAAAGAGATGGGAAACTCCTGAAATTCCGACCCAAAGGATCAGAAAGTGAGTTTTAAACAGCAAAAAAAAGTGATGGTTGTGTTTTTTTTCCTTGTTGTGGCCTGATCCTGTTGTTATCCAGGTGTTGATCAGGGGCTCCTTCTGCTGTGCCAGCCTTGGATTCAGCCTCGTGCACCAAGGCACTTCCAGCATCCCATTTTATAGGGAAAAAGATGCTATTT
This sequence comes from Pseudopipra pipra, assembly GCF_036250125.1. NCBI lineage: Eukaryota > Metazoa > Chordata > Aves > Passeriformes > Pipridae > Pseudopipra > Pseudopipra pipra. The sequence continues at coordinate 74,588,164 of NC_087552.1, forward strand.
CTGGAGGGAAGAGCCTGCCTGGGATCAGACTCTGAGTGCTGAGATCCTCCAATTCATATGGGATGTTGTGTCTGGAGAAGAGAAGGCTCCAGGGAAACCTTCCAGGGCCTGAAGGGGTTCCAGGAGAGCTGGAGAGGGACTGGGACAAGGGGTGGAAGGACAGGACACAGGGAATGGCTTCATAGTGGAAAAGGGGAGATTTAGGTGGGATTTGGGAAGGAATTCCTGGCTGGGAGGGTGGGGAGGCCCTGGCACAGGTTGGGCAGAGAAGCTGTGGCTGCCCCTGGATCCCTGGAAGTGTCCAAGGCCAGGTTGGAGCAACCTGGGCTAGTGGAAGGTGTCCCTGCCCCTGGCACGGGGTGGAACAAGTTGATCTTTGAGATCCCTTCCAACTCAAACCATTCCAGGATTCTGGAACTGGGGAGTGAATCCCTTGTTTTGCTTTCCTTGTGTGGCTTTTCCTTTCCCTGTTAAACTGCCTGGATCTCAATCCAATGGTTCCCTCACTTCTACCCTTCCCACTCCTTCCCAAATCCCACTGGGATGGAGCCAGCAGGGCTCAGGTGCCACTTGGGCTTAAACCACAGCAGTGCCCGTGGGTTTGTACCAAATTTATTGATTAAACATATATTATAAATATATATATAAACATATAAATATTTTTGGTAGTGGTTTTGTATCAAATCTATTAAATATATATTATAAATATACAGATGTGATTTGGGAAGGAATTCCTGGCTGGGAGGGTGTTGAGGCCCTGGCCCAGGTTGCCCAGAGAAGCTGTGGCTGCCCCTGGATCCCTGGAAGTGTCCAAGGCCAGGTTGGAGCAACCTGGGCTGGTGGAAGGTGTCCCTGCCCATGGCAGGGGGTGGAACAAGAAGATCTTTAAGGTCCTTTCCAACCCAAACCATTCCAGGATTCTTTGTCCAAAGTCAACGGGACAACAGATGAACAAAACCCCTTCGCTGGGGCCAAAGCACTTGTTGCACTTCCATGGAATATTCCTGCTTTGGAAAGAGGGAGAATAAACACCTGAACTGAATCCTGTATCCGGGGCCTCTCCAACCAAAGGCCTTCCCAAGGTTCCCAGGTTTTTCCAAAGGGGACAAACTGCCTTGGAAGATCCAAGGGTAGCTTTGTGAATTCCCAACGAATTCCAGTTCTGGATCGTTGGCATCCAAACATTCCATGTTTTGAAAGGGTTTCCATGTTTTTATGAAACAAGTTCCACCCCCTCAAGTTCTCCGAGGTGGGGGAAAATCAAACCCAGTAAATCCATGGAATTACAGGAGCGTGGAAGGAGCAGGGCTGAGGCCAAACAGGAATTTCACACCTTCAACCCCCAGGGAAAGCAGAGAGGTGAAACGGATAAAATGAATTAATTCTAATTAATTCTAATTAATTAAGCCATTTCAAAAAGGCAGGAATTTGGTGGTCAACCTTTCCGGTCTCTAAATCATGGAAAAGGGTGGGGGTTTAATTAATTAACAGTAATTAACTGGCAGCAACTCCCCAGGCTTCAAAGCCAACTTCAGTTTTAATTATGGCACTGAATTTTTTCCCACTTGATCCCATTAGGATCCTGGGGGTAATTCCCAATTCCATGGAAAGGAACAGAGGCTTCTTTATCCCCCTTTTATTGGGGTTTTACTGGGACCACTTCGATGCTAAAGACCATTTTATTGCAACATTAAAAGGAGGCAAATCTGACCCTAAAAACCCTTTTTTTTTTTAATTTCGTAAATTTTTACTCTCATAAACCTGTTTTTTTTAATTGCACAAATTTTTACTCCTATAAATCTGAGATTCTTTTAATTTCATAAATTTTTACTCTCATAAACCTGGGGTTTTTTTTAATTTCACAAATTTTTACTCCTATATAACCCAGGTGTTTTTTTTTTAATTTCATAAATTTTTACTCATATAAATCTGGGATCTTTTTTTAATTGCATAATTTTTTACTCCTATAAACCTGAGATTTTTTAAATTTCATAAATTTTTACTCCTATAAACTCAGGATTATTTTAATTCCATGAATTTTTACTCCTACAAACCCGGGATTTTTTTCAATGTCATAAATTTTTACTCTCATAAACCTGTTTTTTTTTTTAATTTCATAAATTTTTACTCTTATAAACCTGAGATATTTTAACTTCCATAAATTTTCACTCTTATGAACCTGGTTTTTTTCAATTTCATAAACTTTTACTCCTATAAATCCTGGATTTTTTTAAATTTCATTAATTTTTACTCCTCTAAACCAGGGATTTTTTTAATTTCATGAATTTTTATTCCTATTAAATTGGGAATTTTTTTTGAAATTTTCTAAATTTTTACTCTCATAAACCTGGTTTTTTTTAAATTTCCATAAATTTTCACTCTTATAAACCTTGGATTTTTTTAAATTCCATAAATTTTTACCCCTACAAACCCTGGATTTTTTTTTAATTTCATTAATTCTCACTCCTCTAAACCTTGGATTTTTTTAAATTTCATAACTTTTTACTCCTATAAACCAGGGATTTTTTTAATTTCATGAATTTTTATTCCTATTAAATCCGGGATTTTTTTAAAATGTCCTCAATTTTTACTCTCATAAACCCGGATTTTTTTTAAATTCCTCAATTTTTACTCTCATAAACCTGGATTTATTTAAAATTCCTCAATTTTTACTCTCATAAACCCAGATTTTTTTGAAATTTCCTAAATTTTTATTTTCATAAACCTGGATATTTTTTTTGGAAATCTCCTAAATTTTTCCTCCGCTAAATCTGGGAGATTTAAAATCCCATAAAACAACCCCAGCTCTGGGAGATGCACCAGACACATGCCTTGGATATGGATTATTTTTTTTAAAAACAGAACCAAAACTTAATATTTTCTCAGAGGAAAAAAAAAAAGGAGTAAAAAAAAATAAGGGAGAAAAAAAATCCCAAATATCCCATTTACCTGCAGCCATTAAATCCTGAATATTGACAGGAATATTCCCGTTTGGAGGAGAATATTCCATGATTTCAGCACAACCTTTAGCTCTGGACCTGCTACCAGATGGAACAGAAACTGGGAGAGATAAAAACCTTCTGGGCTGCCTTTGCCTGCTATAAATAAATAAAAAAAGCAAAGCTGACAATGGGCTGTCAAAAAAAAACCCAAAACAAACCAAAAACCAAAAAACCTCAGCTCCAAAATGCAGCAATTCCCTAAAAAAAGGGTGCAGGAATTTCTCTGGGAGCAGGAAAAGGTTCTCTGCCTCCAAAACACAAAGATTTGCAGCTAAAAATACGAATAAAATTCGATTTTTTTTCCAGCCAAGTGGCAGAGAAATGAGAAAAATTGGCATTTTAAATTAAATTCACTGGCTTTCCATCTATTTTCTCTCAGTCCTTATTTTTTCCTCTTATTTTTTCTTATTTTTCTTATTTTTTTCTTACTCTCACTCCTGGGTCACGTGGGTCTTTATAGGGATTTTTTAAACTAATTTTTCATCAGGAGATAACAAAAATCTGAGTTTCTAAAGCCATGGGGGTTCAATGCCCTTTAATGAGCCTTTATTTTTGAAGTATAAATTCAATTTATTTTCTCCCAAGAAAAAGATCAGATTTAGGTTTAAGGTGCAAACAGACCTTGAAATATTAATTTTATGAATGGAGTGTGGAATGAAATAATTTCCTGAATATTATAATCAGGCCAGAAATGTTGGATAATTTAATTGTTGGATGGTCAGTGTGAATGGTCTTAAGGCTGCAAAGTTTAGGATATTTTTATTTTACCTTTAAATAAATGTCCTAAATAAAAATATTCATTAGGGCAGTTTCATTTTACCTTTAAGTAAATGTTATAAATACAAATATTAATTAAGGCAGTTTTATTTTACCTTTAGATAAATGTCATAAATAAAAATATTAATTAGGGCAGCTTTATTTTTACTTTTAAATAAATGTCACAAAAACAATAATTCAAATATTTTTAAAGCACTTTTTTCACCTGGAAAAATTGTTTCTCACCCAGATTTAAGTATTTGTGTTATTTTTTCATTTATTTTCATTCCAAATTATTTTCAAATCGTTTTCATCATTTACCACCCAGACTTTGAGCTTTTATTCCTATTTTATTTCTATAAAAATGGAATAATTCATTTCAATTCAAGCTACTAATAATGATGACAAAACCACTTTCTGCTGGTAATAAAAAAAAAAATAAAGAAATATTTCCATATTTCTCGTTTGTTCCTGAACTTTTTAGCATTAAAGGCTATTATAGAACCCCAAAACTCTGGAATTTTTACACCAAATCCACGTCAAATCCCTCTTTAAGGATATTTTCAGTCCTCCTCCCAATGGCAATGGCCAAATTCAATGAAGGAATTCTTTTCTCTCCTTTAAAATTCCAGTTTTCACCTGGAATTCTCAGGTTTTAGAGAAGTCTAAAACTAATTAAATTGAAGCAGTTTACCACTAACACTCAGCCAGACCAAATAATCCCAAAAATTCCAAAGAATCTCAAAAATTCCACAGAATTCCAAAAATTCCAAAGAATTTAAAAAATTCCAAAGAATTCCCCAAAAATTCCAAAGAATCCCAAAAATTCCAAAGAATTCCAGCATTTAAACTGGACAAACAGCCGGAAAATTCCAATAATAATTGTATTTATCCTTGCCCAGAGATATTTTGGGAACGATATCCAGTCAAATCCACACCAGCATCCCTGGGATTGCTAAATCCCAGAGCTGCAGGTGACCTGGAAGCAGATCCAGGATCAGGGATCAGGAAGCAGATACCAGGATCAGGAAGCAGATTATCAGGATCAGGAAGAAGATTATCGGGATCAGGAAGCAAATCACCAGGATTAGGAAGCAGATCCAGGATCAGGAAGCAGATACCAGGATCAGGAAGCAGATCCAGGATCAGGAAGCAGATCACCAGGATCAGGAAGCAGATCACCAGGATCAGGAAGTAGATTACCAGGATCAGGAAGAAGATTACCAGGATCAGGAAGCAGATATCAGGATCAGGAAGCAGATCCAGGATCAGGAAGCAGCTACCAGGATCAGGAAGTAGATTACCAGGATCAGGAAGCAAATCACCAGGATTAGGAAGCAGATCCAGGATCAGGAAGCAGATACCAGGATCAGGAAGCAGATCACCAGGATCAGGAAGCAGATCCAGGATCAGGAAGCAGATCCAGGATCAGGAAGCAGATCACCAGGATCAGGAAGCAGCTACCAGGATCAGGAAGTAGATTACCAGGATCAGGAAGAAGATTACCAGGATCAGGAAGCAGATCCAGGATCAGGAAGCAGCTACCAGGATCAGGAAGCAGATCACCAGGATCAGGAAGCAGATCCAGGATCAGGAAGCAGATTACCAGGATCAGGAAGAAGATTACCAGGATCAGGAAGCAAATCACCAGGATTAGGAAGCAGATCCAGGATCAGGAAGCAGATATCAGGATCAGGAAAAAGATTACCAGGATCAGGAAGCAGATATCAGGATCAGGAAGAAGATTATCGGGATCAGGAAGCAGATACCAGGATGAGGAAGCAGATCCAGGATCAGGAAGCAGCTACCAGGATCAGGAAGTAGATTACCAGGATCAGGAAGCAAATCACCAGGATTAGGAAGCAGATCCAGGATCTTGCTTCCCATGGGAAATTAATGAAGAGGAAAAAAAGCCAAGAAAAACAAAGGGAAAACCCCCACAATGGTTGTTTTAAGATATTTTGCTTTTCCTGATTCCCGGAAAAGCGAAGACATTTGTTGGCGCTCCTTGGATGAGAAGCAGCTTTCCATACAAACGACACTCTCTGGGAATTTTTACATGATTCCCAAATAAACTAAGACTAGAGGACTATTTAAACCCGAGTTTTAGTTTAACTGATCCATACCTGGATCTCCTTCCTCCTCCTGTGCCTCTCGGCGCCGACCTTCGGATATTCCGCTCCCGCCGCTTCGCCGCTTCCCTCATCCCGCTTTTCCGAGCGGCTCTTCTGGAGGCCGATGGCGGAATAGAGCTGGGAAAGCCTGGGAGACACCCTGGGAGACCCCCTGGGAGACACGGTGACCCTGTGGTGCCCGAAGGCCCGGAGCAGCCTGGCCGTGTCGATGGTGGACACGGAGCTGCTCCGCTCCGTCGCGCTTCCCGGCTCCGTCGGCGTGTCCCACTCCCAGCTGCTGGAAGTGGTGGTGGTGGTGGTGCCGTGCTCTCCGCTCAGCCTCGTCTCCGAGGAATTGTCGCTGGGAGATTCCCAGCGGTGCTGCTGCTCCTCCAGGATGGTTGTGTCTCCCGCCCCGTTTTCCCTGAGCTCCGCCATCCCGGTGTCGTCCCGCGCTCTTTCTCCGACAACGCTCCCGGACGCGTTGTTCTCCCCCAATCCTGTTTTTGTCTGCTCCCTTCCCTTGATCTTCCTTTCGGGAACGTTCCTCCCGGCTTTTGCCGGGACCAGCGTGTGCTGGATGGGGTTCTGCAGGACCCTGGCCAGCCGGTCCAGGCGTTCCACCAGGGACAGCTCCCCGGCACTCCTCAAACCGTGCTGCTGGTGCCTCCTCTGCCTCTCCAGAAACTTAACCCACAGCTCATCCAAGCTCCCACTGGAGTGGGTTCTGTGCCTTGGTGCTTCCTCCACGTTCCCATCCCGGAGAGTTGTTTGGCTCCGTGGCAAAGCAGAATTCCCAACTGCTCCTTGTTCTGCTTCTCGCTCTGTCCCCGAGGTCTCATTCCCAACGCTCAGATCCTCGTTTTTACTCTCATCTGCTTCTGCAGTGAGTGCAAAGAACTCCCTTTTCCCACTTTTTCTGGGAGGGGCAGAGAAGACCCGTTGATGCCGGTGTGGTTTTTTCCAGGCACCGCTAGAGGAAGGGGGAGCAATTCCCACTCCGGAACTGTCCTCGGAGAACTCACTGGTGTCACACGTGGGCACGGGATGGTGGAGGTAGAACCGTGTGGATTTGAAGGTGGAATGAGTGGATTTTCCAGGTTTGGAATGATCTCTGTGCTCTACAAGAGAAAAAAAATCACACTTGAATTCTTTGTTTCTTTGTGAAGAATCACATGGAAATCTCGTTTATTCCTGAACTTTTTAGCATTAAAGGCTATTATAGAACCCCAAAACTCTGGAATTTTTACACCAAATCCACATCAAATCCCTCTTTAAGGATATTTTCAGTCCTCCTCCCAATGGCAATGGCCAAATTCAATGAAGGAATTCTTTTCTCTCCTTTAAAATTCCAGTTTTCACCTGGAATTCTCAGGTTTTAGATAAGTCTAAAACTAATTAAATTGAAGCAGTTTACCATTAACACTCAGCCAGACCAAATAATCCCAAAGAATCCCCAAAATTCCAAATAATTCCAGCATTTAAACTGGACAAACAGCCAGAAAATTCCAATAATAATTGTATTTATCCTTGCCCAGAGATATTTCAGGAATGATATCCAGTCAAATCCACACCAGCATCCCTGGGATTGCTAAATCCCAGAGCTGCAGGTGACCAGGAAGCAGATCCAGGATCTGGAAGCAGATAGATTACCAGGAGTAATCAAGTCTTTAACGGGATGATTTTCATCCTAAAACTTTCCAATGGATCCAAAGGATTAATAGCAGGATCACTGAACCATTCCTGAAGTGCAACAAACTTAGAAATTAGGCTTCAGCATTGTTAAAAGCACATAAATTATATTTTTTTTATCATTTTCAATGGTAGAATATAGAATGGAACATAAAATATTCAACAAGAGAATATTATATCCAAGAGAATCCGAAGGAGGAATCTCATCACACCTCAGGAAATTTCCCTGAGCCACATTTTAAATGGGTTTATTTAGAAACTAAATGGGTTTATTTAGAATCATGGAATGGGTTGGGTTGGAAGGGAACTTAAAGACCATCTAATTCCAACCCTCCTGTCCTGCCACAGGCAGGGACATCTTCCACTATCCCAGGTTGCTCCAACTCAGCCTTGGACACTTCCAGGGATGGGGCAGCCACAGCTTCTCCGGGAATACACGGAGCACACACAAGATTATGCTCCAAAATAAAGTCATTTTTAATAAAATATTAAAAAAAAGTCAAGTTTAAAATGGTGTTTTATGTTCTTTGTCTAAGGGAGTGAATTATAAAATCCCTTCCCTTCCCAACAGAGACTCTGGTGCAATGTCAAGATCGTGGACAACGTTCCCATTCTCAATCCCACCAAGTCTGGAATCGCTGGAATTTGTTTTCCCATACAAGGGAAAATTTCCCTGAGCCACATTTTAAATGGGTTTATTTAGAAACTAATTGAGTTTATTTAGAATCATGGAATGGGTTGGGTTGGAAGGGAACTTAAAGACCATCTAATTCCAACCCTCCTGCCATGGGCAGGGACATCCTCCACTATCCCAGGTTGCTCCAACTCGGCCTTGGACACTTCCAGGGATGGGGCAGCCATAGTTTCTTTGGGAATACACGGAGCACACACAGGATTATGCTCTAAAATAAGGTCATTTTTAATAAAATATTAAAAAAAATCAAGTTTAAAATGGTGGTTTATGTTCTTTGTCTAATGGAGTGAATTATAAAATCCCTTCCCAACAGAGACTCTGGTGCAACATCAAGATCAGGGACAACGTTCCCATTCCCAATCCCACCAAGTCTGGAATCGCTGGAAATTGTTTTCCCATACAAGGTCAGTGTTTATGGACTTGTGTAAGAGCTTCCCCCACAATCCTCCTGACAAATGAGCTCAGGCTTGGGAATGCCAGGCAGAATTCTGCTATTCCTGGACTTCTGCAAAGTTCCCAACCGACTGGAAGGAATGTAAACAGGCAAAAAATAAAAAGAAGTTTATATAGAGAAACTTTATTTAAAAAAAAAAAAAAAAAAAACAACAACACATAACTTGGATAATTTTAAGCTCTAGACAAGCTCTGTGGGTTGAGGTAATCTTTTATTAGACCATCTAAAAATACAGCTGAAGAAGTTCAGGGAAGATTTAAGACATTCAAGTCTTTTGAAAACCTGTTTTAAGTTCCAACTGCACTGGTTGGTTTAAATCAAGTATTATTTCTCCTTACAGTTCTTTTCTTACCTGGGCTTTTAGACCATCAAGTAATAAAAAATGTAAAATATTTTTTTTAATAATTAAAATGCAGAAAATAACATTACTTAATTTTATAGGAGCATTTTCATCCCCCCTTTCATTTTTCTCCAGGTTATTGGTGTTGCAGCCTTATTGGAAATTTTCTGCTGCAAATAAAAATTATCCTTAGAAAAAACTAAAATCCCTCCATGTTGAAAAGGAAAGCCCTGAAGAAAAAACCCCTCCTTGAAGAGAAGCATTAAAATGATCAAAGTCATTAAAGAATTAAAATCAAAATGCTGTGCCAGGCAATAAACATCTTCCCTGAGGAATTAAGAGCTGCTTTGAGGAATCACTCAGCAATTCTCTGTCCAGGAATAAAAATCCTTATCCCTGCTCAGATTCCAGGAATTTTATCAGCCACTCAAAAATGAGGTTTGGTACAAAAAGAATGTCCATGAGGACTAATTTGAGCTGCTGTCACGAGATAAAAGTGTCAAAGCCACCAGTCAGCTCGGCCTAATTCCATTTTGTCAGCATTCCCAACAAATAAAGTGGCCACTCCAGAGGAAAATCCTGACCTTCATCCCTCAGGAATATCATCCAACAAGGTAAATGGATGGAAGGATGGAACAGAGAGCAGAAAATCCAGTTAAAATTCAGGCAAACACCAAGGTGCCAGAGATTCCTGACACGACATCCCAAGGCATCAGATGCCTGTGGGCAGGAACACAACTCCCATCCCAACATGGAGTCATCCCTCAGTTTGTTTACCAGGGAATTCCTGGAATTTTTTACAGGGCTCCAATAAGCCCTGGAGACACTGGAATGCTGACAAATACTAATGGCCAAGTATTTCATGGAATCATGGGATGGTCTGGGTTGGAAGGGATCTTAAGGATCATCCAGTTCCAGCCCTGGGCAGGGACACCTTCCACTAGCCCAGGTTGCTCCAACCTGGCCTTGGACACTTCCAGGGATGGAAAATCCACAATCTCTCTGGGCAACCGGTATTTTGGGAGTCAGGGAGAAGCAGAAAGATGAGGAAGAGAAAACTGAGTCAAAGTTAGCACTTCCTGGCAGCCCATCAGGAATATCCCAGGATCAGAAATCACAGATCCTGAAATGTAATTGTTTAGCTCCCATTTCTTTCTCGTGCATGAAAACAGATGTGAAATTAAAACCACACTTGAAGTACCTGCAGAATCTTCCAGGGGTATCCTCTGCTCCTCAGCCCAGGCCAGCTTAGGCTTGGCCCTCTTACTGTGGGATCCTTCTTTCTGCTGGAGAGCTGCACTTCCTGGAGGATTCTCATCCCTCAAACCAGGCACGTGGGTCAGAAACCTTGGAGGAGGAGCATCGTTGGACCCTGCAGAGAAAGAGCAAAAGTGATGAGGAAAAACAGCAAGCTGGAAAAACAAGAGACAGAAATTCCACACCTAACCAACAATCCTGATCCCTGGAAGTCTCCAAGGCCAGCTTGGATGGAGCTTGGAACAACCTGGGACAGTGGAAGGTGTCCCTGCCCATGGCAGGGGGTGGGATGAAATGGGCTTTAAGGTGCATTCCCACCCAGCCATTCCATGATGATCCCTAGTGACTCACAGCAGCAGCAGGGATTGCCTCACATTGTTTTTGGAGACAAAATTCTTCCCTGAGAAGTAGATAAATTTTACCTTTTGTACTTAGAGAAGAACAGAAAAAAAAAAAGAGTTGTAACAAGTCTGCTTGGAAGCAGACACAGGATTTGGAATGTCCAGACTCCCTCCTGCTCCCATGAAAATTCCAGCCATTTCCACTGCCTGATGTAAATGTCTGTTTTCCAAGCTCAGAATGGCAATGGAGAACAACTGGGAGACTGGAATAGGTCTGTGTAACCCCCGAGACAGGAATTCAGGAGAGCAGCAGCAGAGCTTTCCTGACATCACTGCCCAGAGGTTGGGAAGTCCCCAGCCTTGGAAGTGTTCCAGGCCTGGCTGGATGGGGCTTGGAGCAACCTGGGATAGTGGAAGGGGATGGTCCTTTAAGCACCTCTCCTAAGAGGAAAGGCTCAGGGAATTGGGATTTTTCAAGCCTGGAGAAGAGGAGGCTTCAGGGCCTTCCAGTGCCTGAAGGGCCAACAAGGAAGATGGAGAGGGACTTGGGACAAGGGATGGAGGGACAGGACACAGGGAATGGCTTCATAGTGGAAAAGGGGAAATTTAGGTGGGATACTGGGAAGGAATCCCTGACTGTGAGGGTGGGGAGGCCCTGGCACAGGTTGGGCAGAGAAGCTGTGGCTGCCCCTGGATCCCTGGAAGTGTCCAAGGCCAGGTTGGAGCAACCTGGGCTAGTGGAAGGTGTCCCTGCCTATGGCAGGGGGTGAATTAGGTGGTCTTTAAAACCAAACCATTCCACAATTCCATGATTTTATCACTGTCTCATAATGTTAGAAACCTAAAATTGCTCCCCCTGATTCCTCATCCTTGTCAATCCCAAGCAGGTGGGATTTATTCCCCTCCATTCCTTCCCCTCCTGCTCCCAAGCTGAGAACCCCGAGTGCAGCAGGGAGGTGGAAAAACAAGTTTTATTTTGTAATCCTGCCCTCCACTTTCCTAGAACCTTCCACTGCTTCATTTGCATGTGGCATTTTTATATCTGGCATCCTCATTTCTGCAAAACAACAGATTTGCATCACATTTGTTTCTCTCATTTTGGACATGTGTCACCAGATAAACTTGGAAAAGATCAAGAGCACAGACACCTGAACCATCCCAATCCTGATTTGTGGTTGGAATGTTGTCTCAACCTACTCCCCTGGTCTCCAGCTGTCAGGAATTCAGGAACTGGACATCTCCAAGATGAACTCTGAATATTATTTGGATCAAATAACTTTGGATATTTCAAAAGCTCTGAGTGAAAACAACCTGCAAATAAAACCTGTAATGCCCAAGTGATCCGGGAGAACTGGCAGGGATTGGGAAGAATCCAAACTGAGCAGTAATTCCCAGAGGAAAAGAAAGGATTATCAAGCTAAAATATTAAGCTTTGTTGGGTTTTTTTTTCCACTGCCAGAATGGAGCAATAACATCCCTTTCATCCAAGGAATGGGATTGTGCACCTTGGGGTTATATCCATGGATTACAGGCACATGGAAAATCCAAGAGAAATAAGTACCTGAGTGAGAGCTGCCACCACTGGTTTCTGACTCAACTGGAGACATTTTGGCTCCTCCTTTTAGGAAAGGGACATAATACATCCCAGTGCTTCCAGAAGGTTTGTATGGCACCAGCAAGGGCTGAGCTGTGGGGAGAAATTGCAACTATTATTTAATTGAATTATCTAATTAATTGAATTATTTAATACCCACTCCAAGGTAGGAGGTTGACCATCACTTAACCTCGAAAAAAACAGCTTTCTTACCTGTTCAATATGAAATTTGTGACTTAAAAAAATACCTCCTGTACCCACACAGCTCCCAGCTGATCCATGGTTAAGGAAATAAATTTAAAGGAGCATGGATTTGTCTCTCAAGTCAATAAAATCAATGTGCTGAGACATCAGTCCCAGCTCCCACTGGTGTGGAAAACCACTGAGCAACATCCACATTCCTCTGTCCACAGGGATTAAAAACCCTGCATATTTTTCTATTTTATTAATTCTTTTATTAAAATTGTTCTATTATTTTTCTATTTTTTAATAAAAGCAGGACTGTGCATATTTTCTTCTTATTTTTTGTATTACCTTGACTAGAGAGCAAGCCAGTAATTAGATTTATCTCTTGATAAACTCCAAGCAGTGATTCAAATCAAATTATCTCCACACAAACGTCACAGAATTTAATCACTAAATCAGATTTAATTAAAAAACTGAGGTTATAGGACACACTAAACTCAGTTCTAGATAAACCTGATCTGAATCACAACTTTATCCATACAAATCCCTTCCCACAAAACTGAAAAACCCAAGTTTAAGGGTTGGATTTTTTCCCACATAAGAGCAACTTCATATATCCAAAATATCTCAAAAACGTTACTTCCACCAAAAAATGAGTTTATTTTTGGTTTTTAATACCTATAAATGTCTTGAACTTGAACAGATTAAAGTATATATATAAAAAAGGCAGGAATTTGCTCACCAGGCTGCCTTGGGAAGGGGGGAATCTCGTTATGGGATGTAACGTTGGGAAGTTCGGGTGGTTTCTGGGCAGCACCTTCACCCTCTTGGGGATGAACATAAATTTCTGCTGAAAAGGTGGTTTTTTCAGGCCCTTCTGTGGTGATCTGAGTGGCAGCATCTGAAGTCCTCCTCCCAGGTTTTGCAGGAAGCACAGAGCTGGAGAGATCCTTGGGAATAAACCCCCCTGACCCCAGAGCAGGGACTTGAGGTCTCTCCCTGCTTTGCTGCACCAGCTCTTGCCCAGAGGGAAACACCCGACTGGGATCTGCTGAAGCCACTGGGAAAGGTGATCTTGGACCTTCTGGAATAAGGTCAGCAGGTGGTAATTCGGGAGCAGCTTCTCTTAAATCCTCTGGAGCTTTCAATTGAGTCTGAACTTCGGGTTTATCCCCCACTTTCATCCCGTTTTCCACGTTCACGTTCGGCAGCTCCACGGGACGGACCTTGGAGGAGAGGGTGATGTGGACACAGGACAGGAATTTCTTGGTTGGTGAGGAGGGAGCTGCAGATGTGGTGGATAAAACCTCTGGGGGTGAATGGTGAGATGTCTCCACTTGCTCCCTCCCAACCTCTGTTGGAATGAGAGGTGGTTCAGCAGGACTTTTCCTCTCTTCTCCCAGCTCGCTCCGACCCTGGAGCAAATCCATTTGTTCTGCTGGAGCTGAACCTTCCGAGCTCTCACTGAGCTGAATGTGGGCAGAGCTGCTCTTCTCCTGCTGGGAAGAGCTCAGGGAATGGGGTTCAATGAATGGATTTCTTTCCTGATTGAACCCCATGTCCCTCTGCCTGCCCAACTCACCCACATCCTGGGCCAAAAAATCCCATTTTTCTGCACTGGGAGTCTGTCTTTTCCCAGCATGGACACCCCCAGAATCCTGAGCTGACGAAGAGTCTGTGTCCTGATAAACTCCAGCTCTGTCCCTGTCAGCAGAGATGGGATGAACCCTGCCTTGATCTGCAGGATTAACCTCCTGGAAGATGGAGCCAGCCAGCACTGGACTTGCAGGACAAGTCCTGGATCCTTCCCAGTGTTGTGTGTCATGGCTCTGTTCCCCAGTGGCAGCAGAGTCGACATCCAAAGGTGTGATCCCATCAAAGCCATCCCTGGAGAGGCTGCTGCCCAGTGCCTGGGAACCCAGTGGGGACTGGAGGCATCTCTGGGATGAGAAGGTGATGGAAGTGATGGGCTTTCCCATCCCTTCCGAGCTCTTCTCCACCGGCAGCACCTCTGGAGCTGGCACAAGGAATTCTGTTTGTACATCAGACCCCGTTGCACAGGGATCCCATTCCAGTGGTGGGTAAAGTTCAGCCACGCTGTGGGAATGGCCTGGTGCAGCTGTTGGGGGTTGGTTGCACACAGGCATTCCAGGAGCAGCATCCCAGGATTTCAGCTGCATGTCCCTCAGCAGGCAGCGATCGGAGGGATGGGATCTATGGAACAGCACAGCCTGTCCTGAGCTGGGCTCTGAAAGCTCCCGAGTCCTGGTGGGCTGGGGGGGTCTGACACTTGGGAATCCTGGAGCTTTGAAATGCTCTGTGTCCTGATCCTGGTTATGGAGACACTCAGAGGCAGCTCCCAAACCACAAACCCAGGGATCCTGGAAAACAGAGAACAGCTCACAGAGGTTGGGTGGAAAACTTCCCACCCTCTCCAAAATCTGGATGGGAGAATTCCGAGGAAGAGGAGAGCTGTCAGTAATGCAGTCTGTCATCAGGAAGGGATGGGATTCATCTGCTGAGGGACTAATTAAACATTTATCATCATTTCAGTCACAAATCAGCTCACGTGGGTTTGGCTGATGGTTGTTACAAACATGGAACCGTGGAATGGTTTGGGTGGGAAGGGACCTTAAAGACCGTCCAGTTCCACCCCCTGCCATGGGCAGGGACACCTTCCACTAGAACAGGTTGCTCCAACCTGGCCTTGGACACTTCCAGGGATCCAGGGGCAGCCACAGCTTCTCTGCCCAACCTGGGACAGGGCCTCTCCACCCTCACAGCCAACAATTCCTTCCCAATATCCCATCCATCCCTGCCCTCTGGCAGTGGGAAGCCATTCTCTGTGTCCTGTCCCTCCATGCCTTGTCCCCAGTCCCTCTCCAGCTCTCCTGGAGCCCCTTTAGGCCCTGCCAGGGGCTCTCAGCTCTCCCTGGAGCCTTCTCTTCTCCAGGGGAACCCCCCCAGCTCTCCCAGCCTGGCTCCAGAGCAGAGGGGCTCCAGCCCTGGCAGCAGCTCCGGGGCCTCCTCTGGACTCTCTGCAGCAGCTCCACGTCCTTGTGCTGTTGTTCCCAGGGCTGGAGCAGCTCTGCAGGGGGGGTCTCACCTCAGACAGGGGTAGAGGGGCAGAATCCCCCCCTGCCCTGTTTCCCACGTTGGGGGATCAGCCCAGGCCAGAGGGTTTTTTTGGGATGGCAGCACATGTGGAGCTTCCCTACATTCTGAAATCCCATGTGGAGGGATCAGCAGGGAGGGATGGACAGCACTTTTGCTTCCAAGCCTTTTCTAATTCCAAGAGAAGCTCCCAAGCGCTGGCAGTGGATCTCTGCAGCACCTCACCTGCTTGAGGTGAGGGGAAGAGGTTTGGAAGAGCAGAAATGCAAATATCTCCAGATTAAAGGCCACACTCCAAAAAAGGAATAAAAAACCACCCCCCAGACATGCAGAAATCCTGCCACTCTCAGAGTATAAAGAGAAAAACCAGGAATAAATGTGGGAAAACCTGAAGTTACCACTGACAGCAATTTATTAATGTCAGAGTTGATCCAAAAACCACAACTGGTGTTGCCCTGGAGCCAGTTCAGGGAATGAACTGAGCTTCCCCTCACTTGGACATGCACTAATTAAACAGGTATCACAGTTATTCCCATCCCTGACACAAAATTCCACACTCTCCTGCACACTCCATGCCAGGAAGCACGAGGGAACCTCTTAAGTGGCCTCCACTTCCACCAGAGAAGGTTTAGTTTGGATATTAGGAAAAATTTCTTCATGGAAAGGGTTATCAAGCATTGGAACAGGGATGTGGTGGAGTTCCCATCCCTGGAAGTGTTCAAAAACCCGTGGGTGTGGCACTTGAGGACATGGTTTAGTGGTGAACACGGGGGTGCTGGTTGATGGTTGGACTTGATGATCTTAAAGATCTTTTCCAACCTCAAGGATTCCAGGATTTTAACAATTTTCTCGATTTCTCAATGACACAATTTTCTCAATTTAAGTGTCATTTAAAATCCCAGCACTTCCATTGAGGTGCAAACCTGAGATAAATGTGCTGCCAGGGAGATGGGCCAGATAAGCTCATTTTTTTATAAAAAAAGCAACAAAATTTAGGCTTTATTTATTTTTCCTAGAGATTGCAACAACAGCAAGAGTGTATTCCATTAATAACACAGCTCCCTGGATGCTTTTATCCTCATCAACTAGCTGGGATTTGGCAATAAAAATCAGCCAAACACATTCCTCTAAATAAACAAGAATTCCACACCAGGATTTTCCAGCCTTTCCACATCCCGGATGCCATTCCAGCAGCAAACTATTCCAGCCAAGGCCGGATCATTATTCCACTTTTTGGTGCCCTTATCTCTGTTAAACCTGTCAATCAGTTTATTTGGCTGCCTGAATTTCCTGGAGATGGACAAGAAGGGTTTGTGGGAGAACAGAAGGACATGGAAGCAGAGCTGTTCCAAGCAGAGGGATGGTCCCAAGACATCCCTTCCCTAAACCACGTGCCAGTTCAACGGCCTCAAGTAACACAGAGCAACTCCCACAGTTGAAAGCAAGCACAGAAGTTGCTCTAAACTCATCTCCCCGAGCCTTTCACATGTTTTATTGTGCCTGTTATGTGTCATCCTTCCAAAAATGAGCCGGGTGGCATATGATCCACAGGAGTTTGCAGTGCAAATTTAGAGCTACAACTCCTTGAACTTCCTGGAGAAGTGAGAAAGCACAAGGAGTGGAAAAATACAGCAAAGAGAGTGGAAGAAAACAAGGGGGGGGTGCAAAGAGGGAAAGGCAATGGGGAGCATTTGGCACCCAGGAAATGCAGGTGGGGTAATTCAGGGCCCTGAATTTAGGAGGGGAATTCCAAGGTTTAATTCAGAGGTTTAATTCTTAGCAGCTCAAAACCCATGGGCAGGGACACCTTCCACTAGCTCAGGTTCCTCCAACCTGGCCTTGGACACTTCCAGGGATCCAGGGGCAGCCACAGCTTCTCTGCCCAACCTCTGCCAGGGCCTCCCCACCCTCACAGCTTCCAATCCACAATCCCAATTCTCTCATCCTTTTCTCAGAGGAGCTTCATCCCTCCTTTCCCTCCAGCTCAGAACAGGAGCCAAACACCCTCCTGCAATTATTCAGCACCTCAGACCCACATTCCAGAGGACACTGACTGAGGGGACACTCTCCCTGAATCCTTGGGAGGGATCTGCAAAACCAGGAACCCCAGAAACGAGATTCACTGGGATTCAACCCACTCCCAACCAAATCATAGAGTCATGGAATGGTTTGGGTTGAAAGGGTCCTTAAAGATCATCTTGTTCCAACCCCCTGCCTTGGGCAGGGACACCTTCCAGTAGACCAGGTCGCTCCAACCTGGCCTTGGACACTTCCAGGGATCCAGGGGCAGCCACAGCTTCTCTGGACAACTGCTGCCAGGGCCTCCCCACCCTCACAGCTTCCAATCCACAGGAATGTCTTGGCACCCTCTCCCTCCATCACCAACAGGTTTATAGGACACAGTTGCTCTTTAGTTTCCCAAGACCCATCTGAGGACAATCCCAAAGCATTTGTAGTTAATAAATCCACAGCTTTGGGCTCCTTTTCCCCCTGTGGAAGCCCAAGGCACTTCCTCCTTCCATGAATGGTCAATTCAGGTCTGTAGGAAGAGTCAGCAGGAAATTCAGGAAAAAAACCCTCTGTGTCAAGAGTTCCATGTTTGCCTTTTATTCCCAAGCATTTCTACCAAGCTCTAGTTATTAGAAAAGTGTAAGAGCATGAGCAGAGTATTTCATGGAATCATGGAATGGTTTGGGTTGGAAAGGACCTTAAAGACCATCCAGTTCCACCAGGGACACCTTCCACTAGCCCAGGTTGCTCCAACCTGGCCTTGGACACTTCCAGGGATCCAGAGGCAGCCACAGCTTCTCTGCCCAACCTGGCACAGGGCCTCAGCACCCTCACAGACAGAAATTCCTGCCCAATATGCCCTCTGGCACTGGGAAGCCATTCCCTGTGTCCTGTCCCTCCCTCCCTTGTCCCCAGTCCCTCTCCAGCTCTCCTGGAGCCCCTTCAGGCCCTGCCAGGGGCTCTCAGCTCTCCCTGGAGCCTTCTCTTCTCCAGGGGAACCCCCCCAGCTCTCCCAGCCTGTTCCTATCAAACATTCCATGTTTTTTGAGCTGCTTGAGGACACATTTGCAGCCCCTTTCCCTGCACAGGTCCCCGTCCCCTCCCTGAACACTCCTCTCAGCCAGAACTGGAGAATTCCAGACAAAGCTCCTTTTCCAGGCCTTTGTCACAAACATCTCCCAGAGATCCTCAGCTGCCTCAAGACAAGCAGGAAAATCCTCAAGATTTTAAATCCCAACAACCAAAAGATCTCAGGGAAGAACTCTCAGCTGTCCTGCTCCTTCCCCTTTTCACAGACAAGCTCCAACACTAAAATATCACTAAAATATCACATGAGATTTCTCGAGCTGTGCCCCATAAAAAACGAGAGCCTGAACCCTCCCAAAGAACATCCAGCACCTTAAATACCAGATTTTATTCCGCTGAAGGAATTGTTTGTTGGAGTGCTGGGAACAGTTTGTCTTTCTCGGCCTTCAAAAGTTTCATAGAAGGAAAACATCTTCTCCTAATCTTTGTTCTTTCAAGCAGCAGGTTGGCTCCAGAAATCCAACAGGTATTTTAAACACCACTTTCCAATTTCAATTTAAAGGAGATTATTTTGTCTCTGGCTGTATTTTTTTTTGTTTTTGTTTCCAGTGAAATGGTTTTTAACAATCTGTATTTTTCACGTGTTGTTTTGCTTGGAGGGGAAAAAATATATTTATCTGAAGTATAACAAAAAAAAGCCCACCCACCTCAGTCACCTTCACTCTGTGAATTTAAACCAGTTTTTATCTCAAATTAAAACCACTGCAGAGGAAAAATCGTTTTGAGATCAAAGCACAAGGTGCTGCTGAACTGATTTCTTGGAAATGCAAAACTGTGGCGAATATTTTCCTGCTCTAAATCGGGATAAAACAATTCCCAGCTGACACTGAGTCACATCAAAGGAAATACTGGACTGCAACAAGTTCATTTGAGGGCCAAAACTGGCATCAAACAAAAGCTGAAAGTTGGGGGGGGGAAGAAAAGGTTTGAGGTCTCCAGATTTTTATTTGTGGTTTGGTGAATTTTTTAAGGAAAGGTGGATTTTTTCAGAAATGTGAACTTTAGGAAAGATGAATTTTAAGAAATGTGAATTTTAGGAAAGGTGGATTTTAGGAAAGGTAGATTTTTTAAGAAATGTTGATTTTAGGAAATGAGAATTTTAGGAAATGAGAATTTTTTAAGAAATGTGAATTTTTTAAGAAATGTGAATTTTTTAAGAAATGTGAATTTTTTAAGAAATGTGAATTTTTTAAGAAATGTGAATTTTTTAAGAAATGTGGATTGTTAAAGAAATGTGAATTGTTAAAGAAATGTGGATTTTAGGATATGTGGATTTTTTAAGAAATGTGAATTTGAGGAAAGGTGGATTTTTTAAGGAAAGGTGGATTTTTTAAGGAAAGGTGGATTTTTTAAGGAAAGGTGGATTTTTTAAGAAAGGTGAAATTTAGGAAATATGAATGTTTTAAGAAAAGTGAATTTTAGGAAAGGTGGATTTTAGGAAAGGTGGATTTTTCAAGAAATGTGGATTTTAGGAAGAGTGGATTTTAGAAAAGGTGAATTTTTTAAGAAAGGTGAATTTTAAGGAATGTGAATTTTTTTAAGAAATGTGAGTTTTAGGAAATGTGAATGTTTTAAGAAATTTGAATTTGAGGAAATGTGAATTTTTTTAGCAATGTGAATTTTTTAAGAAATGTGAATTTTTAAAGAAATGTGAATTTTAGGAAATGAGAATTTTTTAAGAAATGTGGATTTTTTTAAGAAATGTGGATTTTAGGAAAGGAGAATTTTTTTAAGAAACGTGGATTTTAGGAAAGGAGAATTTTTTTAAGAAATGTGGATTTTAGGAAATGTGGATCTTTTAAGAAATGCGGATTTTTTAAGAAATGTGGATTTTTTTAAGAAATGTGGATTTTAGGAAATGTGGGTTTTTTAAGAAATGTGGATTTTTTAAGAAATGTGGATTTTTTAAGAAATCTGGATTTTAGGAAATGAGGATCTTTTAAGAAATGTGGATTTTAGGAAATGTGGATTTTTTAAGAAATGTGGATATTAGGAAATGAGAATTTTTTAAGAAATGTGGATTTTAGGAAAGGTGAATTTAGGAAAGGTGAATTTTTTAAGAAATGTGAATTTTTTTAAGAAATGTGAATTTTAGGAAAGGTGAACTTCAGGAAAGGTGAATTTCAGGAAATGTAAATTTCTAAACATAAATAAATTAGTCATTTTTTTCCCCCAGCTTCCCAGACAAGATTCCATCAATACATGGGAATTTTAGTCCCACTTACCAACACTGTTGATGCCAAAGAATTATAAACACAGACACAGAGTACTCCTAAAACACTAATTTTCACTCTTAATAATGCAAGGCTTGTAATTAAAACAAACAATCCAACCCTTGCTGCTTCTCCTGGCAGGGAAAAGGGGAAGGGAAAAGGGGAAGGGAAAAGGGGAAGGGAAAAGGGGAAGGGAAAAGGGGAAGGGAAAAGGGGAAGGGAAAAAAGAAAGGGGGAAAAGAAAGGGGAAAAAGGAAGGGGAAAAAGAAAGGGGAAAAAGAAAGGGGGAAAAGAAAGGGGGAAAAGAAAGGGGGAAAAGAAAGGGGGAAAAGAAAGGGGGAAAAGAAAGGGGGAAAAGAAAGGGGGAAAAGAAAGGGGGAAAAGAAAGGGGGAAAAGAAAGGGGGAAAAGAAAGGGGGAAAAGAAAGGGGGAAAAGAAAGGGGGAAAAGAAAGGGGGAAAAGAAAGGGGGAAAAGAAAGAGGGAAAAGAAAGGGGAAAAAGAGGGGAAAAAGGAAGGGGAAAAAGGAAGGGGAAAAAGGAAGGGGAAAAAGGAAGGGGAAAAAAGGGAAAAAGAAAGGGAAAAAAGAAAGGGAAAAAAGAAAGGGAAAAAAGAAAGGGAAAACAAGAAAAGAAGTTCTTCCTAAAGCTCAGGACACTTGTCTGAAACCCCAGTCCCTGGAAATCCTGGGATTTCCATAATCACACTGGACAATGCCAAAAAAAGAGGATATTTAAAGGGGGAAAAAAGAAGGTAAAATACTCCTGGTTAGAAAAATTCCAGTCTGGATATTTATGTTAATATATGGACTAGAAATGTTCCCAAGGAGATACACAAAACATGACAATTCCATGGCAGGTTTTCCCAGGAAAACAGAGCTGCAGGAGACTGGAAGCTCAGCATTGGATTATCCTACAGATACTTCCCAAGCTTTTAGGAACATCCAGTGATTCCCATTCCAGAATTTTCCTTACCTTGAAGGAGTTTGGATTCCAGCAGGAACTGGAAAAGCCCCTTCTCTCTGATCAACACAGAGCAGGAATAATTCCCTCCCTCCTTCCCTGAAGATCCTTTGAAAACCAAGGATCTCACGGGAATTAAGACAACAAAAACTCCCCTGGCCCAGAGGATATTCGATTGTCCAGGGAGCTCCTTCCCTGGAGGAGGAGTTTCCAAGGCACAACCAGCACCTGCATAAATATTTTGGGAAAAGAGCTCCTCGAGCCACTCGAGGAGCAGAATCTGCAGGAACTTTGTCACAATAACATGAATTTTCCCAACACATCTGTGCCCTCCAGACCTTCCTTTGGAACATCCTCGGCTCTGTGTCCCCTCCCCACATCCCAGACAGCTCCTCCCTCAAGATTCCAACTCCTACTTGGGGAAAACAATTCAAAAAACCCCCACAGGAACATGTGGAAAAGCTGGTTTGTACCTTGGCCTGCACGGATTTCTTGGCCCTCAGAAGCAGCTCTGCCTTGATTTCCTCGATTCTTTGCTGGGTCTCCTCATCCCAGTCTGGCACAGATTCCTGGGATCTGCTGGCCAGTCTCAGCTTCACCCAGGCTGTCAAAACAAAACAAACCAGGAAGAGTTTTCCTTTCCAGTTTTGTGGAATGAAAACAGTTTGATAACTTAAAATCATTTCTAGGTTCCCACGACCGAGGGAGCAAAGCCCCACCGTGGAATTCCAGAGCTCCTGGAGTGACCAGGAATACAATGTAAATGTATTTGTAACTACAATGTAAATGACCAGGAATACAATGGGATTTTGGAACATTTCTTTGGAGAGATAGATCCAGGATCTTCCTCCTGTAGTCTCAGCCATAAATCAAAACACACTCACACAATCCCGTCCCGAATTCTTGAGCTAATAACTATGTGGATAAAATATCAATGTCAGGCAAAAGGTTTTCCGAGTGGAAAAGCCCAATTCTATCCCATTTTACATAGGAGTACTAAAAAATATCCATCATTTAAGCCTTGTCCTATTAAAGCTGCTTGTTATAATATGATATAATCACCTTTAAAATCAGGGGAGCAGACACAGATCCCCTCATATCCACATCAAAGCGACCCCTTAAACATGAACCTAAATAAAGATCTGTCATTTTAATAATAAAATACAATAAATAAAACACAACAGAGACGTTTTCTCACCTCGGATTTTCCTCTCCTGTTCCTCTGCGCTCCTGAGGATTCGGGCTGCCTCTATCCCAGGGGATCCACTCCTCAGGAGGGTCCGGACACGGGCAGCCAGGGAATCCCCACTGCTGCTGCTGCCGCTGCCCCCCAGCCCTCCTCCCTTGATCCTGGCACCACCAGCTCCACTCAGGATGCTCTGGAATCCTCCTGTGCCATGGGGATGCTCCGATGAGGGGGGAGGATTCCCCAGGAGGCTCCTGACACGGGCAGCCAGGGAATCTCCGCTGCTGCTCTCGTCGCTCCCCCGGGCGCCGCCGGCTTTGCTTCCAGCTCCACCAGATTGAGACGCGCTCTGGAAGGCTCCTGGGATATCAGTGATGCTTCCAGGGGGCTCTGAGGAAGGAGGATTGCCCAGCTCTGAGGCTGCCCCGGTGCTGCCCTCACTGCTGGCACTGCTCTGTGCCAGGCCCACCAGGGCACGTTGGTTCCTGTCCGTGGTGACGCTGCTACAACCCTCCGGCTCCGACCTTCCCGCCGATTTTCCCGCCCTGAACTCCTGGGAAATTCCCTTCATCCCTTCGCTGCAGTGCAAGTTGACATCCAAAGGGTTCTCCCATCTGAAGTTACACGTGTCAGAATTCCAAGGGTTTATTCCCAACCCTTCTTCTCGCGCACTTTGCCGGGTCGCAGCCTCATCCCACGACGGTCTCTTCTGGAACTGAGGGGTTCTGTCCTTCGCCGACCTGGGATCTTTGGGATCATCCTCCTGTCTCAGCAGCACCAGGGCAGACTCCCCAGTTTCTCTACAAGAGGCCATGGAAAAGGCAGGAGGACACCACCTGGCACTCAAATCCTCTGCCTTTGCCAGGAGCTCCCGAATGTCCTTCAACACACCCAACCCCAGCAAAGAATCACCTCCTTGCTCCTTATTTCTCTCACTTCCCACACTGGAAGCCTGGGATCCTCTGTCAGCTTCCATTCCATCTTGAACTCCAGCCAAAACACCAGCAGCCCATCTCTGCAGGCTGCTGTCCAAAATTTTGGACTCATTTTTAGCAAGATCCTGAACGCTGGTGGGAACAAGGAGGGGACTCTCCGTGTCAGAAGAGCAGTCGGGTGGATCCTGCTTCGCTCCAACAAGTCTGGAGACAGCAGGACACTCTGGATCTTGTGTGGAAATCGGAGCATCCACCTCCAGCTGGTGGCATGACACACTGCACTGGCTCGCTGGGTTGGCTCCAAAAAATTTTGGGAATCTGGGAGAGAGTTCCCGGGGTGACAGAACATCAGAGCCAACCTCCGACTCCACGGGAATGGAAATGCTGAGAGCGGAAGTGTCGGAGTCAAAACCCGTTGGCACCACCTCAAATGCTGGCAACAATTTACCTACAAAGGCACAGGACATTCATTAATTAATTTACTGCATCAGCAAAGACTAATTTTTCTTGTACTAAAGGGTTTGGAAAGAGAGAGGGAAGAATTCAAATATTGGAATTTTCCCTCATTTTTAGAATGAGATTTGAGCTCAGACTTCCATGAGAATTGTTCTACTGGAAGAAACCTCTTAGACTGTTTTGGATGAATATCAAAGAAACTACAGAACTTGACTTAAATCACTTCTTTTTAAATAAATGCTTAGACTAGATTTGAAATAAATGTTCTTAGATAAATGACACAGTGGTGCTTGAATGTCCAAATGCACACCTGGGTTAGAAAACCACCCCTGAATAAAACAGTAGGGCTGGGGGGGGAAGTACTTCCAAAATATCCTTCTGGAAAATGGCAAAGCACACACTAGGGATAAGTTTGTTTCCCACTACTGGTCAGGAAGGTCCTAATAGTTTCAAGTATATTAAGTTATCCAGAGCCCAGTTAAATAGGGAAAAGAGGTTGGAGCCGGGGAGAGTCGGACTCTGCTCCCAGGGAAGAAGGGACAGGAGGAAACGGCCTCAAGTTGCACCAGAGAAGGTTTAGATTGGATAATAGGGAAAATTTCTTCCTGGAAAGGGTTGTCCAGCCCTGGCACAGCTGCCCAGGGCACGGGGGGAATTTCCATCCCTGGAGGGATCTAAAAATCCCTGTGGATGTGGCACCTGGGGACATGGATTAGTGGCCTTGGCAGTGCTGGGGGAATGGTTGGACTGGATGGTCTTGGAGGGCTTTTCCAACCTGAATGATTCCAGGATTCTACTGAGGAAAACTCCTCCCCTGTACCAAATGCCAGGTGATTTAAGCTCCAATTTTCCCATAATCCTTAAAAAAGGGGGAAAAAATCATAAAAGAAAGTAAGAGATGCATTTAATCCCTTCTGGTGAGAGACACGGGGTGGTTGAAGGCCCAGATATGGAAAGGCTCAGACAGGGATTTGGGAAGAGCCTCCAGCTCTGCCCTTCCCACTGGATACAGGATTTAAATCCCAAACCAGAATCCACTGAGGAAATCACACACTGGAAGTAGTTTTAAGGCACATTTTCCCATTTTAATGATCTATCACACGGGGAAGGCACAGAAGGACATCTTAACCCCACCCGGGCACACTGTTCTTCACACAGAAATGACTCAACTCCTGCTAAATCATATTGATTTGGTGGTTATTATTATTTTATTATCATCATTATTATTATTATTATTATTTTTATTATTATTATTATTAGGATGGATTTATGAACAGCTCTGGCCAGTTATAAAAATGCTGAGAACTTTTTGTCCCGTGCCAAGAAGTCCCAGAAGGAAAAAAGAAACCAAGATTTCTTCCTCTCAAAGGAAGAAAAAGTCTGGTCATATTTGTTTAATCTTCAGATACAAAGCATTTCCTCCTTAAAAACTCCTGGGAAAAGGGAAATAATAAAGGGAAAAGGGAAATATTAAAGGGGGAAAGGGAAATATTAAAGGGGAAAAGGGAAATAATAAAGGGGGAAAGGGAAATATTAAAGGGGGAAAGGGAAATAATAAAGGGAGAAGGGAAATAAAAGGGGAAAAGGGAAATAAAGGGGGAAAGGGAAATAATAAAGGGGAGAAGGGAAATAATAAAGGGGGGAGGGAAATAAAGGGGGAAAAGGAAATAATAAAGGGGAAAGGGAAATAAAGGGGGAAAGGGAAATAATAAAGGGGGAAAGGGAAATAATAAAGGGGGAAAGGGAAATAATAAAGGGGGAAAGGAAAAATAAAGGAGGAGAAGGGAAATAAAGGGGGAAAGGGAAATAATAAAGGGGAAAGGGAAATAAAGGGGGAGAAGGGAAATAAAGGGGGAGAAGGGAAATAATAAAGGGGAAAGGGAAATAAAGGGGGAGAAGGGAAATAAAGGGGGAGAAGGGAAAAAATAAAGGGGAAAAGGGAAAAAATAAAGGGGAAAAGGGAAATAATAAAGGGGAAATGGAAATAAAGGGGGGAAAGGAAAATAAAGGGAAGAAGAAAAATAAAGGGGGAGAAGGGAAATAAAGGAGGAGAAGGGAAATAAAGGGGGAAAGGGAAATAATAAAGGGGAAAGGGAAATAAAGGGGGAAAGGGAAATAATGTGGAAAAGGGAAATAAAGGGGAAAAGAAGATCCAGTGTCACTGCCCTGGCCCATGGCCATAATTCCTCGGGGAGGAGGCAGGTTTTCCAAGGTTTTAGCACTTTTCCAACACCAAATATCTCACATTTGACACGGGAGAAGATCAACTCACAGGAATGGAAGAGAAAAAAACACACTTTGACACCACCAGGCCAAGAGCACCTTGCCAGGTGAGTGAATTCCCACGTTCTCCAAGGTGTCCCTTTCCCATACCTTGTGCCTTTGGAGGGATCCTGGCCGGGGTGTCCACGGAGCCCTTCAGTGTCCTGAGCTCTGAGGGGGAAAACTCAACTTCCCTGATGGGTCCTCGGGGGAGAAAAGGAGCCAAAATGGTCCCAGGGGATTGGTCAATGCCAAGGTTACGGAGATATATCTGGCAAAAGAAGGAATAAGAAACACTTGGAGAATGGGGATGGATTCTGGAGTTGTAGGATTTTTTTATTCCAGTGCTCTGGATGCTGCAGGAGTTGGATAACTCGGGGGAGGTTGGGGAACTTCAGCCTCACCTGTTTAAAATGACATTTCCCAGCTGCAAGGAGAACACAAAGGTTTGGGTTAAAAACCTTTTTTCCTCCCCAAACAGCACAGAAAACTGGATTAGACTTGGAAATTCGAGGCAGGGAAGCTCCTCTTTTTAGAGGATAAGTTTGTCTGAGGTAAATAATTGGGAATAGTTTTGTCAGAGCTGGTTAAAAACCATCATGAAGCAGCTTTTGTGGGGAATCAGAGAATCAGGGAGTGGGGTTTGGGTTGGGAAGGACCTTAAAAACCATCCAGTTCCAGCCTCTGCCATGGGCAGGGACACCTTCCACTATTCCAGGTTGATCCAAGCCCCATCCAGCTTGGCCTTGGACACTTCCAGGGATCCGGGGGCAGCCACAGCTTCTCTGCCCAACCTGTGCCAGGGCCTCCCCACCCTCCCAGCCAAGAATTCCTTCCTCATATCCAACCTAAACCTACTCTCTTTCCATTTAAAGACATTCCCCCTCGTCCTGTCCCTCCATCCCTTGTCCAAAGTCCCTCTCCAGCTCTCTTGGAGTCCCTTCAGGCCCTGGAAAGGTACAATTAGGTCACCCCAAAGCCTTCTCTTTTCCAGGTTGAACAATCCTAATTCTTTCAGCCTCTCCTCATAGGGGAGGGTGCTTCATCCCTCCTTTCCCTCCACCTCAGAACAGGAGCCAAACACCCTCCTGCAATTATTCAGCACCTCAGCCCCACATGCCAGAGGACACTGACTGAGGGGACACCCTCCCTGAATCCTTGGGAGGGATCTGCAAAACCAGGAACCCCAAAACGAGATCCACTGGGATTCAACCCACTCCCAACCAAATCATAGAGTCATGGAATGGTTTGGGTTGGAAGGGACCTTAATGACCACCCAGTTCCACCCCCTGCCATGGGCAGGGACACCTTCCACTAGCCCAGGTTGCTCCAACCTGGCCTTGGACACTTCCAGGGATCCAGGGGCAGCCACAGCTTCTCTGCCCAACCTGGGCCAGAGTCTCACCACCCTCCCAGCCAGGAATTCCTACCCAATATCCCACCTAAATCTCCTCTTTTCCACTATGAAGCCATTCCCCCTTGTCCTGTCCCTTCATCCCTTGTCCAACATCCCTCTCCATGTTTCCTGTTGGTTCCTTCAGGTCCTGGAAGGTCACAATTAGGTCATCCCAAATCCTTCCCTTCTCCAGGCTGCACAATCCCAGCTCTCCCACCCTTTCCTCACAGGAGCTGCTCCATCCCTCTGATCAACTCGTCCTGGTCAAGGGGCAGAATCACCTTCTGCTGTCCAAGAATAACTTCATTAAAATTAAATTGATTAGTTTAGAGAAGCCAAAGGAAAAGCAAACCCTAAAACTGTGACATACCAGAGAAAAATGTTACGAGGACGAGCCCAACTTTCCCGGGAAAACACCAGGAGATTGTCAAGTCAGACACACACAGCAGCATTCCCTGAATTAATGGATTTTGAAGGAGTCTCATGGAGGTTTAAGAACCTACTAAAGGTAGTTTAGGACCTTCTGAGGAAGCAATTTCTCTAAGTTTACATACAGAAATCATCTGCCTCAAAAAAGAACCCAAAATTTTCTTGGATTTAATCCTCTGCAGAAGCAAATTCATTTCAACTCATCCATCCTACGTCCTAAACATGCCAAGAAAATGAGATTAATTACTTCATGGATGGTGGCCAACTCTATTTCCTCTGATTTTATTCGAAACCTACATATTAACAGCCACAGAAGTGACCTGATCTCCTTTACCTTGTGATTTCTGGGAGCAGAATTCCTCAGAAAAAGGGCTCCAAACTAGGCCTAATCACAATCAGAAACATAAATCACCTTTGTATCTCCTGAATTTGGTTTCAAACACCACCCCTACAATATTTATATTTGTTTCAACACAAAAAGAGCAAAAAAAAAAAAAGCTTTTAAAACCCAGCCCCAAAAGCTGATTATTATGGGAGTCACCCTGTGAGAGGAGCAGCCTCTCCCTCGGGGGATAATGACACGTTTCTCATTAGCATAAATCTGCATCTCATTTTCTCCACCACTCAAGAGCCATCAGCAGAGTTAACAGGGCTGCTCCTCCACCCTCTCCCACCTTCCCAAAATAGGGAAGAAACCTGGATTAGGAAAGGAAGGCAGAAAGGAGGGAAGGTATGAAGTGGCTCTGAACGTCTTTTAGGAGCGATATGGAAAGAATTAAAGAGTTTAGGGCCTCAGAAAGTAGAACAAAGTGAACAAGCAAAAATGGGTATTTATAGCAAATCAAAAGAGATTTCATTCCCAAGGATTTCTGTGGTGGGTTTGCTATTCCTGCAGAGCTGTGGGGGTGTGGAGTTCAGTTCTCCTGCCTTTCCTTACTCAGCACTCGAGTCTCAGTCTCCTGTTTGGATAATTATAACCTGAGCTTCTGAAAGGAGCTGGAAGCTCAGGAATGGCACATCAGGGATCTGCTGGAAGAGCTACAACCAAGTTATTCACAAGATTTCACTTTTTTATCACTATCATGGAAACATGGAATGATTTCAGTTGGAAGGGAACTTAAGGATCATCTCATTCCAACCTCCTGCCATGGGCAGGGACACCTTCCACTACCCCAGGTTGCTCCAACCTGGCCTTGGACACTTCCAGGGATTCAGGGGCAGCCACAGCTTCTTTGCCCAACCTGTGCCAGGGCCTTCCCACCCTCACAGCCAGGAATTCCTTCCCAATATCCCACCTAAATCTCCCCTTTTCTACTATGAACCCATTCCCTCTCGTTCTGTCCCTCCATCCCTTGTTCCAAGTCCCTCTCCAGCTCTCCTGGAGCCCCTTTAGGCACTGAAAACTGCTGGAAAAAGGGATAACTCTAAAAAAAATTGATAACTCTGAAAAAATAAAGGGATAACTCCGACAGCAGAGATTAAACCAAAACCACACTTACTGGGATCCTTTCTTCAATATCCAACTCTTGTTTCTTCGGAGTTTCCAAAGGGGTTGCTCCACCAGGGAGGAAGTTGTCACCTCCTGCACTGGGGAAGTGCCTGGAGACCCCCCCGGAGCTCAGAGTGGATCCCAAACCCCCCTGGCTGCTCCCCCCGGAACTAATGGGAACGTTCAAACTATCCGGGGAAATTGCCCCCGAGTTGTCCAGGATGACGGGACCAGCGGGAATATTCAGGCTGAGAGACCGATTTTCGGGAGCATCCCAATTCTTCCCATCACCAGCTGGAGAGTTTCCATCCTTTTTAAGGAGCTGAGCAACACTGGAAACCAAAGCATCGGGATCTGAGCTTTGTCCCGTGTCGTTATTTTCCGTGTCTTCACCACTGGATCCAGAAACAACCTTCTGGATCGTGGAGCCTCCTAAATTATTTTCCAACACTCCTAAAACATGTTTTTTTTCTTCTGGAAGCTGCAGTGCCTCTGTGGAATTTGCTGGTGGAATAACTCCAGCCAAGGAACGTTTCCTGCTGGAAACGTTCACGGTGTTGTCCGACTGGGATCTCGTAAGAGGGGGGACAAGCAGGAAGTTTTTACTTGGGAAATGCAAACTTCCCAGAGAACCTGTCTCCCTAGGGGGAGCAGCAGCAAAATCCTCGGGATCTCTGCTGCTCTTCTGGATGGACAAAACGTGGCTGGAGGGAATGGCAACGGCACTGGAGGCTTTTCTTCCGGGAGAAAATCCACCCGGAATCCCGGCATGAGGAACCTCCTCTGGCTGGCTCACGTTCCAAGAGCCAACCTTCTCCATGAAACTAAGGGATGGGAGGGACTGGATTCTTCCAGTGTGGGGATATTTCCATTGGAAGGGCTCCAAATGTTCCTTGTTTTCCTTCGGAGCGCGTCGGGGCGAATGTTGCTTCCCAGGGGAGAGGGGTGAGTTCCCTGAAGGAACATCGGAACACGATGGAGAGACCTGGAGATCCGACTGGATCACCGGGACACCGAGTTCTTCCGCCTTCACATTCTTCTTCAGGAGCATCCCTGGGGTGGACTGAAAGATGGGATGAGCCAAGCGTAGGGAGAACGAGGCATCACCTCCAAGATTGAAGGAAGGGGAAATGTCTGTGACTTTATGGCCCCTTTGTATGGAAAAATCCGAAGCAGTTAATTCATTCCCGCTCCCTCCGGGATCCGCTCCCGCCGGAGATTCCTCATTGCACGGAGGCATCTCCATGTCAACAGCTGGTTGTCCAGGTGCACAATCCCTGGTGTTCATCACAGCAGGGAGCGACTCCTCTTTCCCAAATCCCACTGCAGGAGGGGGTTCTTTGTGCTGACAATCCAAGAAAACTCCCTGGAATTCCTCAGGAACAAACTTCAAGCTTCCGGAGCCGTTTAAATCCACTCCACGTCCCTTCGACATTCCTTTGCCTGGCTCAGAAGTCTTGGCAGAAAGAACATCAGGAGCACCTGGATTTTTAAAGTGCTCGTTCCTCGAGCCACCAGACGAATTATTGGACAAATCAACCTCAGGGACCTTCTTTTCCAGCTTTTCCAGGACCCCTCCCTCGCTGCCAACCGGTTTCACCTTTTCCTTTTGCGTCTCCCTCTCGCTTTTTTCCGTCAGGGCCGTTTTGTAGGAGGAATTTCCCGAAGATGAGAACTCCTCCTGCCTCAGGAACTCCTTCTCTTTCCCTGGAAGCTCCACACCAGCAGCTGGACCATCATTGGCACCGGAGGAATGTCCCTCATTCCCGGACGTGCTCCGGGGCTCCGGCGGGAGAGAAGCTCCCGCTTGGCTCGGCCTCTTTTCCAGCACCACCTTCGGAGCAGAGTTTGTGGGATCTTCACTTCTTCGGGGACCTGATGCCTCCTCCTCAGTTTTCCAGGATTTATTGGCCTCCTGGCTCCCCAGTTGTCCAGCTGAGGAGTTTTGGGAAGGCAAATCGGCATCTCCGGGATCGGCGCATCCGGATGGAAGGGGATGCTGGGACAAGGAGCAGCCACTGGGAGCATCCAAGGGAGGGGTTGTGTCCCTCAGGGATGCAGATTCATGGATGTGGGAAGGCTCCTGGGACACTCCAGAAACATCAGGAATTCCTCTGGAAAAGGCAAGAAAAGGAAGTGAATTTCTCATTATCCTCTTTATCTCAATATCCTGATTTTCTGCTTTAATATCACAGGGAAAAGCAGAATATTTAGCAAAATACACAAAAAAACATCCCCTAAATGGCCCAAAACCTCAAGAAATGGGAAAAAAAAGAAATACCAAAAATGCCCTATAAAATAATAATAATTTTTTTAAATGTTTATAAAATGCATATTCATATAAACCTAATAAAATAATAAAAATACCTGAAGTTTAGCAAAATACACAAAAAAAATCCCCTAAATGGCCCAAAACCTCCAGAAATGGGAAAAAAAAAGAAATACCAAAAATGCCCTATAAAATAATAATACATTTTTTAAAATGTTTATAAAATGTATATTTATAAAACATATAATACTTATTTATAAAACATTATATTGGTGGTATAATTAATAAGAAAACACTCATATTTTATTCAATAATTGATAATTTTATAACTGATTCTAAAATATTGTGTTAACATTATTAAAATATCTATGTGCAATAATATTTATTACCTATCAATATTATGTTTTTATTTTAAAATATATTTTTATGTATTATAAATAATGTTAACACAATATTTTACAATCAGTTATAAAATTATCAATTATTGAATTAAAAAAAATACCTGGAGTTTAGCAAAATACACAAAAAAAATTCCCTAAATGGCCCAAAACCTGAAGAAATGGGGAAAAAAAAGAAATACCAAAACTGTCCTATAAAATAATAATAAATTTTTTAAAAGGTTTATAAAATGCATATCTATAAAACATAATATATTTATTTATAAAATATTATATTAGTTGTATAATTAATTAGAAAATACTCCTCTTTTATTCAATAATTGATAATTTCATATACATATAATATTTATTTATAAAACATTATATTGGTGGTATATTTAATTAGAAAATACTCATATTTTATTCAATAATTGATCATTTTATATACATATAATATTTATAAAACATTATATTGGTGGTATAATTAATTAGGAAATAGGCATATTTTATTCAATAACTTAAAATTTTATACACATATAATATTTATTTATAAAACATTATATTAATTTTATAATTAATTACAAAATACTCCAATTTTATTCAATAACTGATCATTTTATATACATTTATTCATAAAACATTATAACTAATTAGAAAATACTCATATTTTATTCAGTAATTGATAATTTTATAACTGATTGTAAAATACTGTGTTAACATTATTTATAATATATTTATAGGTAATAAATATTATTACACAGAAATATTATAATAATAAATACAAATAAATACATATATTATATATATAAAGTATATGTAAACTATATACTAGACTATACAGTCACAAAAGAATAAAAATTAAATAAAATAAATAAAAATACGTAATAAAAAGGAATACAATAATAATATTAGTTTCTTCTTAATATATCACTATTTTTCAACCTAGTTAGGATTCAAGTATTTTTTACTGACAGGGTGTTACTGGTGAAATAAAGAAATAAATGGCATTTTCTCCCACCTCAAGGGAATGAAATCCGTTCCCGAGGGCTGGAAGAGCGACTCCTCCGGGATATTTGGGCCTCCTGTTGAGCACCTCAGGAGTGGGAGACACGGAGAGAACCGACTTTCCTGCATTTCTGGGAAAAGAAGAAGGAGAAAAGAGCAATAAGAGCTTTGCCTTCCCATCCCAATCCCATTCCAAGGGCAGGGAAATGCTGGAATGTCATCCCTTGATCCCTCTGCTGGAGCAGTTCCTCTCAGGGAGGAAATTCAGCTTTCTTGTCATGGAGCAAAATCAGGTTTCTTCTCATCCATCTCCAAACGTTCCATGGCACTGACATGTCCAACTTATCCATAAACTTCCTTTTTTTATCCATAAACTTCCTTTTTTAATCCATAAACTTCCTTTTTTTATCCATAAACTTCCTTTTATTATCCATAAACTTCCTCTTGTGCACATTCCCATCTTTTCCCACTCCTGGTCAGCCCCTCCCATCCTGATTTCCATGCACAAATTCCACATCACCTTCTACTTCCTTAAAAACCAGGAGACCCCACTGATCCCTTTCCCAGTCTCCATTTTTCCATGAATTTCCATTACAGCAAAGGCTACACAGGATTATTTTGTTTAGGGATTCAAGATAAAGGAATTTCTTTCGGGATTCAAGATAAAGGAACAATAAAACTTCAAGGGACAATAAAATTTCAAGGAATAATAAAACTTCAAGGAACAATAAAATTTCAAGGAATAATAACACTTCAAGGAATAACTTTAACAATAAAACTTTATTTTTAGTTTAAAGTTAACTTAATTTTGAAATTGATTGAATTCGTTTTGGTTAAATGTGGATTAAAATGGTTTTTTGGAAGGAGGAAGGGAAAGGAATGGAAAAAGGAGGGAGGGAAAAAGGGGGAAAGGAAAAAGGGGGGAAGGAAGGAAAAGGGGGGAAGGAAGAGAAAAGGGGGAGGGAAAGGAAAAAGGGGGGGAGGAAGGAAAAGAGGGGGGGAAAGAAGGGAAAAGGGAGAAGAAAAGGAAAAGGAAAAGGAAAAGGAAAAGGAAAAGGAAAAGGAAAAGGAAAAGGAAAAGGAAAAGGAAAAGGAAAAGGAAAAGGAAAAGGAAAAGGAAAAGGAAAAGGAAAAGGAAAAGGAAAAGGAAAAGGAAAAGGAAAAGGAAAAGGAAAAGGAAAAGGAAAAGGAAAAGGAAAAGGAAAAGGAAAAGGAAAAGGAAAAGGAAAAGGAAAAGGAAAAGGAAAAGGAAAAGGAAAAGGAAAAGGAAAAGGAAAAGGAAAAGGAAAAGGAAAAGGAAAAAGGGGGAAGAAAGGAAGGAAAGAGGGGGAAGGAAGGGAAAGGGGGGAAGGAAGGGAAAGGGGGGAAGGAAGGGAAAGGGGGGAAGGAAGGGAAAGGGGGGAAGGAAGGGAAAGGGGGGAAGGAAGGGAAAGGGGGGGAAGGAAGGGAAAGGGGGGAAGGAAGAGAAAAAGGGGGAAGGAAGGGAAAGGGGGGAAGGAAGAGAAAAAGGGGGGAAGGAAGAGAAAGGGGGGAAGGAAAGGAAAAAGGAGGGAAGGAAAAAGGGGGAAGGAAAGGAAAAAGGAGGGAAGGAAAAAGGGGGAAGGAAAGGATAAAGGGGGGAAGGAAGGAAAAAGGGTGGAAGGAAGGGAAAGGGGGGAAGGAAAGGAAAAAGGGATGTAGATATATATATTTTAAAAATAGGTATAAACAGCTACTCCCAAGTTATGTGAGAAGAAGAGGAACTCCAAAGGGTTTCCAAGGTAAGCAAAGCTGGATGACAAAATTAATTATGGTACACATGGAATGTGGGGGAAAAAAATAAGGAGAGGGGAAAACGGCAGGATCAGCACAGAGGGAGCCAAGGAATGAAGGAACAAGGTCATTTCTGACATTAAAGGGCACAACAAAAACTGGGATTTAAGGTACCCACCTGCTGGGAACTGGTGGGATTTGGGGAATGACGGGATTTGAATCACAACTGGAATCGTGGTTTGAAATCATGGACCAGGAGACTGAGTTGGTTCAGTGGGATCTGCTTCATTTTTATTTAAAATATACCAAAAGCAAACAGATTTGGGTTCAGGGGCTGATCCTGCCACATAATTCCTCATTCCCAATTATCCAGACAACATTTCCAATGCATTTATTCCATTTAATGTACATTTTTTGCCCTTATACTGGAAAATACTGAGATTAATTTGGCCCCAGAATTGCATTAAAGATGCAAAAACATGGATTTGAAGAAACTTTAAGCGAGTTGGAATCTAAATTATTTTAGCCCTGTTAGATGGATTTTTCCCCCTCCTAACTCTTGTTTTATATTTAAAATAATAAAACAAAGTAATATTATTTGGAGTTCTCAAATTCCTCTTGTAACTCCCATTTCATGTTTGCACAACTGGCATCTTAATTTGATTTAAACAATAGAAGGAAAATAAGTAAGTTTGCCTGATTTTCAGCTCCATTTCTTCACTTTGAAAAGGTATTTTCCAGCTAAAGCGAAAATCAGGAGCCATTAAAGAAAAGGCTTTTCCACACAATAAAAACTGGGTGTGCTTTGGGAATGAAGAGACAAAAAGGACTGAGGGAAGGATCAGGAAATAACGGGAAAAAAGCTGCCAAAACCAGATTTTGACAAACTATTTTTTGTAATATGTCTAGACATATATTGATAAAATAAATGTCCACATACACACACATATATATATATAAATACACAGAACATAAGTCACAATATTTGGCTGATAAATCAATATATTGTATCAAAAAAAGAAAGTCAAACAGATGAAAAGGTGATTTAAGGTTCTCCAAGCAGAGCTGGAAACGGGGAATTCTCACTGCATCAACTCCCTTCCAGAGCCTTCTTGGCCCTGCCCTATGGGAAACTCCAGAAATTCCTAAATTCTTCCAGAGAAGGCCCATGGATGAGGCAGATGTTTGCCAAGAAATAGTGCACAGAGCATCCATACAGGGCAGGGAATCCCTGGAAGTGTCCAAGGTCAGGTTGGAGGGGGCTTGGAGCAACCTGGGATAGGGGAAGGTGTCCCTGCCCATGGCAGGGGGTGGCACTGGATGAGTTTTAAGGTCCCTTCCCAACCCAAATCATTCCATGATTTTTCTGGTTCTGCTATTAAATGGTGTTTGCAGGTTCTGGGGACCATAATTCCCTATTTGTAAATATTCCAGGAGGATCACACAGCTGGAAGGTTGAACAAACACGTTTCCCATCAGCAGAACCTCTTGTAATTAAATCAGTTGAGTGCAACCAAGAAGTCTGAGGAGCCTTGATTCCATTTGGATGGAGGTGGGCACAAAGGGATTTGGGCATTCAGAGCATTTCAGGTCCTATCAAACAAGGATCCAACATCAAACACCAAAGCTCTGCAAACCTGGGGACAAATCAGACCCTCCTGAGGGCACCAAAGGGATACAACCAGTGGGATCCAACCCACATGGGGCCCTACAGAACGTGCCAGGCAGCTCAGGTGGACCATCCATGGGTTCCACAGAAGAGAACCAGTGCTCCAGTCCCTTCCCCAGCCTCGTTGCTCTCCTCTGCACCTGCTCCAGGACCTCAATGTCCTTCCTGAGTTGAGGGCCCAGAACTGGACACAGCACTCCAGGGGTGGCCTCACCAGTGCTGAGTCCAGGGGCAGAATCACTTCCCTGGCCCTGTTGGCCACCCTGTTCCTGAGCCAGGCCAGGATCCATTGGCCTTCTTGTCCCCCTGGGCACACTCTGGCTCCTGTTCAGCTCCCTGTCCATCCCCACTCCCAGCTCCCTTCCTGCCTGGCTGCTCTCCAGCCCCTCTGGCCCAGCCTGGAGCTACCGGGGGTTGTTGTGGCCAAAGTGCAGGACCCGGCCCTTGGCCTGGTTGAACCTCATCCCGTTGGAATCAGCCCAACTCTCCAACCTGTCCAGGTCCCTCTGCAGAGCCCTCCTGCCTTCCAGCTGATGGACACTCCCCCCCAGCTTAGTGTCATCTGCAAATTTGCTGATGGTTCACTCAATTCCCTCATCTAAATCATCAATAAAGACATTAAACAGGACTGGGCCCAGCACTGATCCCTGGGGACACCACTGGTGATGGATCCACCTGGATGCAGCTCCATCCCCACCACTCTCTGGGCCTCCAGCCAGTTCCTGACCCAGCACAGGGTGCCCCTGGCCAAGCTGTGGCTGCAGCTTTTTCAGGAGTGTGCCGTGGGAGACGGCGTCAAAGGCCTTGCTGAAGTCCAGGCAGACACATCCACAGCCTTCCCCTCATCCACCAGGTGGGTCACCTGATCATAAAAGGAGCTCAGGTTGGTCAGACAGGACCTGCCCTTCCTAAACCCCTGCTGGCCGGGTCTGATCCCCTGATCCTATATAACCCCCAAACCCAGTCATGCCCCACATTTCTCCTCCAGCCTTTTCCCCCATCTCCCAGCACGCCACCTTCGCACGTCTGCCTTCAGCAACTCGTTCCCCTCGGGGGAGGCAGAAAAGATCCCTGTGATCCCGTTTGGGATGCTGGGGATGATTTAGGGGCTCCTTCTGCTGAGCCACAAGGCGGGTTTTTGCAGGCACAGGAGCAGCTGCTCCGAGCTGAAAGCGGGCGGTGACGTCAGCCCATCCCTCTCGGAGCAGCTCGTGTCAAAACACGGATCTCTCCTGAAGGTCAAAAGCTCCCTCACAGGCGAGTCGAGCGAGCAGGCAAAGCTGGGAATGTTCCCTCTCTTTCCCAGTCTGCCGAAAATTCCAAATGCCACTGTCAAGCTGCCATTTGGGGGAGGTAAAAATAAAGGAAAGGCAAAACACAAACAAAACCTCCTGTGCCTTCGTCAAGCTGTGCCACGGGAGGGATTTCAGTGCAGTGGCACCGGGAGGCTCCTTTCCTGC
The DNA here is from genome assembly GCF_036250125.1 of Pseudopipra pipra. NCBI lineage: Eukaryota > Metazoa > Chordata > Aves > Passeriformes > Pipridae > Pseudopipra > Pseudopipra pipra. The sequence goes on from NC_087552.1 coordinate 74,626,662, forward strand.
AGGGAAATTCGGGATGGGCTTGGAGAGGAGGAGAAATAAATGATGTTGGAGGTTAATTCTTCCTTCCTTCTCACCTTTCCTCCCATATCTGGGAATTAAATGCATGTACAAAAAGCCTGGAGCTCCCGGGACAGCTCTGAAGAGGAAGGAATAAAGCAGCAGCAGGAGAGGGAATTCTCGTGTCTTTATATCATGTTAAAAAATATATCAGTAAAAAATATACCATTAAAAAAATACCATTAAAAAATATACCATTAAAAAATATACCATTAAAAAATATACCATTAAAAAATATACCATTAAAAAATATACCATTAAAAAATATACCATTAAAAAATATACCATTAAAAATATACCATTAAAAAATATACCATTAAAAAATATACCATTAAAAATATACCATAAAAAATATACCATTAAAAAATATACCATAAAAAATATGCCATTAAAAAATATACCATTAAAAAATATACCATAAAAAATAAACCATTAAAAAATAGATCGTATTAAAAATCATATTAAATATCATATTAAAAATCACATTAAGATATGATATTAAAATATCATATTAAAAATAACCTTAAAAGTATATTATATTAAAAAATCATATTAAAAATAACCTTAAAAGTATATGATATTAAAATATCATATAAAAAAACCTTAAAAGTATATGATATTAAAAAATCATATTAAAAATAGCCTTAAAAGTATATGATATTAAAATATCCTATTAAAATATCATATTTTAAAAATTTAATAGTTAAAATACATATTGAAAATCTATCATATTTTTAAAAGTTAATATTAAAATACGTCAGATTAAAAACATATATTTTGAAAAATTTCTATTAATATATCATTTTTAGATGTTAATATTAAAATACATCATATTAAAATATATATGTTAAAAATTTAATATTAAAAATATATCATTAAAATATATTTGATATATCATATTAAAAATGTCATATTACACCATTTCATATTAAAATATATTGCATCAAAATATCACATTAAAATATATTTTAAATATATCATATTAAAATATTTCATATTAAAAAGATATATTAAAATATATCATATTAAGAATATGTCATATTAAAAAGCTTCGTGTTTTCTCCTTAATTCCAGTTGCATTGAAAACACAGACCCTGATAAATATCAGGAAGTTTTTATGGATTAAACGGTTTCCAGTTCTGCAAATGATAACAACGAAGAGAAAAATGCTAGAAAATATATTAAATAAAACAATCCTAAACAAAGGAGGGAGGCAAGGACAAAGCAGGAGGGTGGTGAAGGACTGGAATGGAATTCCCAGAGAAGCTGTGGCTGCCCCTGGATCCCTGGAAGTGTCCAAGGCCAGGTTGGAGCAACCTGGGCTGGTGGAAGGTGTCCCTGCCCATGGCAGGGGGTGGGACTGGATGGTCTTTAAGGTCCTTTCCAACCCAAACCGTTCCATGATTCCATGATTAAAGGAAGATTCGGGGAAGGTTCAGCAGCAGTAAAACATTATTGAAAACACTGACATTTGGAAAAGATGCCTAACTGGGTTCAATCAGGTTATTCCTGGGATAAAACCTTGCCATGGATGAACGGACACATCACTGGGAATCAGCACAGCCCTGGCACAGGTTGGGCAGAGAAGTTGTGGCTGCCTCTGGATCCCTGGAAGTGTCCAAGGCCAGGTTGGAGCAAGCTGGGCTGGTGGAAGGTGTCCCTGCCCATGGCAGGGGGTGGAATGAGATGAAGATTTAAGGTCACTCTCAGCTCAGATCATTCCAGGATTCTGGAGCCCCTCTGCTCTGGAGCCAGGCTGGGAGAGCTGGGGGGGTTCCCCTGGAGAAGAGAAGGCTCCAGGGAGAGCTGAGAGCCCCTGGCAGGGCCTGAAGGGGCTCCAGGAGAGCTGGAGAGGGACTGGGGACAAGGCATGGAGGGACAGCACACAGGGAATGGCTTCCCAGTGCCAGAGGACAGGGATAGATGGGATATTGGGAAGGAATTGCTGGTTATGAGGGTGATGGGGCCCTGTCCCAGGTTGGGCAGAGAAGCTGTGGCTGCCCCTGGACCCCTGGAAGTGTCCAAGGCCAGGTTGGAGCAACCTGGGCTGGTGGAAGGTATCCCTGCCCATGGCAGGGGGTGGAACTAGATAAGATCCCTTTAAGGTCCCTTTAAGGTCCCTTCCCACCCAAACCATTCCATCACTCTCTGAATATCCACATTAATGTGGTACATTCCAATCTGGGTTTTGTCCAGACCCAAAGAGAAACGTAAGGAGTTGTAACTAAGATGATAAAATCAACAGGAATGGAAGAAGAAGGTGGGTATAAACTTGTGTTTAAGCAGCAGAACAGAGGCCAGCAGGTACAGCAAGGCCCCAGACCAGGAAAAGTGGGTAAACATCAATTTTTTAGACATTTTATAAGTAATTATCCCCTATCCCTTTTCATTTGTCTGTGATAACATCACATCCACACAGCAAAGTCCCTTTAACTGCACAGTTGGGGTCAAATCTTGTAATAGTACAACATTGAACCTATAATTCCTCAGTCTTTCCTCTTATCTTGAGAGAATAATTAAAGAACCCTTAGCAGATACCTTTGTAAAGGGCTACTGAAAACCTTTTAAAACTGTATTTGGAGATTATTTGACTATAAAGAAATCCTATAAGGAGCAGTGAAATATAAAAGCAGTTTGAATATATGAGACCAGGGTAAAAGCCTGAACATACAAACAGTTTTTCATGTTATCAATGCAAATACACCTACTTTATTATTATACTTACCATTTTGGAATAAATAAGGATTTTTGACTCATGAATGAATATAGATTTTAAGGACACAGAGAACTATCATCTCAGCCAGAGAGAACCTGAAAAATGGCAAACTTTACTCAGGTTTGCCATTAATTCTAAAGGAAGAAACAAGATTTTCAGTTTTACCTGAGACAAAAATAATCTGTTAGAGAAGTTCCAGAGGAGGGACAAACCCTCTGTCTCGTTTGGAAGGTGGGTTTGGACAATAAAATTACACCAAAAGCAGTTTGGAAACACAAAGAAATCACATCCAGGTTAGGGACTGATTTAACAGTAAAATCTTAATTGTTGAGCAGTTAAAAAAAGGTCACTGTGAACATACCCAGCAGTGAGCCCTGGGCTGGATCTCCAGGAAAAAGTCTTCTGGATGCTTCTCCTAAAGACAACATTCCTTCCTCCAGAGTAGGGAATTCTGACAGGTCATTCCTCTCACAAGTCAGGCCAAGCTTCATGTCTGAGACAGCAGTTAAACAGTTGGAATCTACTTCTGCTGGAAGCTGGAACCATGGTTCAATTCCCTAAAAAACACAACAGGAGAAAAAAGTGCTCCAGCAGCAAGGAAGTTTTATAAGAGGAAATAATTTCCGAAGGAAATAATTACTAAGTACTGAAACAACATAATTACTGATTCTAAGTTGTATTTCTTATACAAATAGTCAGTTTTTAATGTAAAAAAAAATTATAAACTAATAAAAGCAATAAAATACCCCAGTGAATGATCAAAGTCCAGCACAACCCCTGTTTAATACCTGAAAGTCTGAAATGCTACAAAGGCATTTAAAGCTCTTTTCCACACCAGAATTTTGCTGTGGGAGCCCCAGTTTTTGCACAAGGTTCCTCCAATCGTTCACAAACACAACTCTTGATCAGCTCAGTCCTTCCAAACCACCTGTGAGCTCCTGGAATCCTCGGAGCAATTAAACATTTGGCAGCACATCCGGCAGACGGGAGCGGCCGGGATGCGGGATCTCAATTAAGGCAGAGAAAGCTCTTCATGAGGGAGCTGGGAGTGGGGATGGACAGGAGGCTGAACAGGAGCCAGAGTGTGCCCAGGGGGACAAGAGGGCCAATGGATCCTGGCCTGGAGCAGGAACAGGGTGGCCAACAGGGCCAGGGAAGTGATTCTGTCCCTGGACTCAGCACTGGTGAGGCCACCCCTGGAGTGCTGTGTCCAGTTCTGGGCCCTCAGCTCAGGAAGGACATGGAGGTCCTGGAGCAGGTGCAGAGGAGAGCAACGAGGCTGGGGAAGGGACTGGAGCACAAGTGCTGTGAGGAGAGGCTGAGGGAGCTGGGGGGGCCCAGCCTGGAGAAGAGGAGGCTCAGGGGAGACCTCCTCACTCTCTGCAACTCCCTGACAGGAGGGGGGAGCCAGCTGGGGGTTGGGCTCTTTTCCCAGGCAACCATCAGCAAGACAAGAGGGCTGGGTCTTGAGTTGTGCCAGGGGAGGTTTAGGTTGGAGATTAGAAAGAATTTCTTTGCAGAGAGGGTGCTCAGCCAATGGAATGGGCTGCCCAGGGAAGGGGTGGATTCTCCATCCCTGGAGGTGTTTAAGGACAGACTGGATGTGGCACCAGTGCCATGGGCTGGGAACCACGGCGGGGTTGGATCAAGGGTTGGACTTGATGATCTCGGAGGTCCCTTCCAATCAGCTGATTCTGTGGTTCTGTGATGATCATTTCCATCCCATAATTAACCTTCCAGCCCCAAGCCCAGCAAAGCTCAGCACAAATACCCAATGAGCAGCAGTTTTCCTCTGGATTGCTTCTCCCAGGGAGATCCCACTGGCCGCTGATCCCTGGGTTTCGCTGCTGCTGCTTCGGCTCCAGGATTCCTCCCTCCGCTGCCGGCGTGGGGGAGTTGTGGCAATGGGCTACAAGGCATTAATTGCTGATTAAAAACACAGTATTTTTTCCATTTCAGTGTGTGTGTGTTTATTTACTCACTATGAAATACATAAAATGTTCAAGTCATCCCCAAAGGCCAAAAATCGGGTCCTCCCCATCCTCAGGCGCTGCCTTAAATTCCATCCAGATTCCTAAACTTTGCTAAAAGGGGCAGCTCCTTCCCCACTTTAGATCCCAAAAATCTGAGTCTGACTTTGTGCACATCAGCCAATCATTTCTGAGGCATTTATTTCTCATTTCCAAATCCACATAAATCACAAAACACCAAAACTATTCATCACCTTGATCAGAGTCTGACATTTGTCCTGTGTTCATTCAATGGTTGTTGGGTTTCTAATATTTATATATATATATATTTACTTATTTATTTATACATATTTTATATATTACAATATTGTAATATTTGTTATTTCATTAAAATCATGTTCTTACTTATATCAATGTTATAAATTACATTTTAAAAGCCATCTTATGCAAATAACTTCAAGCAAGCCCAGTTAATTTCTAGATTATAATCAGGCAATACTTGGAGGGCAGAAATTGAAGTTAACTTGGATTCCTGCCTGGAAAAGCAGCTGTAACATTATTTTTCTTCCCCATGAGGCACCAGAGGAAGCTGTTCCTGAACTCAGAATGAAATTTCTCCTCTAGGACATCCCATTCCTGAGGTCACAGAGGCTGGAACAGCTTTTCCCAGACAGCACAGCCAGGCAGGTTTATTGGGATTATCACTGGGAAAACAGGTATTCCAGGAACACAATAATGCTCCCTGTCACCTGCACCAGGAATTATGGATCCACTGCCTGGTGGAATTACAGTGATCCACCAAGTGGGAATTCACATGTGAGGGGCAAAAGTAAAAGGTCAGAGACGGAGAAAAGGATTTCCCAGGATGAAGGAGAGAGAAGTCCAGACCCAAACTCTGTTTTAATGGATATCCACAACTGCCTTTACTTCCACAGCTGCCTTTACATCCACAGCTGCCTTTACTTCCACAGCTGCCTTTACTTCCACATGGAATTCCCAGAGAAGCTGTGGCTGCCCCTGAATCCCTGGAAGTGTCCAAGGCCAGGTTGGAGCAACCTGGGCTAGTGGAAGGTGTCCCTGCCCATGGCAGGGGGTGGAACTGGATGGTCTTTAAGGTCCCTCCCAACCCAAACCATTCCATCACTCTCTGAATATCCACATTAATGTGGTACATTCCAATTTGGGTTTTGTCCAGATCCAAAGACAAACGTAAGGAACTGTGACTAAGATGATAAAATCAATGGGAATGGAGGAAGAAGGTGGGTATAAACTCGTGTTTAAGCAGCAGAACAGAGGCCAGCAGGTACAGCAAAGCCCCAGCCCAGGAAAAGTGGGTAAACATCAATTTTTTTGACATTTTATACGTAATTATCCCCTATCCCTTTCCATTTGTCTGTGATAACATCACATCCACACAGGAAAGTCCCTTTAACTGCACAGTTCAGGTGAAATCTTGTAATAGTACAACATTGAACCTATAATTCCTCAGTCTTTCCTCTTATCTTGAGAGAATAATTAAAGAACATTTAGCAGATACCTTTGTAAAGGGCTACTGAAAACCTTTTAAAACTGTATTTGGAAATTATCTGCCTATAAAGAAATCCTATAAATAGCAGTGAAATATAAAAGCAGTTTGAATATATGAGACCAGAGTACAAGCCTGAACACTGCCTTTACATCCACAGCTGCATTTCCATCCACATTTTATGCTCTGAAAAGGGTCAAAAACCAACCACACTTGAGAGACTGAAGTAACAGAATCATGGAATCACTGAGGTTGGAAAAGATCTCCAAAGTCATCAAGGCCACCCTGAGCCCAATCCCCTCCTTGTCCCCAGCCCAGAGCACTGAGAGCCACATCCAGGCCTTCCCTGGGCACCTCCAGGGATGGGGAATCCACAAAAACAGATCCTTAAGGAAAGATAATCACTTCCTGAGGTCAAATACTTCCCACACAAGCAGGATTCTCCTGCTGGTCCTGAGTTCATTTGTGCTTTCCCAAGCAAAGCCCAAAGCTCCCACCAGCAAAAGGAAATAATCCCTCCTTTCCAAGGGATCTCCCGAGGGAGCAGCTGGAAGGAAGCAAAGAGGCAACAGCACATTCTGCTTCAGGATTTCATTTTTAATCCTCATTCCAAAGAGGAATATCCAAGAAATAACACAATGGCAGGAATCTGCACTGTGTGTACCAGGGTACAGGTATTTAATGAAGCTGTTGCAAGCAAGAAGTAAAGATTTAGTAAATTAGTATAATCATCTCTGAGGGCTTCCATGTAATTAAACCCAAATGAAGGAAACTCAATAAGCTTTTTTTTCCTGAAATCCAGCACCTCAAAAGTTCAGTTTTGCTGCTAAATACATAAAAGAGGGGATAAAAGACAAAAATAAAGCTGAACAAACCACAACCACTCCCCCACACAGTGCCAGGGAATTAAACAGTGGGAGCAGCAGCTCCTGTTTGGATCTCTGACTGTGAAATAGGAACAATGTTTGGTTTTGAACTACTCAAAGTTTGAATATCAAGGTTAGTTCTCCTTTATTCTGCCCCCCCCAGCCCACTGAAATATCCCAGTAAAAATATCACACAATAGAACCCAGGAGAACAAAGGAAAAAAAGAAGATTTCTAGAGACACGGGGAAGAGAACTCCCAAGATGATTAACTCCAACAATCTGATCTTCCCAAAAGATCAGAAATACTCTATAATTTCTTCCAAACGCTTCAGCTCTTTTCTCCTTCCTAAAAAATCAGAGCTAAAGGGCCGGATTAATTCAATATAAACCTGGGCTTCAGTTTCCTAATCCAGCTGAAAATGCAGCTGCAGAATTAGGAGCCCTGGAAAAACAGGCAGTGGAGTTCAGGACCAATTTTTCCAACATCAGGGAGTTTTTACCCCAAATTAAGGTGACCAAGTAACAGTGACCGAGGCAGATTTCACCTTGACAATTCAGGACTTATTTTTCCCTATTTTGCCAAGAACATTCCCAGTTCTGACAGCACTTCCCAGAGCATTTATCACTTCCCCTGGCACAGCTTTATGTGTTTATTTTCTAGGTTTCACTATTCACAGGATTCATCAGTGAAAATTCTTTATGGGAACAAGGAAAAAAACCCACCAAAAACCTGGAATGTCTTTCCCAGTTCATGCCAAGATCAAAAACCCTTCTGAGGTCACATTACAAACCAAGTCCAGCACCCCTTTAGCTCCTACAATCCTTACCCTCTAAAAGATGGTAATTAAATGGGTTTGAAATCAATCTTCAATATTCTCAATATTCTCCTAACATTGTATTTCAAGTGGTTTCATGGAATCATTAAAGGTTGGAAAACCACATCCCCAAGTGCCACATCCACGTGTTTTTAGAACCCTTCCAGGGATGGTGATTCCACCCCTTCCCTGGGCAGCTGTGCCAATGCCTGACAAACCTTCCAGGGAATAAATTATTCCTAATGTTCAATCCAAACCTCCCCTGGCACAACTTGGGGCTGTTTCCTCTTGTCCTGTCTCCTGTTCCCTGGGAGAAGAAACTCTGGGTTTCATTTGTCCATTAGTTTATGTTCAAGCTGCACGTGGTGATCATTCAGAAACTATATATCATTTATCACAAATAATACTTAATTCCAGCTTTCCAGGCTTTCCCCCTGGCCTGGGAAGCCTCTGGAAGCAGGAGCAGGGAAGGTGAGAGCTCCTCCATGGCCTGTCCCCAGTGCAGTGTGAGCCCTGGGCCACTTGGAGTCACCAGCCCACAGCTGAGGGCAAGGAATGAAGGAACATGGAAAACCAGGAACCCATTTCCCTCTTAAAACATGGAATTGGCCACCCCGTCCCTGAAGATTAAAGATATTATTTAGCCAGAACACAGGGAATGTAGGTCAGGCTGTCTCATCCCAACCTGCTCATTTCCTGGAGCAATCATCAGCTTGGAATGAAAAACCAAGGAAAAGCAAACCCACTGCGGTGCAAAAGCCCTTCAGAGGCCACACACAAACCCAGAACTCCCACAAAAATGCAACTGGATTTCATAATAACCCGATAATTTCATTTATTTCCAGCTTTATAGCCCATATCAACCCTGCCTGGTGTGTCAGAACAGAGAGTTAAAAAAAAAAAACGAGTCTTATTCAAGTACAGAATGAGGTTTTACATCTCTTTTTTTTTTTGGCCAGAAGCCCAGTAAAACAAACTGGATGAAAATCATCAGCATTTAAGTCCAGCTACTGAAATGAGTAACAAAATCCTCCTGTCTGCAAACAGTTCAGCACCAGAAGTTCATCGGGGAAAATACAAGAAAAGATTTCAAAAATATCGGTCAGAGAAATGTAACAAGGATTTGGTGCAGTCAGGGCTGAGAAACACTAATTATTTTGGGATTATTTTGGGATTGGTTTGGGATTGGTTTGGGATTGGTTTGGGATTGGTTTGGGATTGGTTTGGGATTATTTTTGGGATTATTTTTGGGATTATTTTTGGGATTGTTTTTGGGATTGTTTTGGGGATTATTTTGGGGATTATTTTGGGGATTATTTTGGGGATTATTTTGGGGATTATTTTGGGGATTATTTTGGGGATTATTTTGGGGATTATTTTGGGGATTATTTTGGGGATTATTTTGGGGATTATTTTGGGGATTATTTTGGGGATTATTTTGGGGATTATTTTGGGGATTATTTTGGGGATTATTTTGGGGATTATTTTGGGGATTATTTTGGGGATTATTTTGGGGATTATTTTGGGGATTATTTTTGGGAATATTTTGGGATCAGACTCAGCCAGCACAGGGTGAGGAGGGGCAGGTCCTGTCTGACCAACCTGAGCTCCTTTTATGACAGTGACCTCCCTGGTGGAGGAGGGGAAGGCTGGGGGTGTGTCTGTCTGGAATTCAGCAGAGCCTTGGACACCATCCCCATGGAACATCCCTGGAAAAGGCTTGGCCAGGGGCACCCTGTGCTGGGTCAGGAACTGGCTGATGGTCAGGCCTGGAGGTTGGTGGGAAATGGAGCTGCATCCAGCTGGGATCCATCACCAGTGGTGTCCCCAGGGATCAGTGCTGGGCCCAGTCCTGTTTAATGTCTTTACTGATGATTTAGATGAGGGGATTGACTCCACCATCAGCAAATTTGCAGGTGACACTAAGCTGGGGGGATTGTTGATCTGCTGGAAGGCAGGAGGGCTCTGCAGAGGGACCTGGACAGGCTGGATCCATGGGCTGATTCCAAGGGGATGAGGTTCAACCAGGCCAAGGGCCGGGTCCTGCCCTTTGGCCACAACAACCCCCGGCAGCTCCAGGCTGGGCCAGAGGGGCTGGAGAGCAGCCAGGCAGGAAGGGAGCTGGGAGTGGGGATGGACAGGGAGCTGAACAGGAGCCAGAGTGTGCCCAGGGGGACAAGAAGGCCAATGGATCCTGGCCTGGAGCAGGAACAGGGTGGCCAACAGGTCCAAGGAAGGGATTCTGCCCCTGGACTCAGCGCTGGGGAGGCCACCCCTGGAGTGCTGTGTCCAGTTCTGGGCCCTCAGCTCAGGAAGGACATTGAGGTCCTGGAGTAGGTCCAGAGAAGAGCAATGAGGCTGGGGAAGGGACTGGAGCACAAGTGCTGTGAGGAGAGGCTGAGGGAGCTGGGGGGGCTCAGCCTGGAGAAGAGGAGGCTCAGGGGAGACCTCCTCACTCTCTGCAACTCCCTGACAGGAGGGGGGAGCCAGCTGGGATTGGGCTCTTCTCCCAGGAACCAGCAGTAGGATAAGAGGGTCTTGAGCTGTGCCAGGAGAGGTTTAGGTTGGAGATTAGGAAGAATTTCTTTGCAGAGAGGGTGCTCAGCCATTGGAATGGGCTGCCCAGGGAAGGGGTGGATTCTCCATCCCTGGAGGTGTTTAAGGACAGACTGGATGTGGCATCAGTGCCATGGGCTGGGAACCACGGCGGGGTTGGATCAAGGGTTGGACTTGATGATCTCAGAGGTCCCTTCCAACCCAGCTGATTCTGTGATTCTATGGTTCTATTTAAGCTGTACCTTGGTTTTTTTCAGTAAAAAAACCCAGTATTTTCCAGACCCAAACCATTCCCTCCTGGCACAAAGGCACCTCCAACCAGCAGATCAGGTAAATTCTGACCTGGTTTATTTGGTCCAAAGTTATTGGGCTTTTGAATCCATGAGAGATCAGATCTCAAACGCTGATTAATAACACAATAAACTGCCAGGGATGTGCTGAAAACATTCCAAGGAAGGTGAAGCTGGATTTTTACACAATATCCACTGACACTGGTCGGCCAGCACAACATTCTGATTTTCTGAAATATTTAAGTTTCCACTGCTGAGTTTGTGACATCAACCAATTTATGGAGTGGCCCAAAATAAGTGGGAATTAGGCAATGCTGACCTGCAGCAAGGCTGCCTGCTTTTCCAAGGAAAGAAAGGTGGACAGAATTCCCTGTTCACAGCCAGGGAACACAAAGCTGATCACTGTAATGCACATTAACGCCCAAAGTACAAGTTTTAGTCATGTAATCACAGAGTAACTGAGGTTTCCAGGCACCTCTGGAGGCCACCTGGGCCAAGCTCCTGCTGGAAGCAGGACTAATTCCAAGGTGGATCGGGGTGTTTAGGATCATCCCTTCAATTTGTGGCCACTTCCAAGGATTCAGGCTCAACTTCAGTGATTCTGTGATTCTGTTAAATGGGATATTAAGGAGAAATTCCTGCCTGGGAGGGTGGGGAGGCCCTGCCACAGGTTGGGCAGAGAAGCTGTGACTGCCCCTGGATCCCTGGAAGTGTCCAAGGCCAGGTTGGAGCGACCTGGGCTAGTGGGAGGTGTCCCTGCCCGTGGGTCCTGGCCCAGCACTTCCCCATCCTCATTAAAAGGTGATTTCCTTGTCTCCACTCGGAATTCCTGCTGTTGTCCCCCCTCCCCACTGCTGCTCAGCCCATCACTGTGCACACCAAGAGCCTTCCTCTGCCTCCTCCAACCCCTGTTCCAGCAGGGAAGCACCACTGCCTCCTCCTCACCTTCCTCCTCCTTCCCTTCCTCCTCCTCCTTCTCACCTTCCTCCCCCTCCTTCTCCTCCTCCTTCTCTTCCTCCTCCTCCTCTTCCTCCTCCTCTTCCTCCTCCTCCTCCTCTTCCTCCTCCTCCTCCTCCTCCTCTTCCTCCTCCTCCTCCTCTTCCTCCTCCTCCTCACCTTCCTCCTCCTCCTCACCTTCCTCCTCCTCCTCACCTTCCTCCTCCTCCTCACCTTCCTCCTCCTCCTCACCTTCCTCCTCCTCCTCACCTTCCTCCTCCTCCTCACCTTCCTCCTCCTCCTCACCTTCCTCCTCCTTCTCACCTTCCTCCTCCTTCTCACCTTCCTCCTCCTTCTCTTCCTCCTCCTCCTCACCTTCCTCCTCCTTCTCACCTTCCTCCTCCTTCTCTTCCTCCTCCTCCTCCTCACCTTCCTCCTCCTTCTCTTCCTCCTCCTCCTCACCTTCCTCCTCCTTCTCACCTTCCTCCTCCTTCTCTTCCTCCTCCTCCTCACCTTCCTCCTCCTTCTCTTCCTCCTCCTCCTCACCTTCCTCCTCCTTCTCTTTCTTCTCCTTGCCTTCCTCCTCCTCCCCTTCACCACCTTCCTCCTCCTCCCCAGCCCACCCCCCTCCTGCCCCACAGTCCCTGCCTGTCCTGCTGGTCTCCACCAGCCCCTTTGCTGGCCCCTCCCTTGTCCTGGCAGCCCCAAACCCAGGGCAGAGGATTCAGCTGTGGCCAAGGAGGGAAGGAATCTTTCCCCTCCAGCTGCCAGCCTTGCTCTCAGGAACTCAGCCTGGCTGCTGCAGGGAGGGCACTGCCAACCCCCCCTGCCCCTGCTGCCCACCAGCACCTCAGGCTCTACTCCCAGGGGCCACCAGACCCCACTGACCTGCAGGGATTTCATCCCTCAGGGAGAAAAAACTCCGCTTTTTCCACAGCCAAAGCTCAGGAGATTCCTCTGGGAACATTAATCCCGCTGCCAAGGTCCCTGTGGATGGCAGCCTGTGCCCCAGGGGGGAGGAGGAACTTCCAAAGGAACTTCTGCCTCAGCCCATTTCTTTGCAATTGAAGTTCTTTCTGTTAATTCCCAACTACTTATTTTGGGTCTCAAAGAACAGGCACCTCCAAAAATCACCCAGTCCAAGCTCTCCTGGGAAAGGGAGCCTTGATCAAACCTCATTCCCAATTAGAACAGTTCAGGCCACCTCAGCAAACCAAAAATCAATCACCAAAGCCAGTAACTCTCCCCCAAGAATCACCTTTGCTGTCCAAATCCCACCTCCAATATCAGCATTTCACAGTGCTCCTGAATTATTTTATACAATGAGAAGTTCAACTATTTCTTCACATCCTCAGCTTTGGAACACTGAGAAAGCTCTGGGTACCTCCTGATTTTTAATTTATAATTTTTTTAAATCACACAATCTTTATCACACAAATTGAAGTTAAGAAAATGTACATTCTTTTATCTTTTCTACATTAAATCACCATTGGAATTTTCCACATTACATCTTTGCAATTCAAGCTCTTTCTGTTAATTCTCAACTAATTATTTTGGGTCTCAAAGAACAGGGACCCCCCAAAGATCACTTGGTCCAAGCTCTTCTTGGAAAAGGGAGCCTTAATCAAGCTTAATTTCCAATTACAACAATTAAAACTGTTACAGCCACCTCAACAACCCCAACAATCAAAGCCAGTAACAAGCATCAACCTCTTCTCTGCTTATTGTAAATTAAATTTAGTTTCACCCATTTCATTTGCATTCCTGTGCAAAAAATCCCTTAATTCCTTGCTGTCCAAATCCCACCTCCAACATCAGCATTTAACAGTGCTCCTGAATTATTTTATACAATGAGAAGTTCAACTATTTCTTCACATCCTCAGCTTTGGAACACTGAGAAAGCTCTGGGTATCCCCTGATTTTTAATTTATGATTTTTTAAAATCATACAACTTGTATCACACAAATTATAGTTAAGAAAATGTACATTCATTTATCTTTTCCACATTAAATCACCATTGGAATTTTCCACATAAAAATCTTTCCAATTGAAGCTCTTTCTGTTAATTCTCAACTAATTGTTTTGGGTGTCAAAGAAGAGGGACCCCCAAAGATCACCTGGTCCAAGCTCTCCTGGGAAAGGGAGCCTTGATCCAGCCTCATTTCCAATTAGAACAAGTAAAATTTCCAAGGAATAATGAACATTCTGGAATGAAGCCACCAATTTGCAGCACTTAAGAATGAAAACCCAAAGCACGATGCTCCTGGATCTGATTTGTAATATTTATGTTTAGCTCAATGCAAAAGTCAAAAACTTGGATTAAGTCATCCTCATAATAAATAATAAACTGAAAGAAGGAACTGGCAAAATGTTTTCACTGATAAAACTGAAATATATAAACAGGCAGAAGATTCTTTTGGGTTACTCTGCTCCTGCACCCCCTGGCCCCAGAGGAGCAGCCAGGGAGGAACAAGCTTGGCTCAGCTCCCACCTGGAATTCCCAGAGCCAAGCTCAGGTTGTCAGAGCAGCACTTAAAGCCCAGAGCAAAACAAACCCAGAGGAGGAAGCAACAGCCTCAAAAAAAAAAAAAAAACAACCACACAACAGAACCTGACACCCAAAAAGGAGCAAACCCACTCGATTTGTGATGGATAAAACAAGCAGCAGGAGGTAAATCCTCTGGTTTATAACATCACACACAGCTTAGAATCATGAAGTTGAAATTTGTCTGTAAAGCAGCACTTAAAGGAACTTCATTTCTATTTAAATATATAGAAGAATAAGTATTAGAGCAAGAACCATCCCTGCTGTCCTGGGGCAAATTATCCTTCCTGAAATCACACAGGGGAAGTCCTTCTGCACTCAATTCCCATGATCCTTAAAGTCAGCCTTGCCTTTAACACATCAGATTTATTCCAAGGCCTTTCCACTCTTTCTTATTTTCCCTGGTAGGACTGAACCTCTCCCAATCCCTGGCTCTTCCCAGGAAGGTTTCTAAGAGCTGATGTGGCACCTACCCCTGGTCACCACGTGGCTGTGGCACCTCTTGAGCTCCTTGAGAGCTCTGGGATGAAAGCTCTGAGAGGCTCATTTGCATTTTGGGTTGTCCTCTTCCACAGAATGATGGATGTGACATCCACTAACATCCCCAGCCCCAAGTGTTCAAGGACACAAAAGGTACCTCCCAACATTTTGCAACACTCAGAACCTGAGCAGGTGCCCCAAGCCCTTCACACCTCTGGGAACCACCCTGGGAACAGCAGGACACAACTCCAGAGAAGTTCAACTCCACAGGAAGGATCTTCCCGATGCTCTCACCAGAGGGAAGTGCAGGAAGACACTGATTCCAGAGCACAGGGGTGGCAGGATGTGATGGGACACGAGCTCCAGAGATCTCTTCCCTGCCTCCAGCACTGATATGGACACAGCAAAGTGCACAGGGCTGTGTGGGAGCCTTTCCAGGGAATGAGAGGCTCCAAGGGGCCACTCCAGCTCAGCCCTGGAGAAGGAAAAGCTTCAGGGAGACCTTCAGCACCTTCCACTGCTCCAGGACCTTCCAGTACTTAAAGGGGGCTTAGGAAAAATGGGGGGCAGCAACTTTTCACACAGGACAAGGGAAACACAGTTAAATTTAAAGTGGAGAGATTCAGATTAGATGTTAAGAAGAAATTCTTCCCTGGGAGAGTGGTGAGGGACTGGAATGGAATGGAATTCCCAAGGAAGCTGTGGCTGCCCCATCCCTGGAAGTGTCCAAGACCAGGCTGGAGCAACTTGGGGATAGTGGAAGGTGTCCCTGCCCACGGCAGGGGGTGGCACTGGATGGGTTTAAGGTCTCTCCAACATAAATTATTCCATGATTCCAGCCCCTCTGTCCCTGCATTCCCAGAAGGGTCAGTGACCCAGCCAGCAACACCCACCCCTCCCCAGGGCACAACAAGGCACAAAGAGAACAGAATAACTGCTAATTTAAAGTTATTAAATCGTAACTAGGGTAATAACAGAACACAGACGCCCTTTCCCCAGGAGGGGAGGAGGGTCCACCCTTCTCCCAGGGAAGAGCGCAGAGCATGGAAGGACCAGCCCGGTCACAGCCCCCCTGGAGCAGGAGGGGAAGGGCGGGCTCAGCTCAGTCGCGTCCCCCCTTGCTCTGGGATGGAAGAACGACCTGCTAAAAGCCCCTTCATGGGGCAGAACGTGCGTTCAGCCCACTTATCCCACCAGCATAAGGAGAAACACGAGTTGGAACCAGCCCGTCACACCCGCCACCACCGCCCCCCAACGCGGGCCGGGCAGGAGCTGCTCCCGCCTCCAAGAAGCCGTACTCACCGGGACCCGCTCCTGTTCCTCTTCTTCTTCTTCCTCCTGCTCCTCCTCGTCCTGTCCCGGCCCCATGGGCGGGTCGGTCCCGGTGTTCCCCGTCCCGGTGTTCCCGGTCCCGGTGTCCCCCCCCAGCGCGGCCGCGCCGGAGCCGCCCCGTCGCCAAGGACTCGCGCCCGCCGCGCGCCGGCGCGCACGCGCGGGGACCGCCCCTCCGCCGCGCCGCGATTGGCCGACGCAAGAGAGGGGGAGGAGCGCGGGGGGCGGCCTCCGGCGCGCTGATTGGTGGCGAGAGGGAAAGGGGGCGGGGAAAAGGGGGAGATGGGCGGGGCCGGGCGGGTGAGGGAGGGCGCGCGCGCGGGTGGTGGTTTTGGCGGGCGGAAGGGGAGAAATGCCCGGATGGAGCGGGGGGGGGGGGGGGGGGGGGGGGGGAGCGGATCCATCCCGCCCTAAGGGCGGTGTGGGAGCGTAATTAGGGAGTCATGGAATGGTTCGCCTTGGGAGGGAGCTTAAGGATCATCCAGTTCCACCCCCTCCCATGGGCAGGGACACCTTCCACTAGCCCAGTGCTCCAACCTGGCCTTGGACACTTCCAGGGATCCAGGGGCAGCCACAGCTTCTCTGGGAATTCCATTCCAGTCCCTCACCACCCTCGCAGGGAGGAATTCCTTCCCACTATCCCATTTAACAGAATCATGGGACCATTTAGGTTGGAAAAGACCTCTGAGGTCATCGAGTCCAACGTTTGACCCAAAACCACCTTGTCACCCAGCACCAGGTGCCACATCCAGTCATCCCTTGGACACCTCCAGGGCTGGGGATTCCACCATCTCCCTGGGCAGCCCCTTCCAATGTCGAATCATCCTTTCTGTGAAGAAATTCTTCTTCATGTCCAACCTAAACCTCCCCTGGTGTAGCTTAAGACCACTGTCCTCTTGTCCTATCCCTGCCCTCTGGCACTGGGAAGCCATTCCCTGTGTCCTGTCCCTCCAGGCCTTGTCCCCAGTCCCTCTCCAGCTCTCCTGGAGCCCCTTCAGGCCCTGCCAGGGGCTCTCAGCTCTCCCTGGAGCCTTCTCTTCTCCAGGGGAACCCCCCCAGCTCTCCCAGCCTGGCTCCAGAGCAGAGGGGCTCCAGCCCTGGCAGCAGCTCCGGGGCCTCCTCTGGACTCTCTGCAGCAGCTCCACGTCCTTGTGCTGTTGTTCCCAGGGCTGGAGGCAGCTCTGCAGGGGGAGGTCTCAGCAGGTGCACACTGAGAGGAAATTCCTGCAAAATTAGTGGTTTTCCAAATGAGCTTGGTGGCCATGAGCTTGTCCTGTGACAGGGAACCATTTCCCTTCCCTTCTGTCCCAGCCCACTCACAGAGATCCCTGAATTCCGAGCTCTGGGGCTTGGTGATGGACATCCTTTGAAATCTCACAGCAGGCATTTTGAGACAGTGCTGTTGTTACCAGGGAATTAAATCGATTTTCCGAGGAGGGAAATCCATTCAGTTCACCCCGAATCTCCAGCAGGAGAGATGGGCAGTGGTGGACTCTCAGGGACTGTTTTCCCACTCGGGCTGACAAAAGGAGAAGCCTGGAGTTTGAGGAGATGCTCTGCAGCCTGGGCAGGTGGAGAAGTTGAGATGAATCTCTGTATAAACACCTTTAGATCTGGGTGTCAGTGGGCTCCCTGCAATCCTCCATTGCTTCCTGATCCCTGCAATCCTCCATTGCTTCCTGATCCCTGCAATCCTCCATCGCTTCCTGATCCCTGCAATCCTCCCTTGCTCCCCTTCAGGTGCCAGGAGGGAATGAGGAGCTCCACTTTCCCCTGGCACAGCCAGAACCTGGACTAGTGGAAGGTGTCCCTGCCAAGGCAGGGGGTTGAGGAACAAGGATGAGCTTTAAGGTCCCTTCCAACCCAAATCATTCCATGATAACACTCTCCCTGAGGCATTCCTACAAGCCCTGCTTAACATTCCACGTTTCAGCTGGTTGTCAGCAAGGGCAAGGCAGGAATTTCCCCTTAAAATCCCGATTTTTTATTTATTTCCTTATTTCATTTGCTTCCTCTAAAGCTCCAGGAGGAGGTGACAGCTGAAGCTGGAGCAGCAGAAGATGCAGCTCACTGATCTGACACGGCACTGACAGTCCTTCCCTCATGGATCAAGAACTGTGGAGGAGGAGAGGAATCTCCAGGGTCATGGACTGCAGCTCCACGAGCCATGTTTTACAGACAGAACCTCGTTTAATCTTTCATAAAGTTATTGAGCTCCATCTCAAAGGCAATTAAAGCCTTTCTGGTGGGGTATTAGCAATATATCCAGCTGTCCATATGGATATACCTCCAGACTGCCGGTGATATCAGACAATAAATAACTGCACCGGTTTTTATTCTCTACTAATAGCTAAGCTGAATTAGACTGAAAAATAAAGGTGCCTCCATCACATTTCCTGGCTCCTGAGTTATTTATTCTGCTCGGAGCGTTTCTCTGCCATGTAACATCTCCCAAAAGGCAGAGCCTGCGTTGGTTCCGTGGTGATTTGGGTGTTATTTTTCAGCACTCGATGAATCCGAGCGCTCGAGGACGTCAAGGCAAACATTCCTTAAAATAATTAAAATGCTGACAGGGAAAATGCAGCTTGATATCCAAACCCATCTCCCGTTACAAATGCAATTAAATGTGTCGGGCTCAGCTTTCCCCAGTCCTTGTTTAACCACATCCCTAAAAATCGGCGCCCGGTGATTTATGAGCGAGGCTTGAAGACAACAACACGTCACGGGGTGAGGGGATGAGGTGCTGGGTGAGGAAAAAGCAGGAATAAAAGAGTAAATCCCACAGCAAGCAGCAGCAATTCCATGCTTGCTTTCCCTGGAAGCACAAGGAGCAGCCTGCCTGATTTCAGTGCCGTTCTCCACTAATCCAAGGGAGAGCGGGAGCTCTAATAACGGATCCAAATGTCATCGGTGAGGGAAAAACTTGCCATTTGCTTTTCTCGGCTGCAAAGTGACTGAAGGGCTCCTCTTGTCACACAATCCCGAAATTCTCTGTCATTCCCTTTATTTTTAGCCGAGCAATTGGCAGGCAGGGAGGGGAGGAGGGCGGCTTCGCTGCCTGTTTATCGCTTACACATCGCACAGGAAGCCGTTCACGTTCCTTATTAATTTTCTAACAATATCCAGAGACTTACTCAGGCGGAGGTTTAATGTGCTAAAAGCCTCTCCAGTGAAATGTCACTCGAAATGAAGAATTGGAGAGGAATTTTTAAAAAGGCCATTGCTTGGGAGTGGGATTTTTGGAGAGAGACGGACCTGCCTGGTTCAGCTTCCCCCAATATTCTGTCAACCCCGAGGGCTTTTAAAGGTGAACTTTAAGGTATTAAGAGATAGGACTGATTAATGTGCTAATTGCAGAGGAGAATGTAAAGTACAGGTGTTCCTGGTGACTGCAGAGATCTTGGAAAAAATGAATATTTAAACATCGGGTCGTGGCTGGTGCCAATGACGTGTTAATTGCCAAGTTTTCGACGTGGGAATTCTTTCTATCTTGGATCCACGTGACAGAGGACTCTGAATGTGAGCTCGGTGGAAGTGATTAATAACAGAGATAGCCAGAACTGTGACTGTTGCAACCTCTTAATTAATAATCTGTGTCCCTCCTCACACCTGATGGGACCAGGCAGCCTGAGAGGACAAACAGTGACAAGGTCAGAAAATCCTGGAATGGTTTGGCTTTGGAAAACTATCCAGTTCCCACCCCCTGCCGTGGGCACAGTCACCATCCACTGTCCCAGGTTGCTCCAAACCTCATCCAAAACCTGGCTTTGAACACTTCCAGGGATTGGGGCATCCACAACCTCTCTGAGCAGCCCGTTCCAGATCTAACTGAGTTTCCAGGCTGTTGGATTTATATGCACTAAGGTAGCTGGAAACTCATAATTCTTGGGATCTGATCCACAGGATTGTTCAGCTGTTCTGGAAAATAAACCTCAGCTGTTATAATGTTTGTGCCTTCCAGTGTCAGGCAACTCAAGGACACAGACACCTGACTAAGCTTTTTCTTCCTGGTTTGTGATGGGAAAAAAATGATGTGATTTAATGGGAGAGATCCAGGTGATCTCTACAGAGTCTCAGTTTTAAAAAAAGAGGGGGAAAAAAGCAAGGGAATGAAGATAAAATGTGTCAGTGGGCAGAGGGGTGGGCAGCAAGGAGAGAGAAAGTGCTGACACACCAGAAGAGTGATTAGGCAGGTGAGTCAATTAGTGAGGGACAGTGGGAGTGCTCTGCTAAAACAGGAGCTGAAAGGTGTATTATTAGTGCAAGGGAAGGAGTTCAGGCTGTGGCTGCAGGCCATGAAACCGGGAATTAGGATAACGAGGATAATAAGGAGGTAGAGCTCAGGAGAGCGGAGCGCGGGCACCGAGGAGTCGGAGCTGCTCGGGGAACACGGGAACAAATGTATGAATGGGGAGGCTGGGCCCTGGTTTACTAGGATGGAAGGGATGGAACAGAACCAGGGTGGGAAGGAGGAAAAGCTGGGAACGGGTTTTTCTCCTTGCTGGCTGCCGTGGCACTGACGATGTTCCACGATTGCTGGGATCCTGTCGGAGAAAACAGGAGGTTTATTAGCTGATTCTGGCTAAATCAGATTGAGGGATAAACAGATTCAGGGCTTAAAGGCTTGTTTCTGATCAGAAAAGAGAAAATCAGGATTAAACCCGGAAAACAGTTTAATGGGATGAAGTGATCTGAGGGATTCTGGCTCAGCATCCCTCTGCCAAACCTCGGGCACCTGACTGGGATATTTAAATTGGAATGGTGGCTGCCTCACAGCCCATAGTGACAGATAGGAACATGGAATGGTTTGGGTTGGAAAAGACCTTAAAAACCACCCAGTCCCACCCCCTGCCATGGGCAGGGACACCTTCCACTAGCCCAGGTTGCTCCAAGCCCCGTCCAACCTGGCCTTTGACACTTCCAGGGATCCAGGGGCAGCCACAGCTTCTCTGCCCAACCTGGGCCAGGGCCTCAACACCCTCAGGGTAAAAAATGACTCAGGAACCCCCTCCCTGATGGGACATATTTCCTTCCAGTGACCCCAGAAGGAAAACCAAACAGCTGCTTTAAGTACCCTGAAGGATGTCAAAAATCAGGTTTAATAGACCCACGTTTTGGGAACCTGAACCTAGAGAAAACCTGGAATTTCTTCCTGTCTGTGGTGCTTTGGTTGTTTAAAATTTTATTCCATACACAGTGCTGAAAACCCTGCGTTGGGAAGCTCTGGATCTGGGTGGGAAACAACCTCAAGGAGGTTACTGGGAAAAAACAGGGAGCCCAAGAGGGGGATCAAGAGGACTTGTCACCAAATAAAGGTTTTTTTCTTGGGGGTCGGGACGCAGCTTGGAGCGGGAAAGTGTCATTTGGGATGAGGAAAGGAACTCCAGTGCCTTCCTGGGTGATGCTGAGCCCTGATTTCAGGTGAAAGGAGAACATTTGGGAGAACCTTTCTCCAGTGACCAAAAGTGGGCTGATCCCTGCTCCAAAATGTGCCGGCTGTGACATCCCCCTGGACAGACAGGGCAGCTCCTGCAACCACCACAGGCACAGCTTCGGGGCTGGTGTCTTGACTCACGTCTTATGCAATCCTTCTCCTCCCCAGGAAGCCAGAAAGAACCTATTAAATCTGCCCACACAGCGTCTCTAATGCCTGAGCTGAAAAGTGGCAGGGAATTATGATGGATCTGTGGAGCCCTTCCCCGGGTTTTCGGGCGGATCGGGGGGGAAAAGTTCCTTCAGAAAAATGCAGGGCTCGTTATGGATCTTCCAGCTGTGATAATGTCTGAAGGTCTTTCTTTAATTAAAGCCGAGCTTTACGACTGAACATTTCTGGTAGGAGTCTGCAGGGAGTAGCCTTTGAATTGGTAAATCAGCTGCCTTGAATAAACCACTTGTCAGGCTTAAAACACTGCGTTCCTTGAGCTCTGTGCTAAGTTTAAAAACGGGAAAATGAGTGAATTTAGCGGTGATGAGGAATGACAAACTGGCAGGGCTGGAAAACTGGAGGTTTTCTTTCACCCTCAGGTGCAGAGCAGCTCCTGCAGAACATTTTCTGTCTGTGCCATCCCTTCAGCTGCTGCTGCTCTGACAGTGGGATTGTTTGTGCTCCATCACCCATTCATTCCTTGCTTCCTGTGCTGCAGAGTTCCAGAGACACAGTCCCCTGATTGACTGGGAGGGTGGGGAGGCCCCTCTGCTCTGGAGCCAGGCTGGGAGAGCTGGGGGGGTTCCCCTGGAGAAGAGAAGGCTCCAGGGAGAGCTGAGGGCCCCTGGCAGGGCCTGAAGGGGCTCCAGGAGAGCTGGAGAGGGACTGGGGACAAGGCAGGGAGGGTCAGCACACAGGGAATGGCTTCAAACTGTAAAAGTGAAGATTTGGGTGGGATATTGGGAAGGAATTGTTGTCTATGAGGGTGGGGAGGCCCTGTCCCAGGTTGGGCAGAGAAGCTGTGGCTGCCTCTGGATCCCTGGAAGTGTCCAAGGCCAGGTTGGACGGGGCTTGGAGCAACCTGGGCTGGTGGAAGGTGTCCCTGCCCATGGCAGGGGTTAGAACTGGATGATCCTTAAGCTCCCTCCCAACCCGAACCATTCTATGATTTTATAATTTTTCTGGTGACTTTTAGGCACTTTCAGACCTCGTTGTGCCAGGACTGCCTGCTCCTTCAGGCTGATCTCCAAACCTGCAGCAGCATCAGGGCTCTGAGGCTGTGCCTGTGGAAGCCCAGGCACTTGGGTTATGCCTGAAACGTTGAGAAATTTTAAGTTTTCAGCATCTTCTTCAACTGCAGACTCACAACTCTGCCCATCACACCAGTGCCCTCATGCCTTGGCATTCAGGGCATCTGAATTGTGGGTCAAATAGAGCTGACAGGTGGCTTAAACCTGAATTTCCATCTTTACACTGAGTTTCCTACCTGTGCATTGTGTGTTTAAACCCTCTGCAATGCAGGATGGGATCCAGTTGCCTAAAATTAGCAGGTGATTGAGTCCAAGGCGCTTCCAAATCTTCCTGAAGTTGGAGGGGGGGGAAGTCCCTCATTCTCCTGCAATAGCAGCTTTCAGTCATTCCTCAGGCATTAAACTCCTGAAATGTGGGAATCTACTGCAGGGTCAGTTGAATCACTCCTACAATTCACTGGGATCAGCTCTTGTTTCCCACCCAGAGACATCCAGAGCCACCTGAGATGCAGCAAAGTGCCCAAGGCATCCATCCAGTAAATCCAACACCAGACCTATGGGAGACCTGTGCCCTTGTGGAAATGGAGATGTGATACCTCTGGCATCTCAAGTAGCACCTGGTGCCTCTGTGTGGGCAACAGAGCTGAGCCTCAGACTTTAATTGACCCTAAAGGGAGCTCAGACACCTCATTCAGATGCAGGTCAGGTGTTCCCATGTTCACCTGCTCCTGTTTCAGGAGCTCCAGCCTTGTGACTTCTTTTTGCACTCTTGAGAGGAGCCAAATACACGATATTTGCAATGTGTTTTCCCTGACTGTGATTTTTGAAACAACCTGCTCTCTTTCCTCGTTGACCATAAACCCACAGTCAGTGTTTCCATGACGTCCAGGTGACCAGGATTAATCATAGAATCACAGAATCATAGAATCATAGAATCATAGAATCAGCTGGGTTGGAAGGGACCTCTGAGATCATCAAGTCCAACCCCATTGTGGTTCCCAGCCCATGGCACTGATGCCACATCCAGTCTCTTCTTAAAAACCTCCAGGGATGGAGAATCCACCACTTCCCTGGGCAGCCCATTCCAATGGCTGAGCACCCTCTCTGCAAAGAAATTCTTTCTAATCTCCAACCTAAACCTCCCCTGGCACAGCTCAAGACCCAGCCCTCTTGTCTTGCTGATGGTTGCCTGGGAAAAGAGCCCAACCCCCAGCTGGCTCCCCCCTCCTGTCAGGGAGTTGCAGAGAGTGAGGAGGTCTCCCCTGAGCTTCCTCTTCTCCAGGCTGAACAGCCCCAGCTCCCTCAGCCTCTCCTCACAGCACTTGTGCTCCAGTCCCTTCCCCAGCCTCGTTGCTCTCCTCTGGACCTGCTCCAGCCCCTCCATGTCCTTCCTGAGCTGAGGGCCCAGAACTGGACACAGCACTCCAGGGGTGGCCTCACCAGCGCTGAGTCCAGGGCAAGAATCACTTCCCTGGACCTGTTGGCCACCCTGTTCCTGAGCCAGGCCAGGATCCATTGGCCTTCTTGTCCCCCTGGGCACACTCTGGCTCCTGTTCAGCTCCCTGTCCATCCCCACTCCCAGCTCCCTTCCTGCCTGGCTGCTCTCCAGCCCCTCTGTCCCAGCCTGGAGCTGCCGGGGGCTGTTGTGGCCAAAGTTCAGGACCCGGCCCTTGGCCTGGTTGAACCTCATCCCGTTGGAATCAGCCCAACTCTCCAACCTATCCAGGTCCCTCTGCAGAGCCCTTCTGCCTTCCAGCAGATCAACACTCCCCCCAGCTTGGTGTCATCTGCAAATTTGGGCTCATCCCTGAACCCAGCTCTGTGCCCCGTGGTCAGGGTACAGAGGATTTCGGGTGGATCAAAACTGAAATTCCAACAGCACAGACCAACCTGAGCCCTGGGGTGTGAGCTCCCTTTGTAATCCGTGGGGGAAAATCCGACTCTTTTAGGACATGAGTCAGCTGATCTCTTTTAGGTCTCTATTTTAGGAGGAGATGAAGCAAGTCCTCAAATCTTCTGTTCTTCTGTGTCAGCTATAAAGGTGACTTGCTGAAATGAAGGTATCTGAGCTCTGAAAGTCTATCTTTGGTCTGATGAATCGCAGCAATGAAGGGAGAGGGTGACTTCATCCTTTATAAATTCCTTCTTCGGATGGATTCACTCAGTCTCAACTTCTGCTACCTGCCTAATACACTTCACTCCTTGAGGTTCCCTGTCTTCTTTGCTCTGCCTCTTTCCAGGGAGAGGATCTTGCCTAATATTCCCAAGAATTCATGGTCAGCATGTGCTGTGGCCCTTCCCTGCCTCCTGAGCTTCCCTGCCCTCTACCTACCTTTCATTCATCTCCTCTGTGCTCACCAGTGTAGGATTTTCTTGATCATCTCCACACTTACCCCAAATATCTCACTCTGTCTTCTTTGCACTCAGTTATCCCTTTTCCTGCTCTGCCCTCACACCCTCATCCTGCTCATTTCTCCTCATAATCCACTTTAAGTTCTCTTATGCCCCAAAACCTCCACTCTGAAAGCCATTTGATACCTCCATTCCTGCCCAGCCTTGACTCTCTCTCCAGCTCTAAGGTCACTGAACACATTGAACAATTCCCTCTTTAAGTTTGGAAGGGACTTGCTGGATCCAACTGGATCAGGTTGCTCAGGACTTTATCCAGTGAAATTCTGAATATCTCTGAGGATGGACATTCGAAGCCTATCCCGGATTCTTCCAGTGTCCATCCCTTACAAAACCCAAGAAATGGTCATCCCAGAGTCCCTCATGAGAGTTAAATGAACAAAATGTTAATAAATTAAATCTCAAAACCAATGGTTCATCCTCATCTTCCCTGACCCATCAAGAACTTCCAGAACTTACACTGATCTTGAAGTCTTGTTTTTCTCTGGAATCTTCCTATTTCTCCAGTGGCTCCTTCAATGTGGGGTTTGGAGGATATTTCTCTCTCCTTTGTGAGGTGGATGAGAGGCTGGAGATGCCCCAGCCCAGATCCCCCCATGCCCTGGGCTGGTCCCCCAGTGTGGGCAGCAGGGCAGGGGGGGATTCTGCCCCTCTGCCCCTCTGCCTCCAGGTGAGACCCCCCTGCAGAGCTGCTCCAGCCCTGGGAACAACAGCACAAGGACGTGGAGCTGCTGCAGAGAGTCCAGAGGAGACCCCGGAGCTGCTGCCAGGGCTGGAGCCCCTCTGCTCTGGAGCCAGGCTGGGAGAGCTGGGGGGGTTCCCCTGGAGAAGAGAAGGCTCCAGGGAGAGCTGAGAGCCCCTGGCAGGGCCTGAAGGGGCTCCAGGAGAGCTGGAGAGGGACTGGGGACAAGGCATGGAGGGACAGCACACAGGGAATGGATTAAGGGGAGATTTGGGTGGGATATTGGGAAGGAATTTTTGGCTGGGAGGGTGGGGAGGCCCTGGCCCAGGTTGGGCAGAGAAGCTGTGGCTGCCCCTGGATCCCTGCAAGTGTCCAAGGCTGGGCTGGACACGACTTGGAGCGACCTGGGCTAGTGGAAGGTGTCCCTGCCCGTGGCAGGGGGTTGGTACAAGATGATCTTTAATGTCCCTTCCAACCCAAACCATTCCAGGATTCCACATCACCCCAGGACACGCTCCCTGCCGGCAGCGCCAGCTCCCTGTCCTTCGGTGCTGGAGTGCAAACCATCACCTTCACACCCTTTCCCAGGTCATTCCCTGCTTTTTGCTGTGATTCCTGCAGAAAACTGCCCAGCAGCCTCCTGGGGGGTTGAGCTGCCTTCCCGTCACGCCGGCTGACATTGGATCATTGTTTTCTTGCTCTCCTCCATCTGTCTGATTCCATCTGTTCTTTCTTCCCGGCTCCTCAGACCTCTGCGAGACACAGACTGGCCTTTTTATTCCTGTGTCCTTTTCATTCCTGCGCCCTGGTGTGTGAGCAGGGCTAAAAGACACTTTAATGATAAATATTCCATAAAATGAACTGGTTTTTTTATGTAGTTTATATGCAAATAATAGTTCTTTTTATTGAATTCACAGAAATGTTGCCCAGCCTTCATCTCTCACGAGAAGCCTTGAATTCATACAAGACTTGACCTCCCCAAATCCTCCTTGGGGGGAAACAAGTGCCTACCTCAGTTTTAACCATCTGATCATCCCTAAATTACTGTAGTTATAATTATAAACCTCCAAAGTAAGACTAGTAACATGCAACTGCAGCTCACTTTCAGACTTGGCTGAGAAAAGGCTGTAACCAGACTGAGCAATTTTCATTTAGGCAAATTAAGGGTTTAAATTTAGCCTGGTAACTCAAATCCCACGAATCATAAACCATCGCCCCATGTTCACTGCACCATCATTTTCTTATTATTTCATGGTTTCTGACCAGTCAAAAACCATCATCCCAGTATTAGTCATGCACTGGAGGTCTGGGAACTTAGAATACTTTACATTGTGTTTCTTTCTTTCTTATTTCATGGAAAAAGGTCTTTTATTTCTATTGCTTTACTATTAAAATACAGTACAGTCCTATTTTGGGATATAAAGCCTTAAAATTGGCTGGGTTTTTATACTCTGTAAAAATAAGAGACCTGCATGAGAAACTATTTAAATGCTCATTCTTCAGTTTAATCCCCAGCACCAGAAGCAGTAAAAGATTTTGCTCTTAATCATATTAATGAAGTTGATTATTTTAGGAATGCAGGCTGCCAAGCAGGTTCTCTATTTTAAACTGCAACAGCATCATGAATTAACACAGCAATTAAAAGAAAACGTGTGGCAAATAATAAACACATGAAGGTGGGATGGTTTGGCAGAGGGAGAATGGTATCAAAGCAAGAGAGACCCAGGAATGTATTTTATAGGATCCCAGTTGTCCCAGTTGGTCATTCCCGGTGCAGGCAAGAAGGAAATGGGACTTCCTTGCACTAAAATTAGAATTATATTATCAGGTGATGGTTATACATGGACTCCTTTTTTTTTTTTTTAGTCTGGAAGGGGTAATGACTTTAAACTAAAGTGGGAAGGTTTAGATGGGATATTGGGAAGGAATTCCTGGCTGTGAGGATGATGAGGCCCTGGCACAGGTTGGGCAGAGAAGCTGTGGCTGCCCCTGGATCCCTGGAAGTGTCCAAGGCCAGGTTGAAGCAACCTGGGCTAGTGGAAGGTGTCCCTGCCCATGGCAGGGGATGGGACTGGATGATCTTTAAGGTCTTTTCCAACCCAACCCATTCTAAAATCCTCTGATTTTATAACATTTACCCCAGAGACTTTTCCAGTTCTGGATATGGATTCACTCCACAGAAATCTAATGATAAAAAGATATATTTATACCTCGTGATTATAAAAGCCTCAGGCAGAAACAAAGTGCCAGGCACTGTCCAGGGGGAGGAAGGATATTTTTGATGTACAGAGTTACCCACCAAAGACTGAGGCAAGAATTAACTTCCAAAATTACCCTGTGGTGTGGAAGGTCATCCCCTTGGGGGCTTTGGCTGTGGGAAAACTCATGTGAAGTTTTACTTCACCAGTGACCTACTGGAAGTACCTTTTCTAAGAAAAACAAACTCCCACTGTGAGAGCAGTTTGAGCTCTTCCTGATTATAAAATCATGGAACAGCTCGGGTTGGAAGGGACCTTAAAGACCATCTCGTTCCACCCACTGTGGACGGGGCACCTCCCACTAGCCCAGGTTGCTCCAAGCCCCATCCAACCTGGCCTTGGACACTTCCAGGGATCCAGGGGCAGCCACAGCTTCTCTGGGCAACCTGTGCCAGGGCCTGCCCACCCTCACAGGGAAGAATCTCTTTGTAATATCTGCCCTCCTTCAGTTCATCCTCCCAATCATCCTCCCAATCATCCTCACAAATTCTGTCCCCAGCTCCTCACCAGTGCATTGGAGGCATCAGGTTCTCCTGGAGGATGGAACAGAGCACAGGGACTCGGAGCCTCACCTTGTGCTGTTCTCCTGTCGTACCTAAACCTGCCTTGAAGGCAGCACCAATCACAGAATCCCAGAATATCCTGAATTGGAAGTGACCCACGGGGATCATCCAGTCCAACCCTCAGCCCTGCACAGGCCCAGCCCCAAGAATCCCACCCTGTGCCCCAGAGGATCAGCCAAACCCTCCTGGAGCTCTGGCAGCCTTGGGGCTGTGCCCACTGCCCTGGGGAGCCTGAGCAGTGCCCAACCAACCTCTGGGGGAAGAACCTTTTCCTGAAATCCAACCTAACCCTCCCCATACCCTGGGTTCTGTCCCTGTTCCCCGCAGAGCAGAGCTCAGTTCCTGCCCCTCCTCTGCCCCTCCCGAGGAAGCTGCAGATCCGTAGCTCTCAGGAAAGCACATTGATGTGATGGTGCCATTAACTTCTCGAGAAGATAAGAGAGAAAATTACCCTTCCCCATCCCAGCAGTTTCCAGTTCTGATGGAGAATAATTCCTGCTAGGGAATTGTGAATGTTTCCCATCATAGAATCATAGAATAATAGAATCATAGAATCAGCTGGGTTGGAAGGGACCTCCGAGATCATCAAGTCCAACCCTTGATCCAACCCCGCCGTGGTTCCCAGCCCATGGCACTGATGCCACATCCAGTCTGTCCTTAAACACCTCCAGGGATGGAGAATCCACCCCCTCCCTGGGCAGCCCATTCCAATGGCTGAGCACCCTCTCTGGAAAGAAATTCTCCCTAATATCCAACTGCCTTAGAGACATTGCTGCTCTGGGAGTGGAAAAGGATCTTTCCTTCTTCCCTCCTGGACTTTTATTTGGAGGGGAGAAGAGATTTGATCCATTGTAAATACTTATGCCATGGTAGAGATAATTAAGATTGTTTATAATGTATTGTAGTATTTATTTGTACAGTCATCGTAATATATTCCCTTTTCCCCATTTTGAGTATTGTGTGATGTCTGGAAACCATCTCACACTGGGTTGAGATGTGGGAGGGGGTTTGGACTAGGGAATTGAATTTTTGGGGCTCTCAAACCATGACACCAACCTAACCCTCCCCTGGCACAGCTCAAGACCCAGCCCTCTTGTCTTGCTGATGGTTGCCTGGGAAAAGAGCCCAACCCCCAGCTGGCTCCCCCCTCCTGTCAGGGAGTTGCAGAGAGTGAGGAGGTCTCCCCTGAGCCTCCTCTTCTCCAGGCTGAACAGCCCCAGCTCCCTCAGCCTCTCCTCACAGCACTTGTGCTCCAGTCCCTTCCCCAGCCTCGTTGCTCTCCTCTGGACCTGCTCCAGCCCCTCCATGTCCTTCCTGAGCTGAGGGCCCAGAACTGGACACAGCACTCCAGGGGTGGCCTCACCAGTGCTGAGTCCAGGGGCAGAATCACTTCCTTGGACCTGTTGGCCACCCTGTTCCTGCTCCAGGTCAGGATCCATTGGCCTTCTTGTCCCCCTGGGCACACTCTGGCTCCTGTTCAGCTCCCTGTCCATCCCCACTCCCAGCTCCCTTCCTGCCTGGCTGCTCTCCAGCCCCTCTGTCCCCAGCCTCCTGCCAGGGTTCCTCCTGCCAGCCCGTGGTTGAGGGTGGCAGCCGCTCGCTCTGCCCGTGCTGGGAGCCAGCCTGGGTGAGCTAAATGATATTCAGGGCTCCAACCATCATCAGTCCCTAAAGGATTCTGTGCCCATTTTCAACCCACGGATGGATTCCGATGAGTTTTCCAACGTGGAAAGTCTTCCCTGCCTGGGAAGAGCTCGTTTACTCATCCATGCCATCGAGAGCCATCCGGTGATGCAACGCTCCACGTAGACGGTGTTAGGGCTGCCAGCCCAGAGCTGAGGGGTGATAAAAGAGAGATGAGAGGAAAGGAGAGGAATGGCAAGGCAAGGATGATTGATAAAAATATAATTCCGCTGATAATTCCATCTGTCAGACTAATAACGCGCTCGTAATGTGGTTTTTTTTTTAATAATAATAATAACTCCTGCTTACATAACAGCTCTGAAATGTGGCTTCTTATGGAGCTTGGAAGTATTAATTAAAGCCCAAAACAGCCATGGGAGGTGGATGGGAATCCACAGCGAACATCACTGTCATCACTCCCTCATTCCACAGGCAGGGAAGGTGGTAGAGCTGGCTCCAGGCTCTGCAGCCCTGCAGGCAAAGTTCAGTTTGCTCCGGCGAGTTCTTCCCCATGGAGTGCAGAGACACAGGTGTGGAGCAAGGTCAGGTGAGCAGGAAGGAGGGTTTGGATCATCTCTTGCCAGCACTGCTTTGGTCAGACTTCAGATCCAGCAGTTTCTGAGGGGACACTTGGCTCTCCTGAGCGGGTTGGGCAGAGCTGTGGTTGCTCCGTGATGTTCAGAACTTTCATCTTGCTCAGAGCTCGCTCTGGTGCTCCAAAGGTTGGAGCCCCTCTGCCCTGGAGCCAGGCTGGGAGAGCTGGGGGGATTCCCCTGGAGAAGAGAAGGCTCCAGGGAGAGCTGAGAGCCCCTGGCAGGGCCTAAAGGGGCTCCAGGAGAGCTGGAGAGGGACTGGGGACAAGGCATGGAGGGACAGGACACAGGGAATGGCTTCCCACTGCCAGAGGGCAGGGAGAGATGGGATACTGGGAAGGAATTGCTGGCTGTGATGGTGGGGAGGCCCTGTCCCAGGTGTGGCTGCCCCTGGATCCCTGGAAGTGTCCAAGGCCAGGCTGGATGGGCTTGGAGCAACCTGGGCTAGTGGAAGGTGCTCCTGCCCATGGCAGGGAGGTGAAACAAGCTGATCCTTAAGACCCCTTCCAACCTTGCCATCCCAAACCATTCCATGGTTCTGCTGCTCTTGGTAACCACCTGCTTTGTGTCTAAAGGCTGAACTGGCAACTGGGAAGAAGTGCTGGGTGATAAATCTGTCATCAACCCAAAAAAAAGAGTGGGGTCTCTTCATGCACATCCCTGAGCTACAGATCACCTTCCTCCCCACTGCCATCCTCTGGAGTGGACAAGGAAAATGAAACCAGCCTGAAATGGGAGCTTGGACAATCATTTAAAGCCAAATCAAGTAAATCCTCATTTTCAGTCCTGGATTCCTTGTGATGACTGAAAAATCACTACATGTGGAGTTATCTGGATCAGTCCTTTGTGATTAGTATTTTTAGTTACTGTTGATATTATTTGGGTCCTGGCAATAGTCTAACAAAGCAATGGTTCCCCTTGGGCTTGGAGGTACAGGAACACAACTCCAAGTCATTTGGCCTAAGCTGAGACAGAACAGGCACGTAAAATGACCCCATTTTCCTTGTCCACACGTGGCTGTCCCACTTGGATTTCTCCAAGCTCCCATATCTCACAGACATCAGGCAGTGGAGCCTGGGGAGCAACCACACCCCCTGAAATATAGAATCATAGAATCAACCAGGTTGGAAAAGACCTCCGAGATCATCAAGTCCTTGATCCAACCCCGCTGTGGTTCCCAGCCCATGGCACTGATGCCACATCCAGTCTGACCTTAAACATTCCCAGGGATGGAGAATCCACCACTTCCCTGGGCAGCCCATTCCAATGGCTGAGCACTCACTCTGCAAAAAATTCCTTCCTAATATCCAACCTAAACCTCCCCTGGCACAGCTGAAGACTGAGCCCTCTTGTCCTACTGCTGGTTCCTGGGAAAAGAGCCCAATCCCACCTGGCTCCCCCCTCCTGTCAGAGAGTTGGAGAGTGTGAGGAGGTCTCCCCTGAGCCTCCTCTTCTCCAGGCTCAACAGCCCCAACTCCCTCAGCCTCTCCTCACAGCACTTGTGCTCCAGTCCCTTCCCCAGCCTCGTTGCTCTCCTCTGCACCTGCTCCAGGACCTCAATGTCCTTCCTGAGCTGAGGGCCCAGAACTGGACACAGCACTCCAGGGGTGGCCTCACCAGCGCTGAGTCCAGGGGCAGAATCACTTCCTTGGACCTGTTGGCCACACTGTTCCTGATCCAGGCCAGGATCCATTGGCCCTCTTGGCCACCTGGGCACACTCTGGTTCCTGTTCAGCTCCCTGTCCATCCCCACTCCCAGCTCCCTTCCTGTCTGGCTGCTCTCCAGCCCCTCTGGCCCAGCCTGGAGCTGCCGGGGGTTGTTGTGGCCAAAGTTCAGGACCCGGCCCTTGGCCTGGTTGAACCTCATCCCCTTGGAATCAGCCCATGGATCCAGCCTGTCCAGGTCCCTCTGCAGAGCCCTCCTGCCTTCCAGCTGATGGACACTCCCCCCAGCTTGGTGTCACCTGCAAATTTGCTGATGGTGGAGTCGATCCCCTCATCTAAATCATCAATAAAGACATTAAACAGAACTGGGCCCAGCACTGATCCCTGGGGACACCACTGGTGATGGATCCCAGCTGGATGCAGCTCCATCCCCACCAATCTCCAGGCCTGACCATCAGCCAGTTCCTAACCCAGCACAGAGTGACCCTCTCCAAGCCTTTTCCAGGAGTGTGCCATGGGGGACAGTATCCAAGGCTCTGCTGAGGTCCAGACAGACACACCCACAGCCTTCCCCTCCTCCAGCACCTGAGCAGATCAGGTGTGTGTGGCACCACAGACACAGAGCCAGTTTACATCAGCACAGACTCAGCTACTTATTTTTAAACCCCCAACAAGTTGCAATTGTCCCCTGCAGCTGCTGTTTGCTGAACCAAAAGCGTGTTCTTTCTCAGGTTTGAAGCTGTTATTTTTAGTTGCACAGACAAAAATGCAAACCTTTCGGAGGGGTCACACATCCAGCAGTGTCAGCTCCTCATTTTCATCCCTGAAAGCCCAGCAGGGACTCGAGGCTTTGTCCATCCCCACCTGTTGACCCTCAGTCCCCTGGTGAATCACTTTGTGATGCTGCCTCAACCTTTTCCTGCTCTCCCCCGCTCCTTTCAATATAGAAACAAAGCTAAAATGGGGATTTGATTTTTAAAAAAAGTGCATTTTATTCCTTTTCATGCCTGTTCCAGGCTGGTATTTCACACACACACACACACATACACACACACACAGGTTGTTAGAGCCTGCTGCCAACAAGGTGTGATGTGGACTTTTGTCTGAGAGGTCGATCCGACTGTGGGGGTTATGACTCAACACCTGAGAGGTGTAAGAGATCCATCCTAATTCCTGGGGCTATCTCAGGCTTATGTGAGCTTGGCTCCCTTGGAAACAAGGCTTAGGTGGCTGTGCATCCATCCATCCTCTTTTTAGAGGAATAAATGTTCACTTTCCTCGTTTTAAAGGAATAAAGTGAGAGCCACTAAGCAGCTTCAACCACAGGGCCACGAAGATCAGGAAGAGTCCAGAGGGGAAGCCATAGGAGGGACAGCTGAGGGCACTGGGATTGTCCAGCCTGGAGAAGAGGGGACTGAGGGGAGACCTCACTGGGGTCTTCAATACCCTCATGGGGGGCAGCTCCAATCTCTGTGCTGGGTGACAGGGACAGCACCCAGGGAATGGCTGGAGCTGTGCCGGGGCAGGCTCAGGTTGGATCTCAGGCAAAGGTTCTTCCCCCAGAGGCTGGTTGGGCACTGCCCAGGCTCCCCAGGGCAGTGGGCACAGCCCCAAGGCTGCCAGAGCTCCAGGAGGGTTTGGCTGATCCTCTGGGGCACAGGGGGTGACTCTTGGGGCTGGGCCTGTGCAGGGCTGAGGGTTGGGCTGGATGGTCCTTGGGGGTCCCTTCCAATGTTCTATGATTTTATGACCCAAATGTTGTGAAAGTCCCAAGAATTGGAGGATTTTTGTGGAGTCAGTTAATGAGAACCTTACAAGACATCAGGGACCCAAGAGCCACAGCTCTGTAGGACATCAGCCCTCACTGCCCACCTTGTTGACTTGGCCCATCACCTTGGCTCCCCCAAATCCCAGCCACGACCCTGGACTGACACTGCTCTCACCTTCCAGACCATTCCTTATCTGAGAAGTTGCCCTTTCCACCTCCATCTCCTCCCCAGCTCCTCTTCCATCCCATTACCCTCTTCCCTATTTGGTTTTCCTTTCCCCTGGACATGCCCACGATGTGCCACCACCACCATCTTCATCTTTCCCAGTGACTGACACTTCCCTTCTGCCAACTGAATCACTGGGGCTGGTTCAGCACAACAACCATTATCCTTGGACACAGAGCTGGATGAAGGAATTGTGTCCCCTCGAATTGCTTTTCCAGTTGTGATTTTTGGCTACAGAAGAAAAAAACTACAGAGGCCTCTGTGTTGTGGGTGTTTTCAGTGGTTTTATCAGCAGGATTTCTGTATCCTTCCATCTGGGAATCAAGATGCCCTTGGCTTAGCTGTTTGTTGTCCACTCTACTAAGGTTTTAGCAGCTCCTTTGAAAGTCTGAGTGACCCAAGTACGGGATTTTCCACAGTAAAACAAAGGTCTGGCTGAGCACAGGTCTCCAGAAGACCCTGGAATGCCAGTGCCTTGGGAAGAGAATTCACCTGCTTTGTGGATTCTTTTGCTGCTGAAGTGGAATTCAGCCATAAAGGCCACAATATCCGTGGGTTTGGCCTCGGAGCAGGGCAGTGATCAAGGAAGTGAGAGGCAAAATTCCACCCAGCGCAGACAAGTGGGAGGTGAACTTCAGGGAATCATGGAATGGTTTGGATTGGAAGTGACCTTAAAGATCATCCAGTTCCACCCCCTGCCATGGGCAGGGACACCTTCCACTAGCTCAGGTTGTCCAATCTGGCCTTGGACACTTCCAGGGGTCCAGAGGCAGCCACAGCCCAACCTGTGCCAGGGCCTCCCCACCCTCCCAGCCAGGAATTCCTTCCCAATATCCCATCTATCCCTACCCTCTGGCACTGGGAAGCCATTCCCTGTGTCCTGTCCCTCCATCCCCTGTCCCACATCCCTCTCCAGCTCTCCTGGAGCTCCTTTAGGCACAGGAAAGGCCAAATCTTGCTGATCCAGCAGCCAAATGTTTAAAATGAAGTTGGTTCCATGGCTGCAAAGCTGTACATGGCACAGACAATCTGCTGCTGCTTCCTCTTGCTCCAGCTGCTCTGTTCATCAAGGCATCCTGGCTTTTCCCTTTTCCAACACCTCCTTTCAGTCGCTCAGAGCTTTTGCCAAACTGAAATTGCTTGGACAAGAATTTTCCGGGACAAATGTCTCTCTTTCCAGCTGAGATCAAGTCTCAGGTAAAGCAGTTCTGTGGTTTTTCAGGAATGAGGAGAGGAGAGGGGGAAAAAAAAAATGGTGTTTTGCCAGATTAGAAAATGGAATGTTATAAAATCTGGAGATACCTACCCCAGGAAAATCCACCTGGACACGCTTAGGGAAACAGCTTTGGGAAAATCTGGTTATTTCCTTGTGTTCACCTGGTCTGGTGGAAGGTGTCCCTGCCCATGGGGTGGGAATGAGATGGGATTTAAGGTCCCTTCCAAACCATTCCATGATTCTGTGATTTAAGGCAAGTTTCAGGCGTGTTCCATGAACATGGATGAGTCTCTCAGCTCCTGACCATGAACATGTGCTCTGCTGCCTCCAGGACATAATCTGGGAATGTGGGAGCTCAAGGCAAATTTCTCAGCCAGTGGCAAGAGCTGACATGAATCCCAGGAAGCTTTTAACCTACATACTTCCTAATTTTCCTTCCAAATTATCCTGATAGAGCAAGAGTTTGGGGTGATGTAGTTGAGGATGTCCCCGTTCATTGCAGGGGGACTGGACAACCTTTAAAGATTCCTTCCAATCCAAACCATCCCATTATTCTATAATATTGAAAATATAATGATTCTGTGATATTGGAAGTATAATGAATCTGTAACAATGAAAATACAATGATTCTATAATATTGGAAGTAAAATGGCTCTCTGAGAATGAAAATGTAATGATTCTATGATAACAAAAATACAATTATTAGATAATAATGAAAATACATTGGTTCTATAATAATGAAAATACATTGATCCTATAATAATGAAAATCAAATTATTCTATAATAATGAAATTAAAATTGTTCTGTAATAACGAAAATCAAACTGTTCTGTAATAATGAAAATACACTGATTCTGTAGTCGTGAAAATGCAATGATTCTGTAGCCATGAAAAGCAAAATCCAGGTGTTTTGGCAAAGATCACGATGGGAATTCGCACATCCCTGGGGTGTTAAAGCCTCAGCTTTCGGTCTTCCCTGGAAGAGCAACTCAACACCAGCCAATTCCATGAGTCAGCTCCTCGGTGAGAGTCAATTTGTTGGCTCCAGGGCTCCATGATTCAATGGAATTGGAAGTGGAATGCCAGGTTTCCATGAGCTTGGACATGACAAAGGGGAGGCGAGACCCGACGGCAGGGAACAAACATTCCAGGCTCAGGGAACAAACATTCCAGGCTCGGCTCATTCCAGGCCAGAGCCTGACATTTGCAAACCAGGCTGGCATTTCTGGAGCACATCAGAGAAGCATCAGGTATTATTCATCCCCCTCATTCCATGAACTGCAGGGGAGGCTGGAGCCAGGAGGGCTTGGAATCACCGAAGGGAAGGAGGAGAAAATGCCGAATCACCCCCCGTGATGTAACACCTTCAAAGCCTTTCACGGGAAAACAGCAAAGTGTGACCTCATTTCATCGCCTGGAAAAACACAGGCGTTGTTTCTTCCTTGGAAATCCTCGAGCTCCCAGTGCTCTGTGGGTTTTTAGAGCTTTGAGTATCCGTGTTGGAATTGGAAGCCTGAAAAGAGGGGGAAAACGAGAGGAAAACGCCACGTGGAAGTAAAAATAGAAACTATTCCGTGTTCTGTACCAAAACTGGTTGTTTCAGAGCTAAGAGTAAATATTTGTGGTCGGGTTCAGACCCTGAAAACAGCTGGATATGCCCAGGAGAAAGCAGGAAATGCAGGAAATGGGTATTTCCTGAGGAATCAGCTTCATTTATTTCACTGGGAAAAGAGGAAAGGAGGATTCAATCAGACCTTAAACTGTACATGGCATCAAATGTCTGTGCTTGTTTAAACTTGGAGGCAGGGCAGAGTCACAGAATCCTGGAATACTTTGGGTTGGAATGGACCTTGAAGATCATCCAGTTCCAACCTCCTGCCAAACCCCAAATTCCCTGCAGGGAATTTTCACCTCTTAGTCCCTTTAAAACCCTTCTCAAGCATTAATGAATTAAATCTCACGGTGTTCCTCTCCATCAGGCCCTGACCCGATGGGAGAGGGATGCTCCCAGCAATTAAACATTGGATTTGGAGCTCAAATCTGCTGTAGGAAAAGCTGATGATTCCAGGTGGGAATTCAAAAGGCCAAAATATGCAACGGGATTCACTGGATAACTTTCTATCGTGGGATCCTGTTCCCCCAGCTCCTCAGTCAGAGCTCCCTGGGGATCCACGTCCTTCCTGGTGCTCCCAGGCTCAGGGATAAAGAGGAGCAGAGGGATAGGTCAGTGCATGGCCAGGATTCACCTGGATAAAGGGCTGGGATGGAGCCAGAGAGTGGGAGAGACTCAGGACTTCCAGAGGGTTTCCCAGTTCAAATATAACCTCTATCTGGAGCAGAGGCACAGTCTAACCCAGATTCTGGGAATCACAGCAGCCAGGGATGAGTGTGAGCTGTGCTGTCAGACCCGAGAGCAGAAAGCATTAAAAAAAAAAAAAGGAAATGAGATTTTTTTTCTCTATATACAGATCTACAAATCTGGGGAGTCACCTTCGTGTTCCCTGAACACTTTGTGTCCACAGCTCTGACCGAATCCTCATCCCTGGGTATTTTTCCTGGCTGGAAAGGAAGGAAATGTTTGTTTTTCACAGAAAAAAAAAAAAGCATTGATTTGTTGATTTTTCCTGGGCAGAGTTTTAAAGGGCCAGCCCTGAAAGGGGTGATCAAGCTTTAGAAACGTCTCCTCTCAGGAACATCCTCTTTTATTTTTATTTATCCGTCGCCCCACAATTCCTTGGAGCAGCCCCAGCTCCTCCTGCTTATTTTTAGTTGTGAACTGGAGCAGCAAAGGAGAGCTGAGCCTGTGTCTGTCATCCCTGGCTGTCACAGCACCAGAGATGCTCTGTCCACCCTCTGCAGTGTGCTTTCCTCAAAAAGAAAAAAAAATGGGAAAAGAGAGCTCAAACGTGGAAGTTTCCAGCCTCAACAGGCTACAGCCATCGTTAAATCAGCACCAGGTTCCCTTCTCAGGGGTTTCTATGGAGACATTGCACTGTCCTGGCAGGCTCTTTATGCTTCAGCCAATTGTGTTTATGTGGCTTTGTCACAGAGCCAGAGTGGGCCAAGCCCTGCCCTGTCCGTGTGGAGTGACACAGGATTCCCACTGGATCCATCAGGCAGAGCCCCAGATGCTGAGCAAAGAGACAAAGAGGTTGTTTTCTGCTGAGTCTCGTAGGGTTTGTTCAGTTCTTTGCAGCTCTTGGCCAAGTCTTGTGCAAAGGGAGTCCTGGAAGAGCAGCTGGATGGAAACCTGTCCCTGTCCCACAGTCCTGGGAGGGGCAGCTGAGGGAGCTGGGGGGGCTCAGCCTGGAGAAAAGGAGGCTCAGGGGGGACCTTCTGGCTCTGCAACTCCCTGACAGGAGGGGGGAGCTGGGGGGGGGTCGGGCTCTGCTCCCAGGGAACAAGGGACAGGAGGAGAGGGAACGGCCTCAGGGGAGGTTTAGGTTGGATATTAAGAAAAATTCCTTCCTGGAAAGGGTTGTCCAGCCCTGGCACAGCTGCCCAGGGCAGTGTTGGAGTCCCCATCCCTGCAGGGATTTAAAATCCCTGTAGATGTGGCACTACCCTCTGTGAGCAGGGACAGGACCTGAGTGAATGTCCTGAAGTTGCCAGGAGAGGGTCAGGTTGGATCTCAGGGAAAGGTTCTTCCCCCAGAGGGTGGTTGGGCACTGCCCAGGCTCCCCAGGGCAGTGGGCACAGCCCCAAGGCTGCCAGAGCTCCAGGAGGGTTTGGACAATGCCCTCAGGGACAGGGTGGGATTGTTGGGGTGTCTGAGCAGGGCCAGGACTTGGACTGGATGGTCCTTGTGGGTCCCTTCCAGCTCAGGATATTCCAGGATTCTTTGATAAGTGTCCAAGGCCAGGTTGGACGGGGCTTGGAGCAACCTGGGCTAGTGGAAGGTGTCCCTGCCCAGGGCACTTTTCCCATTTTTACCTGGCTTGGCAGCCGGATTCCTGGGAGTGAGATGGCAAATTCTGCTCCTCTCAGAGCTGAGCTGTGTAATAGGTACAATTTGTATTCACTTACACACCACACTATATCTAATAGTTTTCCTAATGACAGCCCGAGCCACCAAAGCAGTTAATTTGAAGTTCCACGAATTTCCACGCACTTCCAACCTTTGCCATGAATATCACTGAGCTTTATTAACATAATTAAGCCTAAAAAAAATAAAGGACTGGTATAATTTCACTCCTGGATTTTGGAGATGAGTCGAGATCACGATACTGCAACGACAGGGCAATAAATGAGGACTGAGGAGATGGATTTGCCTTCTTTGGCAGCCTTTAAATTTACTTGGGAGGAGGAATTGATGGCACAGAAAGCAGAGTTTGGAGGCTGATGGTTTTATTGCAAGGAGAGGAGAGTTAATAAATCTTCATACTGCTCTGATTAATGATTCTGGAGAGAGTCTCTCCACAGTCTTGGAAGCTTTCCTGAGAAGGAGCAATGAGCTGGTCAAGGAAGCAAATAACACTCACAAATGAAAAGCTGTTGGATGAATTCATCTCT
Source organism: Pseudopipra pipra (assembly GCF_036250125.1). Lineage (NCBI taxonomy): Eukaryota > Metazoa > Chordata > Aves > Passeriformes > Pipridae > Pseudopipra > Pseudopipra pipra. Next base: position 74,667,001 of record NC_087552.1, read on the forward strand.
GAGCAGGCACGGAGCCAGGGGTGTCCCCCTTTTTGCAGTCACAAGGGTTGGTTTGCACCACAGGACACAAAAACATGGAATCACTCGACTGTTTAGGTTGGAAAAGCCCTCTGAGGTCATCAGGTCCAACCCTTCCCCCAAGGCCACCACTGACCCATGTCCCCAAGTGCCACATCCACAGGGATTTGAAATCCCTCCAGGGCTGGGGATCCACCCCTGCCATTCCATAAGGAAATGTTCTCAATATCCCATCTAAACCTCTCCTGGCACAGCTGGAGGCCGTTCCCTCTCCTCCTGTCCCTTGTTCCCTGGGAGCAGAGCCCAACCCCCCCCCGGCTCCCCCCTCCTGTCAGGGAGTTGCAGAGCCAGAAGGTCCCCCCTGAGCCTCCTTTTCTCCAGGCTGAGCCCCCCCAGCTCCCTCAGCTGCTCCTGCTGCTCCAGCCCCTTCCCAGCTCCATTCCCTTCCCTGCACACGCTCCAGCCCCTCCATGTCTCTCCTGTCTGAGGGTCCCAGAAGTGCCCCCAGGGCTGGAGGTGCCTCAGCAGTGCCAGCACAGGGTGACAATCCCTGCCCTGGGCCTGTGACACGCTATTTTTGACACAAACCAAGTGCCCTTGGCTTTCTTGCCTCCCTGGACACACCTGGGATCACATCCAGCCCCTGCCACCAGCACCTCCAGGTCCTTTCCCAGCTTTCCAGCCACTCCTCCTCCAGCCCAGGGAGCTCCATGTGGATGTTGTGACCCACGTGCAGGACCTGGCACAACCTTCCTTGAGTCTTTCAAGGCAGCCCCCTGCCCATTCCCAGGGTCTACCCCCGTGCCCAGCAATCCCCATGGGCATTGGAAAAACAGATCTCCAAACTATCCTGGTGCCTGGGAAGGGAGGGATGGGTGGAGACAAAGCAACCTGGAGGCTTTCTTCCCTTCCTGGGGCAAGGAAACACCCTCCTCCCTCTCCCAGCTTAGCTTTTCTCACCTCCCCTTCTCTAAAAGGGATTTTATTCCAATGGATTGTTAATGAGCACCTTTATCTGATTGCAGGGCTCTCTCTCAGGTCGATGTTTGCATCTCATCTGGGACGTGTGTCCCCAACACACCTCCCTGACACTCCCTTGTTATCCCATCACACCTCCCTGAGCACTTGGAAAGCCTCTGCTTGCCCTAAAAAAAAAACCTGTCCAGGCTGTGAGACCACATCCAGCTGAGCAAAAAAGGGCCTGGAGAAGACAAACAACCCTCTTGGTTTAAATGCAGGATGGGAATTTGGGTGTCCTGCAGCTAATTAGGAGCTTAACGATCTTAACGATGCTCAGGGCTCGTTTGGGAGCTTCAGCTCCCATTCACACCCCACCCCCCCCCCAGAAAACTAAAAATTAAATTCTTCCCTTCCAGCTTTTTCTAAATAAAACAGTTCAACAATTTGGTTTTAAAACGTGATTTATTTAAAAATATACGTGAGATTTGTTTGGAGGTGATTAAAACCAGTGTGAGAATGAGAGGAGGAAAACTTACTTGGGGCTCTCAGTGAATCATTCCATTCAAACTGGAAAGCTGGGGAATGTTTTGCAGCTTCCCAGTCGCTACATGAAGGCAGAGAGAGACTCTGGGGGGGGGGGAGGAAAAAGAGAATTTAGAAAGAAATGCAGATAATTGTCTCCTCCTGCTTTATCACTTTATTTTTGAGAGCCTTGGCCTCAGCTCAGTTAATCCTCCTGCCCCTTAAACACATGAAAAAAGCACACACTAAAAATATTGTGATTAGGATGGGTGAGGAAGGAGAGAATAAAAATTCCTGCTCTCCACCAACTGCTCCCAGAGCTGCCAGAATTAGCACTTGGTTGGAGTTTATTATTTGGGGGGCAGGGGAGGAGATTATTTCTGCCTGTTGCCTATTTTTAGGGCAGTGCTTTGGCAACCTGCTCTGCCATCCCTGTAGGCAGGGGCTGTGATTCCTGAACTGCAAGGGAGCAGCCAAATTTGAGGGATTCGGCCCCAAAGCTCAAGCTGTTTGAATCCCAGAATCCCAGAAGCACAGAATGTGCTGTGTTGGAAGGAATCCACAAGGATCATCCAGTCCAACCCTTAGCCCTGCACAGGCCCATCCCCAAGAGTCACACCACGTGCCTGGGGGGTACCAAATTAATTTGGAACAAAGGAAGGCTGCAGGAGAGGCCACCCATAAATTTTCAGGGCGGGAAGAGCTGAGCACCAGGAGAAAATGGTGACGTGCAGCAACATAAAACCGGGAGGGAGATTCCATCCTCCCTGACCCGCCGCCCGTGCCCGGGCTCTGAAATTCCAGCCAGCAATTCCTCCCTCGTGCCTGGTAATTAAAAATCAAAAGCCCCCTTTTGGGCAGGTATTTCACGTGCTGCTTAAATCTGCTGTGGCTGCCCGGACGTTCCCGAGGGAAGATGTTCCTCCGTGAGGATCCGCGGAGCTTCCCGCGGCCATCCCGGGGCAGGGAGCCGGGGGAGCTCCTGCTCCACCTCTCCGGGTTGTCTCCTCTGGCACGGGAGCATCCCCTCCTCTCCGTGGCACCGGGAATGGGAAGGCAAGGAGGCGGCGCCGCTGGGCGTGTGCCAGTTTCCATGGAAATGCTGCGTTCTGGAAGTTTTCCTGGCAGGGGAGATGGGTGGAGGGATGGGAGAGGGGAGGCGAGGGGCAAAGAGATGAGATCCAGGCTGAAAGAGGATAGGGTTAGTTTGGATATTGGGAAGGAATTCCTGGCTGGGAGGGTGGGGAGGCCCTGGCAGAGGTTGCCAAGAGAAGCTGTGGCTGCCCCTGGATCCCTGAAAAAGCTCAAGGCCAGATGGGATTGGGCTTGGAGCAAGCGGAATGTTATCCCTGCCCATGGCAGGGGGTTGGAACTGGATGGTTTTTAAGGTCCCTTCCAACCCAAACCATTCCATGATTCCATGATCCAGCCGGTGGGCTGTGACCCATCAGTGTTCTCTCTCCAGTGACCATTCCAGGAGGAATCACTGCAGAGTCACATCCTGCCATCCATCCCCCCCCCTTTCCCCCATAAAATCCATTACCAGTTTCAAGACTCTGGAATGCTGTTCCCTTCTCCACCTTGGAGACCTGGCAGAGGGAAGTTCAGGATGGGTAATAAAGAATTTGGGCTTTGTGGTTGGATTTGGGGGGATGGTTCAAAGGAGATGCTTTGTATCCAGAAATGGGAGTCATGGAAGGTAATTCCAGGGGTTACATGGAACACAGGGTGGTACCAACTGCTGGAGCTGCCACTTTGGGTGCCCACCTCTGTCCCTGCCCCTCACACCATGAGGGGAAGCAGCCACACTTCCCAGGGGGATTTCTTTAAAATCCCCCATTCCCCACCTGCAGGGCAAACCTGAGCAACAGGCAAAAAATCCATAGTAAATGGAAGTGCTGGGAAGGTGAGAAGTGGGGATGTTGTGTTTTCCTCAGCTTCCAGGTTCAAATACCAGAATTCCAGAAGCATCTTCTTGAATATTGAAGACCGGCGGCTCGGAGTCAATGGAACCGCTTTCTCTTCCATGAAAAAAAGCCTCTGGAAGGGGTTAGTGCCGCCAGCAGGGAATTTCCCAGCTCTACCCATCCCCACAGAGAGGTTTGGATCACCAGGAGCAGGGAATTCATCAGCAGGTGTGAGCAGCCAAGGCATTGATCACACACACCCCCATCGCTCGGAGGCTCTTCCCAAACCGGCAAGGGTGGAAACATCGGGCACATTCCAAGCCCAGGGAAAGGGGGGAGGTTTCTTGACCTAAAACTTACATCATCTCCCAGCACAGGGGTTGGTAAAGGTTCCCAAAGCAATCAGGGGGAAAAGCCACTGAGGAATGCTCAGTGTAGGGCATGGGGTGGGCTGTGGGAGGTACGTGATCCGTGGATGTTTGGAGCTGGGAGAAGACACGTGGGAATTCCACTTTTCCCCAGTTATCTGCTGGCTTTGGGCACGCAGCCCCAGGTCTGGCTGCCAAAGGAGTGTTGCCATGAATCCAACCCTCAGCCCATCCCTTTGGAAAAATGAATTCCAAGCTCCCATCAGCGCTGCCCATCTCTGCCCTTGCCCTTGCCTGGGGCTGCCTGCTCTTCCCTGCCCACGTGTTCCAGTGGGAAAAGTGCTCCCTAGACCTCGCTCCAGCTCCTCCCTGGCTTGTGGCAAGGCAAGGCAGGAGGAAGAGGATGATCTGCCTCCTTTCCATGGCAGCTCCTCCATTAAACAGGGCTATAAGTCCTGGAAGCATCCAAAACCCGCCAGGTTTTAGGGAAAACCCCAAGCCAAGCCCTCGGACGTGAAAACCAGGGGGAAAATGGGACAGAGCCAAAGGATTATGGCTTGTTTTCCATGCTGGAACCCCAGCTGGGAGCACAGACTGGGAAACTGGATGGGAAGGAAGGCTGGTGAGCCATTGCAATGGATTTACTGGGGTGGTGGGGGGGAAGGGGACTCCTGGGAGCGAGCTGGCTCCCGGCTCTGTGCAGGAATCCGGGTGGATCAGCAGGAGCCGGCGAGGAGCTCGCCAAGCAAGGAATCTTGGAGGTGGGCAAGTGAGCAGGGCTGGTGGCTCGTGCCAGCCAGGTCCAGATGGCAGGGGACTGGGGGAGCCCTGGGCTTCGGAGAGCTGTGCCCTGCCAGGAAGCTCAGAGACACCTCCAGGCTTCCCACCAGCCCTGGAGCAAACCCAGGCCTTGCTTTGGGGTGGTTTTTGCTGCCCCGAGGATGCTCCCAGTTCCCAACCTCCTGCTTGGGTGATCCTTTGCTGGAGATGCCCCACGGACACTCAGGGCTGTCCCAGGGCTTCCCAAACTGCTCCTAAACACCTCCAGCAAAGCTTCCTGCAGATCTCAGGGATCAGAGAGAGAGAAAGGACCCAAAATCAGGGCAGAGCTGAGCCCTGAAACCCCCCAAGGTGTCCATGTGTGACACTGGGGGTACCTGGATCCCGCAGGGATTTGGGACCTGGATCCTTCAGAGATTTGGGACCTGGATCCTGCAGGGATTTGGGACCTGGATCCTGCAGGGATTTGGGACCTGGATCCTGCAGGGATTTCCTCCCTGTGTTTTCCTGACGACACATTTCACCCCGGGAGGGTTATCCCGCCTCCTTGCCAGCCAAGTGCCCCTTCTGGGAAGGGAAAAGCAGTGCCAGCACCTGCTCCCAGAGCTTGGCTTTAGCCACGGTCACGTTATCCCATTACCTCATGCGTGGTGTCACCTCCAGCACAGCCACACTCCTCCCATGGAATGTGCCATCCAAGAGGGTCACTTTAAACTGTCTTTTTTTTTTAATATAAAAAGGTCTCTCTTTATCTCAGGATATATATAAAATAAAATCGTCCATCCAGAGGAAGAGGGGACATCAGACAGGAGCTTCACAGCTGCCCCTGCAGAGTCAGTGACACTCTCCTGAGGGTTTATGAACCTCACAATAATTGTTTTATTTTCTTATCTGGGGAGCTGAAATATCAGCACTATTTTAGGATCAGCTCTGAGGATGGAGGGAGGTTTGCAAGGGCTGCCTCTGGCCTGTGGTGGTGGCAGGGCAACCTTCCCATGGTGGTGTATAAAAGGTGGGACAGTTTTTCCCACCTCTGGGAGGAAAAGAGAGCTGCTTGTTTAAGCTGCTTATTCCCAGGGATGATCCAGGCTCCAGCTCAGAGACATCCCAAAGTCTGACATCCCAGAAAAATAAAACCAGAGCGACCAAGGCCTGGGGATCCTTGGAGCAGCCAAGGGGAGGTGAAGAAGAGAACAAGAGAACAAGGACCCCCAGGTCCATCCCTTGGTTGCATCCCAAGATCCAGCAGATCCCCTCAGCAGCAGGTTGGGGTTGTGCTCAGCAGCCACAGGTGGAATATTTTGATCCTGTTCATCACCTCGGTCCCCAGGATGTCCTGAAGTGCCAAATTCCAGGTTCTCTGAGCACTTCAGGATTAGCTGTTGCCTTTGGTTTGCCCAAAACCCACGTTCTGGCCGCTGCACTGGGCTTTCCTCATCTCCCACGAGTGAGAAACAGGGAATGAAGGGTTCCCACTTGCCATTTCCTCACCCTGATAGTTTTCTGGATCTCTTCATCCCCCTCTTTTATTCCCAACCTGAACCTTCCAGCTCATTCCCTGACTCTTCCCTGAATTCCTGGCCGGGTTTGCTGCTCCCTTGCCCTTCTTTGCCAGATCTCTGGGTGCATTTGGCAGAGGCAGCAGCGTGTCCCCAACGTGGGGAAGCTCTGCCAGACACAGCTCCAAGTGCTTTGCCCAAGGTAAGGCAAAGGTGAGTCATCCCTGGAGCCGGGAATAACTCCGGAGCAGGGCCCCCCTTCACCGGCTGCTCCCCGTGGCCGTGGCTGTGGGCACCAGGGAAAATCCCCAGCACATCTGGCCTTCCAGCAGGGGCTAAAACACCTGGAGGCAGGGAAAACACACAGCCAGGGAGGCCAGGGAGAGGTCCCCTCCTGCTTTTTCAGCTCCTTTGCATCCCACAGCTCTCTCTCGCTTCCTCATCACCCACCTTGAGCTGCGAACGGCGGGTTTGTGGCTCTAAGTGTTTTTATAGATGTTACTTTATAGTGGGGTTCAAACCCAGCAGCCAAAATTCCCAGAGAAAACCTCCTCCTCCCCATCCAAACTGCCCGTGCTGGATGCTGGTGCTGATCCCGGGATCAGAGAGAGAGAAAGGACCCGAAATCCAGGATCAGCTCCCAGTCCACGCTGGAAATTTGGAAACCTCCAAACAACCAAGCAGGGAAAGCAACACCCTCCAGCTTTGCTTCGTGCAGAGGCTTCACCCCCCGGCAGCCCTGGGGGGAGTCGGGGGATGCTCAGGGGGTGTGGAAGCGCTACCAGGATCCCTCCTAATCCCTGCTTGTGTTGAGCCCGCTCTTCAAACATCCCCCTTGGATCCGGTGGGATTTGCATATGGATCTGCCCTCTCCCGGTCCAAATCCGTGCCTGGGTGGGAGCCATGAACTGGGATGACTGAATCCCGGCGAGGGAGGGAGCTGGACGAAGCCTTTGCCTTCTCTTTTTGGCCGCTCGCTCCCTCGCAGGAGGAGCCGGCATCCAAATCGCGGCTCCCGGTCCCAGCGACCGCGAAATGCCAGCAAGAAAGTCTTGCAAAAATCGGGCAGGGAAAGGAGGGGAGAGAAGGGGGGGGGTGGGGAGGGAAAGAAACCCGGCACCTTTCACGCTTCCAGAAGGAACAAGAGCAACAAAAGGCATTCACGGGGAAAAAAATAGCAGAGGGCGAATAAGAGCCTCGGGGAGATGCAAATCTGGGAGAACGGCAGCCCACGGTGGGAGGGGAGCCAAGGCTGCGGAGCGAGGGCCAGAGCCGGGAGGATGCAGGGCATCCCCCCACCTTTTCCCAAAAAAAAAAAAAAAAAATATATGGGAGCCGCAGGGGCAAAGCTGAAGCTGGAGGGAGGCAAAGGTTTGGTGCCCAGGGCTGTTCTTGCACGCCCGTGTTCTTGCACACGCGTGTGGGGCTGGGGGGGGATGCAGGGGGTGATGGGGGGATGTAGGGGGTGATGGGGAGCGGGAGGGGGGATGCTGTGCACGCGCACACACAGCCAGGGCAGAGGTTCGTTAAAAATATCGCGATTATTAGTTAAAAAGAGAGAAGGAAGGGGGGGGGGGAGAGAAATGAAAAACACAGAGGGAGAGAAAAGGGGGAGGGGAAGAGGGGGGAGGGGGAGGGAGGGGGCAGCGCGTCACGGGAGAGATTTCCTTATTGGGACTCCCTAGCCTACATCCTGAGTCCATATATGGGCATTTACGTCACGGCAGCCTCACTGGGGACTCCAGAAATGGCTGCGGCGGAAGGTCGGAGCAGCCCCGCTCCAGCTATAAAGGGGACGGCGGGGAGGGAGAGCCGGGTGTCCGCACGGGCTGCGCTGCTGCCGGGCCCTGCCTGCCCCCCCCCGCACCGCCACCGGCCCCCCCGCCCACCCCCCGGGGCGCAGCACCCCCCGCAGCATCCCGGCGCCCAACCCCAGCATTCCCTGGATTGCCCCAAGCACCCCGCAGCACCCCCCAGATTGCCCCAAGCGACCCGGAGCATCACCCGGAGGGTCCTTGGCATCCACCCCGAGCATCCCTCGGGTCGGTCCCGGCGCCCCGAGCATCCCCCGGCTCCCCGCTGAGAATCCCTCGGCTCGCTCCGGGCACTCCGAGCATTCCCGGCTCATCCCGAGCATCCCGGGCTCGCCCCGAGCATCTCCGGGCTCATCCCGAGCATCTCCCGCCTCGCCCCTGAGCATCTCCCGGCTCATCCCGAGCATCTCCCGGCTCATCGCGAGCATCTCCCGGCTCTCCCCGAGCATTCCCGACTCGTCCCAGCCCGCCCCCCCCCTGCTCCGGCCGTTCCTCCAGGGAAGATGCTCAACGTTATGGATTTCTCCTGCTCGGATCCGCTTTACTCCAAGTATGAGGAGAGCTGCGAAATGAAAACCGGAGACCTGCAGGGCTTGGGGCAGCCTGAGCAGCAACTTCTGGCAGAGGCCGATTTCCTCGGAGGTAAGGATGGGGAAAGGGAGCCGGGCAGGGATGAGGGACCCCGCTGGGAGTGATCGCTGCAGCCAGGAATTGGGAATCTTCCCCTCCCCTGCCCCCAGCGCCGGGCTGTGGGTTCGACAGTCCCCTGCCAGCTCAGGGAGGGGGTCCTGCTGGAGAAGGGAGGTGAATCCCGGAGCTCCCCGTGCGGTTCCAGGGACGGAGACCTCGCAGTGACGCAACACCAGCCTCCCGCTGTTCGCCCGTATCCCGCCCCCCCAGCCCCGCAGTCCTCCATCCCTCCATCCCTCCATCCCTCTAACCAGCGTCTCCTCTGTTCCCCAGGTGAGCTGGTGGGCATCCCGGCGAGCGGCGGGGCCGTGGATTATTCCCTGCTGGGCAGCCAACCCTCCCCTTCCCTCAGCTACACCGGCAGCTTCTTCATCAAAGCGGTACCGGAGCATCCCCAGGACCAGGAATCCCTGTTCAACCTGATGTCGGGCATCCTGGGCATCTCCCCCTTCTCCTCCTCTTCCGAGAGCCACTCGAGGCACCTGGATGCTCTTTACCCCTGTCCCGAGGTGGCTCAGGGCCAGCTGGACCTTTACCCCACCTGCCAGCCCGAAATGAGCGGATCCACCCAAGCCCCGTTCCCGGAGCAGGGATACGGCGGATTCCCCACGGCCGAGGGGGCTCAGCCCCTGCAGGCACAGCCCGCCTTGGGAAACACCTCCCAGTGCTTCTTCCAGCCCAAGCTCCTGGACAACAAGCAGGACATCAAGCTGTCCTCTGGCTCCCCGCCCCTGGACAAGTTCAAAGCCCCCTGTGCCCAGTGGGAGCCCCTCGCCCAGCACCAGGCCTACTTGCCCGCCGGATACCCTTCTCCCGAAGCGTTCCCGGCTGGAGAGAGCAGCCAGGGGCTGTTTCACCCACTGGGCTCCAAGATGGAGAGCGTCCTGTCCGTGAGCTGCCAGTCGGAGCTGGGCAGCCTGGCAGAGGATGCCGCCTGCTTTGGAGCCCATCTGGGATTCGGCTGCGAGCCAGAAAACTTCCCGGCCCGCGGGGACTTCGCCGACAGCAAGATCCACAACATCCCTCCTCCGCTGATGCCGGAATTCGACGCCACCGCCTTGGCCCAGCCGGAGGTGCTGCCGGGCCTGATGAGCTCGGCCGAGCTCCTCCACCCTCACCCCTCGCCCTCCGTGCCCCCCTCCACGGACTTTTTGGGCCACGCCGCCGCCTCCTCCTCCCTCCCTTCCCTGCTTCCCGCCAACCCTCCCGCCTTGGCCCAGGAGCCCAAGAAGAAAACCCGCCGCACCAAGTGCTCCTCCAAGTGCTTCTGCCCCAAGCCCCACGAGAAGGCCTTCGCCTGCCCCGTGGAGAACTGCGTCCGCAGCTTCGCCCGCTCCGACGAGCTCAACCGGCACCTCCGCATCCACACGGGCCACAAGCCCTTCCAGTGCCGCATCTGCCTGCGGAATTTCAGCCGCAGCGACCACCTGACCACCCACATCCGCACCCACACGGGCGAGAAGCCCTTCTCCTGCGACACCTGCGGGCGCCGCTTCGCCCGCTCCGACGAGAAGAAGCGCCACAGCAAAGTCCACCTGAAGCAGAAGGCCCGGACCGAGGAGAAGCTCAAGGGCCTGGGGTTCTTCTCCGTGGGTCTCTCCTTCGGGACGCTGTGAGACCCCCGGCGTGAGCAGCGCCGGGAGACGGCGTTTCCCGAGGTTCCCCCCGAGTGTCTCACGGGAGAGCCGGGGTGGGAATTCCCTCCCGGGGCGGCCCCCCGGCGAGGAGGGAAGGATGGGCCGTGCCCGGGAAGGAGAAGGGCACGCGGGAGGCGGAGGCGACGCCGCGGTGCCGGAGGTGGGATGTGGAGCCATCTCCAAATCCCGTGTTTTACACGGCTCCTGTTCCAAGGAGGGGGAAAGGAAAAAAAACACGGACAGAAAGAAATCCATGGAAAGGTGGGTTTTTTTATCCACAAACCTACAGACACTCGGTGTTTGTAGCCGTGATTTGCCCTGCCAGGACTTTGCAGGATGCTCCCGACTGGAGATTTCCGGATGGCACAGTCGGAGCCATGGCTGCACCGGGTCCTTTCTCCCCAAGGAGAGAGATGCCACCAGGCTCTGGCAACCAGTGCCTGACAGGCCCTTTGGAAAGGTGATGTCATTATTATTATTATTATTATTATTATTATTATTATTATTATTATTATTATTATTATTATTATTATTATTATTATTATTATTATTATTATCATCCTGTTTGTAAAAAAGCAAAATGCTCTATCAGAAATATTCCAAATTTGTGTCTATTTTTCTAATTAAAGATTTGAGCTAATCCAAGCCCTCGCCAGGGTTGCTTCCTGCCTTTTCCATCCCGTGTTCCCGTTGGGTTTTGGAACCTCTTGCTGCTGTGTTTTGGGGGAGAAAAAGGTGGTTTGATAATGAGCAGGGAGAGAAAAATCCATCGGTGCAGCGGGGAGGGGGTTGGTGACACTCGTCCTCAGCATTCCCAAATCCCCAGGTGGGGGCTTATCCTGGGAGAAGGGTCTTGTTCCAGGACAGAGCAGAGTCCTTGCTGATGGGTCTCCCTTCAAAAAAAAAGGATGTGGCTCCAGGTTTGTTCCGATGGGGCTGAGTCCTGGAGGGATCTGCCCCTCTCCTGTGGGGTCCCCAAACCCATCCCAGAGCCCCCATCCCGGACTCCCGGTCCCCAGTGGGATGTGGACGCCCCGTGTGCCCTTGGATTTACCCACAAAAAATGGGATGAGATGCCTGCCCATTCCCCATTTTCCACCTGGCTCATCCCCAGGGCTGGAGAAGATCCAGGCACCCCCAGGCAGGCAGGACGTGGACCCCTGTGAGATTGGGGGTCTCTTCCCTCCTTTTGGCATTTTAAATCCTGGAGAGACGCTGGTCCCCTTCTCCTGGGAATACCAGAGGCTGGATGGCACTGGAGACGACGCTGCAGCCAGGGAATATGTCTCCCACAGCAGAACTTCCCTCCTCTGGTGGTTAAAAATCAGTTAAAACCATGAAATCCCCAAATCCCGTCCTTCTGCTGGGAGATACTTGGATGGGGCACACTGAGCTTTGGCTTCAATTAATCAGGAGAAGATTCCCATGGGAATGGAGGGAGCAGGAACAGGGCAGTTGTCATGGATGCTCAGGTGTTTTAGGGACAATCATCCTTTCCTTGGAGAGGGGGAAAGTGAGGCAGGGAAGAGGGATGGCTGGGAAGCTGCTCTCTCCGGCGGATTTTGTCCCCTGGAGAGGGGGGATCTGCCCCCAAACTGTGCTATGAAGGAAAGAGAGGTCTCCCTGTTTTATTCCCTCAGCCCTTTGCCAACGTGTGGACTGGAGCTTCCGGGGCTAAACACCAGTTCTCCCAGCAAAATCCACTGTCTCAGTTATCCTGGCAAAATTCACTGTACCAGTTATCCCAGCAAAATCGGAGCTCGCCATGGGGTGCAAGGAACCTTTGGAGTTGGGGTGGGAGGCTGGGCAGGGGATGTGGGGGCTGAGAGCAGAGGTGGGATGTGGGAAAGGGTCAGGAGGAAACCTGGTGGAGGGGGAAATCCTAAATGTCCCCTCTGAGCCATCCCTAAAATCTCACACTCCCAATGACCCTGAGGGTGCTCCTGACCTTTGGATGAACCATCTCAGGAGTGTGGGAGCCCGACCCTGAGCAAGGAGCACTCCATGGGCTGCAGGTGACCCCAGACACCAGGAAAAACCCTTTTTCTGGGGGGACACCCCAGACGGGATTAATGGGGACCTCAGCCCCCAGGATTCCCTTGGGAAGGGGCTGGTTTGGGACGGGATGTCAGATCTCTCCAGGCACAAGAGCTGAGCTTTCCCGTGCCACTGGCCATGAATGATGCATGAGGCCTTTATTAATACCCTCTGGAAGTGCATCCATAATTGATGCTGAGGCTGGAAGCTCTGCAGAGGCACCAGCTCCAGCCTTGGCCCTCTGCTCCCTCCAGCCAGCACTGCCAGGGCAGGGTGGGAAGGGATGGCAGGGATGGCAGGGATGGGAGGGATGGGACACCCCCCACAGCAGCTGCCTCTGGGAGGGATGGGATTGAGGGCACGTGGCTGTGTTGGTGAGAGGGGAGGATCATGACACCCCAAATCCCAGGGGACGGGGGCAAACTCTTGATCCCATGTCAGCCCAAGCTGCCGTTCTTCCCACATGTCCTGGGAGAGGAAAACACGGCAGTGCTGGATGCCTTTGGCACGGGGGAACAAGCTGAGGTGCTTGGGGGTTGGATGAGGACCCAGTCAGGGATTAAACTGGGATGATCAGGGACTGGATCAGGACCAAATCAAGGATTAAGCCAAGGTGCTCAGGGACCAGCTGGGGAACAAGCCAGGGTGCTCAAAGACTGCATCAAGACCAAGCTGGGGACCAAGCCAGGATACTTCAGGACTGGATCAGGCGCAAAACAGAGATTAAGGCAGGGTGATCAGGGATCAGCTCAGGATGAAGGCAAGAACCCAGCTGGGGTGTTTAGGCATCAGCTGGGAACAAAGCCAGGGTGCACCTGAACTCAATCAGGACCAAGACAAGGATTAAGCCGGGGAAATCATGGATCAGAGCAGGACCAAACTGGGAACCAACCCAGGGAACTCGGTGACTGGATTGGGACCAAGCCAGGGGTCTTGAGAACCAGCTGGGAATCAAGTTAAGGACCAAGACAGGATGCTCAGGGACTGGATCAGGACCAAACCAGGGTGCCTGGGGACCATCTGGGGACCAAGACAGTGACTAAAACAGGGCATTCAGGGACCAGATCAAGACCAATTTGGGAATCAAGCCAGGGATTAAGCCAGACTGTTCAGGTACCAGCTCAGGACTAAGCCAAGGACCAAACCAGGGTACTCAGGGGCTGGATCAGGACCAACAGGGACAAAGCCAGGGTGCTCAGGGACTCAATCAGGACCAAGCCAGAATAGTCAGGGATTCAATCAGGATCAAGGCAGGAATGGGAACACGATGGTCAGGGACTGTCTCGGGACCAAGACTCAGTCCTGACACCTGTGGGTCCAGCCCGGGACGGGGAAGGAGCAAGGCAGGTGCCCAGGCTGTGCCACACACTCCCGGGGGAGGATGCTCGGGATGATCCCGGCCGGGAGCTTCCAGGGGCAGGGCCTTCACCGGTGGGGGCGAGGGGGGGCTTGGGGGGCAGAGGGGGAGCAGGGTGGGCAGAGGGGGAGCAGGGGACTGCCATGGGAGCCAGGCCCGCGGTGTTCGTGGGGACACAGGCAGAGGGAGCTGTGCGGGAGCAACGCGGCAGCGAGACGAGCCGGGCTCCGGCTGCAGAGCAGAAGGAGGAGGAGGAGGAGGAGGAGGAGGAGGAGGAGGCGGCTGCTGGCGCTCGCCCTCCTCCTTCCTCCATCCCTGCATCCCTCCCTCGCCATGCAGAGCCCCCCCTGAGCCCCCAGCGCCCGGGGGACCCGCCATCCCCAGGGTGCCCAGCAGCGCTCCCGCCACCCCGCCGGGGCCTTCAGCCTCTGCTTCAGTCCTTCCTTCCTTCCTCCTCCTCCGCCTCCTCCTCCTCCTTCCCTTCCCCCCCCCCAACCCCCCGCAGCCACCACCCTCCCTCCCTCCTTCCCCAGGGCCTGCCTGGCATGGAGGTGCTGGCCACGGGGAGCCGGATGCTTCCCGCGGGCTGCATCGCTCCTGCCCCGCATCCCTGTGGCTGCATCCCTCCTTCCCCGCATCCCTGTGGCTGCATCCCTCCTGCCCCGCATCCCTCCGCCCTGGCACATCCCTGAGCCGCTCGGCAGCCGCCTCCTTTGTGCAGCGGAGCTGCTGTGCGGGCTCCCTGTCCAGCCCCCCCCCCACCCCAACCCCGCAGCCCCCCGGCTCGGGGGTGGCCGGCGGGCGAGCGGGAGAGATGCTGCCCTCGCCGGAGGAGCCCAGCGCGGGAGGTCGGCGGCCAGAAGCAGGTAATGGGGTGAAACGGGATGGTCTGGAGCGGGGATGCCGCGCTGGGAGGTGGCGGTTCATCCCCAGGATGCTCCTCACCCAGGGCCCCCGGGAGCGGGGGGACGCAGCGGGGACAAAGCCGCTGGCAGGAGGTGAGGGGGGGACCCGCCGCTCCCCGCTCCGAGGGTTTTAGGGGGGGATAAACGCGCCCCGGATTTTCACGCCCACCTCCCTCTGAGCCCCCTGTGCCTCATCCCCGGCCGCCCGCGCCCACCAGGGTGCTCCCACCCTGCTCCTTCCCATCCCTCTGGAGAGCCGGGGATGGACGTGGATCGGCAGCACCCACCGCCCGGGCATCATCCTCCACCCCGGCACCATCCTCCGCCGCCACCCCTTTTCTCCATCCCCCCCTTCCCTCTTTAACCAGGCAGTGGAGCTGCCTGCTGGAATATAGATATTTTTTTTTTTTTTTTGGGGGGGGGGAGGGAGGGTGGGCAGGAAAAATGTTAAACAATGCGAAGAAAGGCTCCATGATGAATCGCAGGTAGCGGCGCCGGAGCAGCCCGGGGATGCTGCAATCCCCCGGCGCTCGGGAGCGTTTCCCGGCTCTCCGGATGCGTCGGGGGCTTTATTAGCGTGGCCGCCGTAGTAATGACTCCACTAATAATTTCCTTAAATCCCGCTCGTTGCCAGGGAGATGGGAGGGAAAGGGAGGTTTTGCGGTCACGGCGAGACCTGCCCGGGAGAAGGACCGGGCGATATGTGCTTCCCGATCCACCTGGGCCGGATCCTGCCTCGGTTTAAAGGCTGGAAAATACGGGATGGGGGTGGTTGGGTACTCCAGGAGCCGCGGGCAGGGATCCAGGCCTGAGATCCCGGGGCCACGATGCTGTGGCTTCATCCCTGTGGTGGAAAAAGAGCTTTCTCATCCCACCGGAGTTGCCGGATGTGCTTTGTGCTCGCCCGGGGGTTTAACGTGCAGGGAGATGTTTTGTGACGACCCCAAACAGCTCCAGAAACCCTCCCAGCTCATCTTGGGTTTTGTTGTGGGGGTTTTTTAATGGATTTCTCGCCTTTACTGATTTTTTTTCCCTTAAAAAATGGTTTCCCAACCTCGTGGCCTGGTTGTGCCCCCCCGAGGGGGATGCTGAGCCACGGGGGATGTTGCCCTGGGGACCAGCACGGATGGAGGGTTCCATGGCAAATCAGCGCTCACCAACTGGTGGTTATGGGATGCAGGAGGGCTCAGAGGGGTTTTTAAGGTGATGGGAAGAGCCTTTTGTGGGATATTGCAGCGGGATGAGCAAGGGATGCTCCCACCCAGGGGTGCCCTCGGAGTTTTGGGGTGAAAGCTTCTCAGTTTTCACTGTTGAGGGAAAAATGAACGAAAAAATGAAAACATTGTGCCCTGATTTGTGCTTGTGCCTCCCAGGCTGGATTTTTTCCTGGTTTAACCCATTTCAAAAGGGTGGGGGTTTCTGCCCCTGGTGTCTTGGAGGATTTGGGGAGTGAGGGGTAAAGCAGGTCCCACAAGGACCCTCACTTACCCAGGCATGGGGAACCACCATGTCCTTCCTCTGCATCAGGCAGTGTGGGGGTTCCATGGATCGATGAGAACTCTTGGAGACAAATCCTGTTGTGAGGCTGCATGGGTGGATCCAGTAGGATTGGGTCACCCTTTGGTTGCAGAAGGTGGATCCCAGTGTTGGACACAGGGATGACCCTGGGGCTCAGAGACCTCTGATACTGCAAGGTTGGGCAGGAAAGCTCTTGGGTCACCTCTGCCACCTCCTGTGGCAAACTCAGGGTGGATGGAGGGAGGTTTCCCACGGGTTGCCCACCTTCCTGGTGGCTGCACTCCTCCGGAATGCTTGTAAACCTTCCCGATGTCTGTGCACCTTTCCAAGGGGTGGAGGACCTTCCCAAGGGTTATGGATCTTCTCAAGGGTTCATAGAATCATTTAGGTTGGAAAGGACCTCTAAGATCATTGGGTCCAAAGGCTGTGGAACTTCCCAAGGTTTGTGGAGTTTCCCAAAAGTTGTGGAGCTTCACAAAGGTTGTGAAACTCCCCAAGGTTTGTGGAGCTTCCCAAGGGTTGTGGCACTTCCCAGAGATTGTGGGTCTTCAAAAGGGTTGTGGAGCTTTCTAAAAGTTGTGATTCTTACCAAGGTTTTTGGAACTTCCCAAGGGTTGTGGATCTTCCCAAAGGTTTGCAGAACTTCCCAAGGGTTGTGGAGCTTCCTAAAAGTTGTGATTCTTACCAAGGGTTATGGATTTTCCCAAAAGTTGTGGAGCTTCTCAAAGGTTGTGGGTCTTCCAAAGGTTTGCAGAACTTCCCAAGGGTTGTGGAGCTTCCCAAGGGTTGTGGAGCTTCCCAAGGGTTGTGGAGCTTCCCAAAGGTTGTGAAGCTTCTCAAAGGTTTTCGGAGCTTCCCAAGGTTTTCGGAGCTTCCCAAGGTTTTCGGAGCTTCCCAAGCTTTTTGGAGTCTCCCAAAGGTTGTGGGTCTTCTCAAAGGTTGAGAAGGTTCCCAAAGGTTGGAGAAGGTTCCCAAAGGTTGTGAAGCTTCTCAAAGGTTTTGAGTCTTCCCAAGGTTTCTGGAGCTTCCCAAGGTTTCTGGAGCTTCCCAAGGTTTTTAGAGCTTCCTAAGGATTGTGGGTCTTCCCAAGGGAAAGTTGGAGGAACACGGGAGGGTGGGGTGGAGGCAGAGAGGGCCTCAAGAAGAAGGACAAAGGAGAGACTTTCAGGGACCCCCCACCCCCATATCACCACCCCCCCCCATCTCTTCCAGCGCCCGTCACCGGCCGATGCTGACACCCCTTCCCCGCGAATCCCCGGATCCCACACCTCCATCCCAGAGCCCTCCCCCGGCCATGCCCCAGCGGAGCCGCCGCCACCCCGCCTCCGGGGGCTCCGGATCGCGCCCCGCGCCGCCCGCGTCCCTGCGTGCCGCGCCATGAGCGCCGGGGCGCCGCGCTGAGGGATGGCCTCGCTGGACCTGCCCTACCGGTGCCCGCGCTGCGGGGAGCACAAGCGCTTCCGCAGCCTGTCCTCGCTGCGGGCGCACCTGGAGTACAACCACACCTATGAGACCCTCTACGTCCTCTCCAAGACCAACAGCATCTGCGATGCCGCCGTCTTCCCGCTGGCCGCCGACGGGGCGCTGCTGGCGCCGGCGGCGCGCCGGGACTACTTCGAGAGCACCTCCTTCCAGGGCAAGGACCAGCGCTTCTCCTGCGACCTGGTGCCCGCCGAGGAGCTGGAGCCGGCGCCGTCCTCCTCGCCCTCGCCCCGCTACGTCCACGAGATCGAGATCCCGCTGACGGAGATCTTCGCCCGCGGCAAGGCCGTGGCACCGGCGCCGGCACCGCCGGCCGCGATGGACGCGGCCTACGAGGAGGGGCTGGCGCGGCTGAAGATCCGCGCCTTCGAGAAGCTGGAGGTGGACAAGCGGCTGGAGAAGCTGACGGAGGAGGTGGAGCAGAAGATCGCCTCGCAGGTGGGCCGGCTCCAGGTGGAGCTGGACCGCAAGAGCTCGGAGCTGGAGAAGGCCAAGCAGGAGAGCCTGCGGCTGAGCCGGGAGAAGCAGGAGCTGGAGGACCGGGCGTCGGAGCTGTCGCGCCAGGTGGATGTCAGCGTGGAGATGTTGGCCTCCCTCAAGCAGGACCTGGTGCAGAAGGAGCAGGAGCTCACCCGCAAGCAACAGTGAGTCCTTTACCCTCCCCCCTTCCTGGTTGCAGGGTGGGGGGAAATTGGTCCCTGGTGGTGAATCCCAGGGAAATTGTGCATGTCCCATCCCTGGAGGTGCTCAAGGCCAGGCTGGATGTGGCTCTGAGCAACCTGGTCTAGTGGAAGTTGTCCCTGCCCATAGAACAGGATGATCTTTAAGATCCTTTCCAACCCAAACCATTCCATGATTCTGTAAGTGCTGAGGAGCCCAACACCATCACCAAGCCCTCAGACCGAGTGCTCAGGCACAGTTGCCTTGGCAGTGCCCATCAGCATCATCCCTCATCAGGTGTTGCATCTTCTCCCACGTGGTCAGTGTCCACAAAGTCCTCAGCCCCTCCATGAGTGAGTCCAGCCTGGATCACATCTTGCCAGACCTTGTCCCAGAGGCACCAGTGCTGCCAGGACATGACCAGGCTGGAGACCACAGAATCATGGGATGGTTTGGGTTGGAAGGGACCTTAAATCCCCTGCCATGAGCAGGGACACCTCCCACTAGATGCACGTGGCCATCCTGCTGTCCTGCCAAGGGGCGTGGTGGGGGCCATGGTGCTGCAGCCCATCTCTAGTCCCAAAGGATGTCCCCCCAAACCCGGGGCTGGCTCATCCCCTCTGGCTCCACAGCCGAGTTATCCATCCCTATCCAACCTGAGCATCCCACTGACCCATCCTGTGATCTCATAAACGTGAGAGGGGCCACCTTGGCCGTGCTAAAATCAGGGGGTTTCTCCCAGAAGGAGGGCGGGACAGCCCAAGCGACCTCTGTTTGCTGGTAGGACCATGGCCCTACCATCCTCATTTTCATCCCATATCCCCCACTCAACACCCCTTTCCCACCCCAAAACTGCTCCCAGTTTTCCCTCCAGCCAAGCATCGGGTCATTTTGTTGCCCCAGCAAACTAGACCTTGTTCCTCAGGAGTTTCTTATCAAACCCCAAGGCCACCACAGGGTCCAGAAAGTCAGTGAGGAGCAGGTTAGTGAGGGACAGTCATGGCTGTGCGGGGCAGGGAGCACTGGTGGGATCCCTCAAGGATTTGTCTTCATCCCCACCATCCTCAGCACGTTTGTTAATGATTTTGACTCCAAAATAACGACTGTGGCTCAGGAAGAGGGTTCACAGGACGTGGTGGTGGTGGTGGGGATGGTCTGGGGTGAGGATGGGATGGTGTTGGGGCTGGATAAGGACACCACCTCTTGGTTTGGGGGCATGTGGTGGATTTAGGGGGCTGCCATCAGCTGCCTCGTGGGTCTTGTCCAGGGGCATTTTGGGGTTATGTGGTGATGGAATGAGGGCCACCATTCCTGCTAGAGACATGCAGACAGGGTAAACAGAGGATGACCAATGGATCAAATGTGTCTTGGTCAGTCCATGGTGGAGCTTGGACATCGTTACCACCTAAAAACCTGGGTTTATGCCCCAAAACAACTTCCTGAATCTCCCTTTCTTTAGATAAACCCTCCTGCCCCTCCACTGTCCCCATCAGTCCCCAAACTCCTCCACCCACCCAGAGGGACAAAATCCCTTTCCAGGTTGCAGGGAGAGCATGGGAAGAGCTGATGGGCAGAGATGCTTTTTCCACTAGACGTGGGCAAGTCATTAGAAATCATTTTCAGTGCCAAAAACATGGTGGGGACACTTCCTGTCCCTGTCAGCTCCCAGATATCACGGAGCCGTTGTCCCCACGGGAGCCTTTTTGCTCCCAGGCTCCATTTGCTTTGCCAGGGGTGTTTTTCCACCCAGTCCATGGGAATGAGAGAGGAGCAGGCGATAACCATCAGCATCACCTTACACTTGCTGCCCAGTGCCCCATTTGCCTTCCAAATCTCTGAGGCCCCTCACTGGGAGCCTTCCTGGGGCATCAACAGGAGTTCCAAGGCTCAGCCTGCAGTTGGCAGGTTGAGGGGGGGGGGATTAAATGGTGATTAATTGGTAATTAAATGGTAATTAACGACCAGCAATGGGAATTATGTTGCTAAGAGCTGGCCCTTCCTTTTCCTTTGGGCTTCTGAGTAGACTGGTGTGCCCAGGTTTGCGTGGTCGGGGTGCAGGGTTGGGTGAGTTGTCAGGTGTCCAAGGTCAGGTTTCTGTGGTCAGGTGGGTGTCCAGGGCTGGGTGTGATGGTCAGGTGTGCATGGTCAGGTGTCCAAGGTCAGGTGTGTGTGGTCAGATGGGTGTCCAGGGCTGAGTGTGATGGTTGGGTGTGTGGTCAGGTGTCCGAGGTCAGGGTTCTGTGGTCAGGTGGGTGTCCAGGGCTGGGTGTGATGGTTGGGTGTGTGGTCAGGATTCTGTGGTAAGGTGGGTGTTCAGGGTTGGGTGTTCATTGTTGGGTGCATGGTCAGGTTGGTGTTCAGGGCTGGGTGTGTGGTCAGGTGTCCAAGGTCAGGATTCTGTGGTCAGGTGGGTGTTCAGGGCTGGATGTTCATGGCTGGGTGTGTGGTGAGGTGTATATGGTCAGGTTTCTGTGGTCAGGTGGGTGTCCAGGGCTGGGTGTGATGGTTGGGTGTGTGGTCAGGTGTCCAAAGTCAGGATTCTGTGGTCAGGTGGGTGTTCAGGGCTGGATGTTCATGGCTGGGTGTGTGGTGAGGTGTATATGGTCAGGTTTCTGTGGTCAGGTGGGTGTCCAGGGCTGGGCGTGATGGTCAGGTGTGCATGGTCAGGTGTCCCAGGTCAGGTGTGTGTGGTCAGTTGGATGTCCAGGGCTGGGTATGATGGTTGGGTGTGTGGTCAGGGGTCCAAAGTCAGGGTTCTGTGGTCAGGTGGGTGTTCAGGGCTGGGTGTGATGGTTGGGTGTGTGGTCTGGTGTCCAAGGTCAGGGTTCTGTGGTCAGATGGGTGTCCAGGGCTGGGTGTGATGGTTGGGTGTGTGGTCAGGTGTCCAAGGTCAGGATTCTGTGGTCAGGCGGGTGTTCAGGGCTGGATGTTCATGGCTGGGTGTGTGGTGAGGTGTATATGGTCAGGTTTCTGTGGTCAGGTGGGTGTCCAGGGCTGGGTGTGATGGTTGGGTGTGTGGTCAGGTGTCCAAGGTCAGGTGGGTGTCCAGGGCTGGGTCTGATGGTTGGGTGTGTGGTCAGGTGTCCAAGGTCAGGGTTCTGTGTTCAGGTATGCACAGTCAGGCACCCAAGGTTCAGGTGTGTGTGGTCAGATGTGCCCGAGACAGATGTGCAAAGCTGTGTTTGTGTTTGTTTGTCTGTGTTTGTGTTTGTTTGTCTGTGTTTGTGCCCCTTCTGGGGCTCCTGCTGCTGAGGGAAGGTGTGAGGTGGTTGTGCCCGTGTGTGTGTGTGTGTGTCTCATGTGCACCATCAACCACAGAGGTGTGTTTGGTGCCAGGGCTGTGTGTGACCAGCTGTACCTGTGCCTGGGGGAGTGTGTGCCCATGGAATGGTTTGGGTTGAAGGGACCTTAAAGATCATCTGGTTCCACTCCCTGCCATGGGCAGGGACACCTTCCACTAGCCCAGGTTGCTCCAACCTGGCCTTGGACACTTCCAGGGATCCAGGGGCAGCCACAGCTTCTCTGCCCAACCTGTGCCAGGGCCTCACCACCCTCTGTGTGTCTGTGCCTGTGTCGGGGTGTACGTTGGGTCTGTGATTCCCTGGTGTGTGTGGTGCCCTCGTGGGTGTGCAGGACAGCTCTGGATGTGTGTCCCTGGGTGTGCCCGTGTGTGCTCACGGGGCACCTCCAGCTGCAGGGCTGGGGTGGCCACAGCTGCTCACTGGTGTGTCGTGTCTGCGTGTAATTCCATGTGTTTTTGGGAAGTGGATGAGGCCAGTGGACGTTTGTACCTGGACACACGTGTGTGTGTGTGTGGGTGGGGTGGGTGGGATGGGGCCAGCTGGGGTGGTTGAGCTGCTGCCCCCCAGAGTTGGCCACATTTTGGGGTGAAAACAGCCCATCTGCAGGCTCAGAGAACCTGCTAGTTATTGTGTTAATGAAGGAGCCAGGGCTCTACAACCACTGGGCTTAAGGGTGTAGAGGGCTGAGGGGGTTTAGGGAAGTCAGGCTGCTCCTAAGGTCTTTCCTAAGTCTGCTCCAGAGGAAGCAGGATACCACCTCCATCCTCTTCCATCATCCCTCTGCATCATCATCCTCTTCCTCCCTCTGCTCCATCCAGCTCAGGAGCCTGACTCTAGTCCTGGAGGTGATGCACAAGGTGCTGGGGATGTCACCTCCTCTCTAAAACAAGGCGGCAACATCCACCCTGCACTCTGGGAGAACCCCTTGGTCCCTGCTCTGCCCCAAACCACCCCAGGAGCCACTTGGGCTGGCACAGCCCCAGACCAGGCTGATGACGGAACAACCCAGATGGGCACGAGCAACCTTGACCCCCAGCCCAGCTCGGAGGTGCTCCCCAGGGGTGGGTGGGGCAGGACTGGGGTGTCACCCGCCGGTCCCTCCGTGCAGGGAGGTGCTGCAGATCGACCAGTTCCTGAAGGAGACGGCGGCGCGCGAGGCCAACGCCAAGGTCCGGCTCCAGCACTTCATCGAGGAGCTGCTGGACCGGGCGGATCGGGCGGAGAAGCAGCTCCAGATCATCAGCAGCAGCTGTGGGACCACCCCAAACGGCAGCCTGGGGCGCTGCGGGACCCCCGGGGCCAAGGCCATCTGCCGACCGGTACCTCCGCGGGCACAGGCACGGGCAGCTGGCGGCACTGGGAACGCAACCACGGGGCTCCTCTGGGGGCTGCCAAGGGCTGAATGGGGAGGTGTAAGGGACCCCCTTCTCATCCCCATGGGGAAGTGGATAATTCTGGGTGGGGGGATCCCAAAGATCCCAAATAGAAGATGCTTCTTGGCGGGTCTGCGTTTCCATGGCGATGTCGGAGATGCTCTTCCGCATCCCGCTGGGTGTGGGGCCTCACCCCACAACGCAGCTGGCACTGGGTGGGTTTTTGGGGTCATCTCTTTGGGGTGCACCACCCGCACGTTGGGGTTTGCCACGTTGGCTCCTCTTGTCCCATCTCCCTGCAGAGAGACCGGCACCCAGGGCCGTGCGTGGCCGTGCACGGTGCGTACGGCGTGTCCAACCAGCGCTCCTCCTCCAGCACCGGGTGAGTCCCCAGCCCTGCTGCCTCTCCGGGATTTTCACGGAACACAGGCTTCTGTTTGCAGGTTGCTTGCGTGGCTTTAAATTAGGATCTAAACACCTAATTTGAATTAGGATTTAAATTCCTAACGTAAGGGATGTCTTCGCGCGCGCGTTGGTAACAACGTGAAATTTCCACGCAGCGCCTGTTCCAGGGGCAAGGATCCTAAGAGAGAAGGCGAGGGGAGGTGACGTTCAGGGTCCTCCAAATGTTCATTAACCGCTGCTAAACTTGGTGTAATTTTGAAAAATAAAAATTGATGCCAGTGAGCGCATAGAGGGAATTTTGCGATTCCGAGAACCGATCGGTGGGTTTATTTCAGCGATGGGAAAGCAGGACTAACGGCAGGGAACACAGCAGGGGAAATAGGTTGTGAGCCATGGGGCTGATGGGAAGGGGATGCCCATCCCAGAGAGACCTGAGGTCGGGCATCCCTGTCCACCCCCCCCCCCCCCAGGGCCTCGAGCCGGGCCAAGGCCGTGTCGCAGAGCTCGGGGTGCTACGACAGCGACAGCGCGGAGCCGTGTCCCACCGACGACACGGCCGACGGGCATCCCTACGCGGCGCGGGACGGATCCCGCGGCTCGGGGCTGCGCCGCCAGGCCATCCAGAACTGGCACCGCCGGCCCTACCGCAACAGCACCGAGGGGGAGGAGGGCGATGTCTCCGACGTGGGATCCCGCACCACCGAGTCGGAGGCCGAGGGCTGGGAGCCGGACGCTCCCGGATCCGCCGCGTCCCGGCCCACCGGGAGCTGCCGGCTGACGGGTGAGGCCACGGGTTCTCCTGGTGGGGTGGTGGGATGCTCCAGCCCCGGAGCTGCAGCTCACAGGCTCAGACAGGAGTTTTATTTAAAATATACATTTAGGGTTCTTTAACACCTCGAGAAAGCGTCAAGAGAATAAGCCACGGGCTTGTTCCCAAGGGGTTTGTTTATTAATTTAGGGGAGAAAACAAGGGAACTTGGCCAAAGTTCAAAAAGGGGCACCACACAAGCTGGACAAAATGTTCCACCACGATATCAACCCAGCACAGACTGATTCACAACACTTAAGCCAAAATCCAACCCCTCCAGCTCCCAAAGCCACCCAGAGTGTCAAGAAAGGGGCAGGGAAAGAGAAGCAGAAGGAGCAAGAAGAGAGAAGGAGGAAGAGGGAGAGACAGATCCTGGAGCTGCCACCGGGACCTTGTAGAAGACCAGTCACATGTCCAGATGGCAGGGCCACGTGGCCTTTGGTTTGATCTGCTCTGGTCCCTCTGGCCATCTCCCCCTGGAGGGGTCTGTGACCCACCGGCCACTCTGGGGCTCCAGGGTAGGGGAGGGGCAGTGACCTCACTGTCCCTGCCAGTCTGGGCTGGGTGAGGGGCTGCAGGAGCTGTGGGGTGTTATAGGGCAGTGTCCTCACTGTCCCTGTGACCTGTGGGTGTTACAGGGCAGTGTCCTCACTGTCCCCATATGAGCTGTGGGGTGTTCTAGGGCAGTATCCTCACTGTCCCTGTGAGCTGTGGGGTGTTATAGGGCAGTGTCCTCACTGTCCCTGTGAGCTGTGGGGTGTTATGGGGCAGTGTCCTCACTGTCCCCATATGAGCTATGGGTGTTATAGGGCAGTGTCCTCACTGTCCCTGGGAGCTGTGGGGTGTTATAGGGCAGTGTCCTCACTGTCCCTGTGAGCTGTGGGGTGTTATAGGGCAGTGTCCTCACTGTCCCAGTCTGAGCTGGGTCAGAGGCTGCAGGAGCTGCATTGTGTTATAATTTTCCTGGGCTGTTTGTGACTGGAAGCTACTCCAGGGCTGCCCCATGTGGCTCCAGGGGCTGCCATGAGGGACATGACCCCACCCCACCTCCCCACCCCACCTCCGTGAGGCTGCATTCATCCCTTCCCCCTCCACACACACACACACACACACACACACTCTCCCCACAAGGTGGTTCTGACCCAAAAATCACTGATTTTTTTCTCAGAGAAGGGTTCAGGTGAGGCTGAATCCTGTCTTAGCCTCGGGCTGTGTCAACAGTTTAAATTTAAGGAATTACAGAGGTGTGATTAAACCACTTTGTCCCACAGGTTTTA
Source organism: Pseudopipra pipra (assembly GCF_036250125.1). NCBI lineage: Eukaryota > Metazoa > Chordata > Aves > Passeriformes > Pipridae > Pseudopipra > Pseudopipra pipra. The sequence goes on from NC_087552.1 coordinate 74,692,320, forward strand.
GTGATGGCAAAAGGATATATTTATACAAAACGAGTTATTTATTATGACAAACAGAACAAATGAACAGATGAAAGAACTTAACCAGAATTATTTACTACACAGTGCAAAAGCTAAAAACCCACCAGTAAGGTATAATATGGCATAAAGTAGTGCAGTGCACTGTGTCAAAGCAGTTATTTCAAGCAATTGTATCAAAACCAGCAAAAACATTAAATAGAGATTGATATAACTCACAGAGGGCAGAAGGTGGAGGACGGGGAGGTTGGGAGTTGGGCGACAGGGGTTGAGGTTCCCTTACCTGCTGTTCTCTGTGTCCCCCAGTGGCCACTGATGCCGGGTGTCCCCCAGCCAGGCCCGAGGGGGCTGGGGGCAAGGTGTGCCGGCTGGAGAGGGGCAGCCCGGGGCACTCCAGTGAGGTGATCAGCCCCGAGATCCTCAAGATGAGGGCGGCTCTCTTCTGCATCTTCACCTACCTGGACACCAGGACCCTGCTGCGGGCGGCCGAGGTGTGCAAGGACTGGAAGTTCGTGGCCCGGCACCCGGCCGTGTGGACCCGGGTGCTGCTGGAGAACGCCAGGGTGTCCTCCAAGGTACTGGGGGTGGGGACAGGGGTGGCACTGCCCAGGGTGAGACCTTCCTTCCAGGGAGGTGAAGCTGTGCCAGCACCTCGTTGGTGGTCAACCCCGTGTGGGTGGTCGTGGCTCTGTGGTCATGTGGGACACAGGTGGGTGCTTGCACCGGTGCTGGGTGTGTTGTGCATTCACCTGTGAATGCTCCAGGGCAGGAGCTCACATGTTCCCACGAGTTCCTGTGGTCACACTCATGATTTTGTTGCCCACACTCTTGCACAGCCTCATATGTGTGCACAGACCTGCCCGAGGACAGCTGGGGGTGGGTGGTGGGGGACGTGCTGAGGGTGCCCACCTAGGTGATGAGCACCCCTGTCCCCCCAGTTCCTGGCCATGCTGTCCCAGTGGTGCACCCAGATGCACTCCCTCACCCTCCAAAACCTCAAGCCGCGCCAGCGAGGGAAGAAGGAGAGCAAGGAGGACTACATGAGGAGCACACGGTGAGTCCCCGCGTCCTGGTCACCCTCTTCCCGCAGCCGGAGCTGCTGGTCCGTGGGGATGATGATGATGATGCTCCATGAGTCCTCCCGTGACCCAACCTTAGGCCATTCCCTGGGTCCTGTCCCTCCTCTGACTCTCCCAAGGAAGTTGGAACTGCAGTGAGGTCTCCCTTCAGTCTTCTCTGCTCCAGCTGAACACACCAAGTGCCCTCAGCCCAGAGGCTGGTTGGGCACTGCCCAGGCTCCCCAGGGCAGTGGGCACAGCCCCAAGGCTGCCAGAGCTCCAGGAGGGTTTGGCTGATCCTCTGGGGCACAGGGTGGGACTCTTGGGGCTGGGCCTGTGCAGGGCTGAGGGTTGGACTGGATGATCCTCATGGATCCCTTCCAGCTCAGCACATTTTGGGTTCCTGTGATCCCATTTCCACTGTGGGACACTGGTTCCTGCTGTGGGTTTCGGGCATCCCAGAGCCAAGGGGTGGCCATGGGGAATGTGAGCATGGCCTCCCGTGCCTGACCCTGCCTCCACCCTTGGCAGGGGCTGCCTGGAAGCTGGTCTGGAGTCCCTGCTGAAGGCCACGGGCAGCAACCTGCTCATCCTGCGCATCTCGCACTGCCCCAACGTGCTGACGGACCGCTCGCTCTGGCTGGCCAGCTGCTACTGCCGGGCCTTGCAGGCTGTCACCTACCGGTAAGGACGGCCACCAACACCCCCCTGCTCGGCCACGGGGCTGGGGGAAATCTGGAAACATCCATGGGATGTGCTGGGGCTCTGCTGATGCCGGTCCCTATTCCCTACTCCAATGCCATCCAGAGGTTTGAAGGACCCACCTCTCCACGTCCCCAGCCCAGCAGCAGCCTCAGTGTCCCCCAGCTGTCCTTTCAACTCTTGTCCTCTTCTGGCGTGTTTTCCCTTCCAGCTCCATTCCCAACATCCTGTTACCATCTCATCCCAGCTGGAGGCGTGACCAGGGTTTTGGTAGGGGGACACTGCTTTGTGTTAGAGAAGGGTGAGGAAGAGGTGCTCAGTGAGGTCCCACCTGACTGTCACCTCATGAGGAAGGCTCCTAATGGGGAGAAGAGGCTCAGGGTCCCTCTCTTCTGGGAGGGAGGAACAGCTCTGCCATGGGATAGCTAAGATCCAGCTTGGAGATCTCGCTCAAGATCTAGGACACAAGGCTCTGGTGTAGGACATGGAGGAGGTCACACATCCTGGAGGAGATCATTGACCTCTCCTTGGTCTTAGCCACTTTCCAAAGAGGTTCTGCCCGCTGTGGAGATAGGATTTACCTTCCCTACACACTCCAGGAGGATGATCCTTGCTCTCACTGCACCCTGCAGACGACCACTTCAGCCTTGGAATCCATTTTCCCTGTAGCTGATGTGTGTCCTCACCCAGCCCAGGATGGAGAACCCTTCAGGTGGGAAAGCACATCCAGCCACTCCTCTGGTGTGGATCGTGTGAGCTCAGACACGGCTCTGGTCAGGGGATCCCACCCCATGAGGCAGCTCAGAGCTGCTGGGTTTGACCCAAAGCCTCCTCCATCGGCTCCTCCAAGGGCAGCAGAGCAGGTCCAAGTGCTCCTGGCACGTCTCTAACCTGTGACTCTGACTCATGCTCTAATTAACCTGCTGCTCTTGGCAACCTTCTCCAGTGGAGACGCGTGAAGTGCTCGAGATAACACCCCTCGCTTATTTTTAGGCTTGCCTGCAGTTTTGAAGTAGGTCATTTGGAGTTAGGAAGCACAGCCCCGGCCTCCAGGAGACATCCTGGTGTGGTGGAACAGCCAGGGTCTCTGTTTGGGCTGGTGGCATCAGGATGGTGCTCTTTGATGTCTCTCCTTGGTACTGGGAGCATCAGCAGAAGCTCCTCTGAGCTCGTGGTACACCCACACCTCCACCAACCCCTGCACGAGTCCAGCAGCACCCCATGAGGTTTTGATACCTCCAAAAACACCAGGGAGGAGCCCACAGCAAACACCTGTGGTGGCATTTGGCTAAGAGCCACCACAGAGCTGGGACAGAGGCCCAGGAGCAGCCACTGCCCGTGGCCGGAACGTCCTTCCCACCTCCTGGCACCTTCCCAGTCCCCAAGTGAAACCATCCCAGTGGGACCTGCAGGGATGTTCTATCTGCTCTTCAAGGGTGCAAGGCCTGGCAGTCTCAGCCAATCATTTGTGTCACCTTTGCCTCTGGAAGATGCCCCTCCAACCTCCCCTTTGACCTTCACCCTCCCTCCAGCCTCGTCTCATCCTCCTCCTCGCCTTCAGCCTCACCTTCTCCCATTGTTCTTGACATTGCACATCCATAGGCACAATTCCAGACAGGAATGCCTTCAGCCTTCCGACACAGACTGTGTGGGGACTGTCTGGTCCACGGGCAGGTCGTGGGTTATGAACAGTGACCAGATTTGCACCTCCAGGTGCTCCAGGGAGCAGCACAGAGGCTGCACATTCGGCCCCCAGGGCGGCATCGCTGCCGACGGGGCCACCACGTGTCCTCTGTGTTGTTCCAGGAGCTCCACGGACCCCGTGGGCCATGAGGTCATCTGGGCCCTTGGAGCAGGTTGCAGGGACATCATCTCCCTCCAGGTTGCACCTCTGCATCCGTGGTAAGAATCGTGGAATCGTGGGATGGTTTGGGTTGGAAGGGACCTTAAAGACCATCCAGTGCCACGGGCAGAGCCACATTCCACTAGTCCAGGTTGCTCCAAGCCCTGTTCTATCTGGCCTTGGACACTTCCAGGGATGGAACCGTGTTAAGTAGAGGCTGACTGCAATGGGCTGGGAAGAAATTGGGTGCCAGATTTGCTTTGGGAGGGTCTTCATGGGATGAGCAGCAATCCTGGAGGCAAATTTGGGAGACCAGGAGCTCAGCCCCAGCCCTCCCTGTGAAGGCTGGGAGCTGTTGGGTGTAGACACCTCCCTGCTGAGCCGGGAATGTTTCCATGGAGGCTGCTCACTCCAGAGATGAAAGGGAAGCCGTGATGGCTCTGGTTGGTGACACTGAACATCAAACGCTTGTCTGAGCTCCTCTGTGCTCACGTAAGAGCAGCCCTGAAGGGCCGGGGTGTTGTTGAAAGGGTGTCACTGCTTGGGGAGACAACTCTCACTTTTGGAAAAGCATTTTGGGGGCGTGAAGATGCTGGTGGATCTCCACCCCACAGGGTCTGGGCGCTCAGGAGCTCGTGGCTCGCACAGCAGGTCGCTCACATCCTTGCCACAGGAATGTCCCCAGGGCATTTCTTCTTGTCTGGGAGGTCTGTTGGGATGTCACATCCCCGTCAGCCCGGATCGAGGAGCACAGAGGGGATGTCACTTAGCAGGAGGAGCTGGATGTCAGGTCCTGGTGGCTTGTGTCTTCCCTGGGGGAAGCAGCACATGGCATGTCAGCTTCTCCACCTGAGCCAGAGCTGCAGGCTCCTGCTGCCAGTTTGATCTGTGCAGGAAACAATTCAGAGCCTGGTTCAGATCTCTGAAGGGAGAGTCATGGAGTCATGGAACGGTGTGGGTTGGAGGGGAACTTAAAGATTGTCTTGTTCCAACCCCCTGTCATGAGCAGGGACACCTTCCACTACCCCAGGTTGCTCCAAACCCCGTCCAACCTGGCCTTGGACACTTCCAGGGATGGGGTACCCACAAATTCCCCAGGCATAATGGAGGGTTTGGGGCACTGGGCTGCCCTGTCCTGGTGGCAGCACAGCTCAGGGTGATTGCTGGTGTGGAGACACCCCCTCAGAGCGTGACCATCGTGGCATTGGCAGGGTGGGTGATGCCCCAATCCCACGCCGCTTCCAGGAGCGCTCGTGGAGAGAGGGCTGAGCTTTCCCAGCAGCCCTGCCCAGCTGTTTCTCCTCCCTCTCCTCTCCCCAGCCAGCAGCCGACACGTTTCAGCAACCGCTGCCTGCAGATGATCGGGCGGTGCTGGCCCCACCTGCGGGCTCTGGGCGTCGGAGGCGCCGGCTGCGGCGTCCAGGGACTGGCATCCTTAGGTAGGCACCTCTCCGGGGATCAATTGGGTTGGAAAAGACCTCTGAGGTCACCGAGTCCAACCCGTGACCCAACACCACCATGCCACCCATCCCGTGGCACTGAGTGCCACGTCCAGCCTTTCCCTGAACGCCTCCAGGGATGGGGACTCCACCACCTCCCCGGGCACCACTTCCCTCCTTCTCTGCTGGTGGGACAAGGAGAAGGGCACCTTGCAGGTCTTCCTGGGGATCTCAACGGAGATCCACGTCCGTGGACCAAGGTCCATGGGTGCACCCCACCACCCCTTGCTACCACCCACCCCTTTTGCCATCTGCTGCCCTCATCCCTTCCCCGCGGGACGCTGACAGCAGGTGCTCTGTCCCTCCAGCCCGGAACTGCATGAGGCTCCAGGTCCTGGAGCTGGACCACGTGGCCGAGATCAACCAGGAGGTGGCAGCCGAGGTGTGTCGGGAGGGGCTGAAGGGGCTGGAGATGCTGGTGCTGACGTCCACCCCGGTCACCCCCAAAGCCCTGCTGCACTTCAACAGTGAGTAGCAATGCCAGGGGGCATCACCCATTTGCCATGAGGCCACCAGATATCCAGATCCATGGACCAGATCCTTCCTTCCAGCCCCACCCACAGGAACCTGTTGGCACTGGGAGGAGCTGGGAGCTCCAGGCGGAAGGTCCTTGAGAGGGGATCCAACATCCCCCTGCCAAGGATGGACCAAGGAGAGCTGATCTTGCCTTGGGCCATAGAGAGGATGGAGATGCTCCCTCCGTGCTCTCCACAATGCAATCCAGACCTCAGTGTCTGTGACACACCTGAGGTTCACCCCGGTGTGTCCGAGTTCGGGGTCACACCACTTGCCCAAAGCCTTTTCCCGGGACAGGAGGTCCACAGCCATCAGCAGGGTCTGTCCTGGTGGCCATGGCTCATGTGACTGTGGTGGGACTTGCTGGGACTTCACCCCTCTGGACGGAAGAGCAAGGGTTTCCCAAGGAAAGAGCAGGATGCTGATTTGGGGACAGGACAGTCAGAGACCATCTCGTAGCCCAGTGTTGGTCTTGGCCACCACGAGCAGGTCTCCTCCAGCTTCAGGGTGAGGTTTCCCCACGTGCACAAGGCCTTGAGGAGCACAGGGTGGGATGTGGGGTCCATGCTGGCCGTGGGGAGGTCGTTTGCCCCCCAGGTATGGAGAATCCAGGTGGTATCTCTGCCCCTCAGGTGTGTGCCGGAACCTCAAGTCCATAGTGGTGCAGGTGGGAATTGTGGACTATTTCAAGGAGCCCCACAGCCCTGAAGCCAAGAAGATGTTTGAAGAAATGGTGAACAAACTCCAGGTAAAGGATCCCAGTCCCAGGTAACACAAGTGTCACCAGATCCACGCCAAGGATTTGAGGTGTTTTCCCCCTCTTCCTCACCCCATTTCCTTCTCATGGCAGGGATTTGAGTTGTTCCTTCCTCTCCCTTCCTTGCCTGGTGTCCTTTCCATGGCAAGGATTTGAGAAGTTCCCCCTTCTCCGTCCCTTTCCCCATGTCCTTCCCATGGCAGGGATTTGAAATGTTCCCCCCTCTCTCTCCCTCTCCCCATGTCCTTCCATGGCAGGGATTTCAAATGTTCCCTCCTCTTCCTCCCTTGCCCTGTGTCCTTCCCATGGCAGGGATTCCCCTTTCCCTCCTTTTCTCTGTGTTCTCCCTATGGTAGGGATTTGAGATGTTCTTCCCTCTCTCTCCCTCACCCCGTGTCCTTCTTTTAGCAGGGATTTGAGATGTTCCCCCCTTTCCCTCCCTTTCCCTGTGTCCTTCCCATGGCAAGGATTTGAGATGCTCCCACCTCTCTCTCACCCTTTGTCCTTCCCATGGCAGGGATTCCCCTTTCCCTCCCTTTCCCCGTGTCCTTCCCATGGCAAGGATTTCAGACATTTCCACCTCTCCCTCCCTCACCCCTTGGAGCATCAGGAATGCCGGGTCCCCCCTCTAACCCCACTCCCCGCTCCTCTTCCAGGCCCTGAGGAAAAGACCCGGCTTCTCCAAGATTTTACACATCAAAGTGGAAGGAGGCTGTTAGACCTTCAGGGAAGCACAAAGCACATTCCCTCCTCTGCCTGGCGGCGCCGGAGGCCCCGTGAAAACCAAACTCGCCGCCCGCCCGGCACGCGGATCCGGATCCGCCGGCTCGTGCACAAGGAAAACCCGAAACTCTCGCAGGCCTTAGTGACTGGCAGCCGGAGCTCATCCCAGGGCCGGCTCGCGGGCGAGAAGGTGCTACTTCAGGACAGTTTTTTTTGGGCTGCCCCAGGAGACAGGGCGACGCTCCTTCCCGGGAGGGGAAGATGGCTCGGAACCCCCGCGGCCGCTCGTTGCCAAGGATCCGTGTTTGGGGAATGTCTTTTCCTTCGGGCTCTGTTTCTTGGAGGGGTTTTTTTTTCTTTGACCGTCCGAGGATCTCCCGGCCCATCCCACGGGCTCCTTGTCCTCTCCGTGGGGTGGGGGAGGTGGGGTGGGAAGGGGCTGTTCCTCCAGAGGGAAGGATGCCCAGCGTTCCTGCGGGGTCTCCGTTTCATTTGTTGGACAGAGGGGCTCCCAAACCTGGGCAAACGCTGCCCAGAGAGCAGCAGCCCCCACAGCACAAGCCCGGGGGGCAGAGCTGCATCCTGGGGGGCTGCAGGAGCCAGAGGACACCAGGAGAGATGGTCGCTCTTCCAGAGGTCTCCAGCCTCGCTTCCTCTCCACCAAAACCTTCCTGCCAAGGCAATAAACCACCTCCAAAATCCTCGTCCACCAGGAAACACGGGTCACGCTCCGGTCCCCACCATCCACCACCCCGTTCAGGCTCCATCCAGAGCGAGTTGTCCCACGTGGAGAGAAGGACTGGAATGGGACGCTCGTGTTTGCCATCTCATCGCCTTCCCGAGCAGCCTGAAGGAGAAACCCTGGGCAAATTATCCCAAAATCCAAAGCTGCTGGTGAAAGCACCACCCGACAGCCTCTGGTTGACCCTTATCCGTGGCCACGGCTGGTTTTTTTAACTCTGCTTTTTCCTTCCCGGGTGTCTCCAAGGAAGTCGTCATCCCCAAAATACCCTTTTTTTCCCACAGGAAAAGGCTTTGGAAAGGCATCCAGCAGGGCCAGGCATCTCCATGCTCCACCCTGGGGATAAAGTACCAGGAGGTGCCCAGGGAACTGGGGACACCCATCACAGCACTGCCAGCAGTGGGGACACACCGGCCTTAACCACAGCCCCTGCTCATCCCAATCCCCCGCCAGGTGCCCTTGGATCGGGCTGAGCAGAGAGAATCCGACTGGGAAAAGCAGATTTTGGGGGTTTTTCCTCTGATTTGGACCAGTGTTGGAGGTTTTGGTGCCTGCTGGCCAGCGTGGCTCTGCGGAGACAGCCCTTCCCAGGGCACCTCCCTCCACTTCCAGCCTTCCCAGGGTGAGGGGCTGACAGGGAACATCCCTCCAGGAAGGAGGAGGCTGCAGATCCATCTGGGACCACATTCCTCGCCCATGGCAGAGCTCAGCCAGGGCTGCCAGCATGACAACAGTCCGTGGGGATCCTGAGAGACAACAACATCAATCCCAAATCGCTGAAGCCGGTGCGGGGCTGGAGGAACCTCCTGGGTCTCCAACCCCACCTCAGGAGAACCTTCATCCCCCCTTCATCCCACCCACACCGTCTCCTGAAACAGGGTAAGGGATTTTTGGCCATAACCCCCGTTCAAAGCACCTCTGCTCCCCCCTCCAACTGCAGCTTTTCCAGGAGAAGGCTGCTCCCTGTCTGCACAAAATGTGGGAGCCCCCCAAAAAATGCCTGCGAGAAACTCCTGCGTCCCACCATATCCCCATGGATGAGCTTCCTGGCACCGGGATCAGCTCCCTGCCGTGGCTTTACCTCCACCTGGGGAAGACTGGGACACAAATTCCCGGGGCAAGAGGAGCAAGGGATGCCCTGACCAGCAAAAAACAAAACCCCACCCAGCAAAGCTACAACCCCCTGGGGAACATCCAGCCCTTATCCCAGGAAAGCGTCCCAGCGGAGCTGTCAGAGACTTGGGAAATTCCCTTAAAAAAAAACAAACAACAACAAAAAACCCCTAACAAAGTAAGTATTTATTTCTATAAAGAAGGAAAAAAAAAAAGATTTTAAAGGAAAATTATATACTCAGCATGTTTATACACTCTATGCTTAAAGACTATCGTGGTGGAGAGTCGTGTCCGAAGACTGAAGGCGGCTGCTCCGGGTTTGCTCCGGGTTTTTGGGACCTTCTCCCAGCTCCTCGGGGCTGCTGGGAAGGCAAAGGTGATGGAAAAAGGGGGAGATGTTTGAGGATTCTTGGAGAAGAAACCTTCTGTGCCCGCCAGTGGTGTCAGTGGCCATGTCTGTGGTGGTGTTGGAGCCACTGGGGTTTGGAATTCATGGCAGGACACTCCCACTGGAATTTGGTGCTTCGAAGCGTCACCGAGACCAGAGCGAACCATCAGCCTCCCCTCGGGGCATTCCCGGAAAATCCAACTCGGCAAAAGCCACGTTTCCACAGAAATCCTCTGATGACACAAGGCCTTGAGCAGGTTCAAGGATTAGAAGATGGGAAGTGGGGGGTTCTCCCCGTTTTCCTTGGGCTTGAATGGATCCCTCCCTCCTCATCTCGGGATGGAGGTGGATGAGGACAAGGACACAGGTGGTAATGAGGGCCCAGCCCTCCTGGTGGCTCCTAATTGCCCAGGTTGTTAATGAGCTCATTAACAGCTCTGTATTTCTTCCACTGAAATGTCATATTGATCCTTTCCCTGCTGCTTTCCCTTCCCATCCTGCTGTTTTTCCCCTCCCCAAACCCCCATCCCTACGGGATGCTCGTGGATTCACCGCCCGGGTCACGGAGTTTCAACCCCATTTCCTCTGGAAATGGATGGAAACACACAGAAATACCAAATTCCCTGGGAAAAGCCTTGAAATCAGGCAGTGTGTCCAGGAGCTCAGCCCCATTCCAGATCCTAGAGAAGCCCCAGAGGGGCTCTGCGATGACAATCCCCAGCAAAATCCATGGATCCGGGGTGAGAATTGGGCTCACAGCAATGGCCACAGTTGGCAGGGGCTGGATGGATGGTAGTTCCAGAGCTGGCTCCTGCAGGACCAGTTTTGGGGAGATTTATTCCTTTTTAAGGAGTTTTCCTGAAGTTTCCCTGTGGCCAACATTCCCAGCATTCCCTGTCGCTTGAATTTGGGTGCTGGTCAGGGATTTCAAGAGGAACAACATCACCAAAGCCAGCTCAGGGGCCAAATTTATCCCAAATCCATGTTTTTCTTGGTTGGGTTTTCCTTGTTATCCATCCATCCGAGCCCCCAGGAGCTGGGAATGCTCCAGGGACCAGCTGCCTCCTCCTGCCTTATCCCTGTGCCCCCAGTTTGGGGGATCTGGGATGTCAGGGCTCGAGGAAAATGGGAACTCCAGGGTTAGCTCTGTCCAAGGAGGATTTTAATCTTTATCCCACTTTTTTTATGCCATGTGTCCCGGTGCCAGCTGCCAGCAGGGGCACAGCTTGCATGGATCCTCCAAAACACTCTGAATTTAGGGAAAACAGAACAAAAAAACTGGAGGAAAAGCGTTGCTAAAGCTCAGCCTCTCGTTCTGGGGGAAGGAAAAATGCAGGTCGGGATGGGGCAAAAGCATTTGGGAATTGGGAAGTGGGAAAATGCTTTAAAAGGGGGGAAAACAAAGCAGGGAGCAGGGAGATTTTAGGAACTGGAAATGGTTTGTTGTAAGGTGGTGATGGATCTTCCTCACCCGTGGGAGGCAAAATAATCCCCCCCCCCCGTGGAGGGTGGGAGAAGGGAGGAAGGAGAGGAAGGAAAGCTGCCCAAAAGCAGGGAAAATTATGGGATTTTTCTGATCCAGCCTCGGGATTGAGCCCCGTGGAGGGGCAACGAGGCAGGTTGGGGCCGGGGACAAGTGGGTGCAATGGTGTGGGGTGGCTTTTGCTTCGAGATAATCAGAGGAGATAATCAGTCCAGGGCAAGAGAGATCTCCAAAGACAGGAATTTGGGATCCTTTTCCCTGAAGAGCCCTCGTTTGCTCCGCCAGCGGGTTCCGAGGGGCCCCTGTACAGCGACCTCCCCCCTCCCCAAAGGTAACCAGTTGCCTCCCAAGTTATTTTTTTAAACTCTCTATAAATTTAGGTCTATTTTAGTCTCTTTGCAGCGATGTGCCAGTGTCTGGAGAACCAAACAGCCCCTTTTTTTTTTTTCCCCCTCTTATCCCCGTGGTCCCTCGATGCTAAACCGGGTCCTGGGTGTGAATCCACCAGAGGATGTTGTCCTGGAGGAGGGGGAGTGGTGGGATCAGGGTGCACTGGAGGTTCCAGGTGGGTTTGGTGGGAAGCAGGGTCCGACTCCGGCCAGGAGCCCGTGGTTTTTTAGCACTTTGGTTGGAACTATCACCTGTAGACGCACTTTGATGTTGTTGCTTTGAAACTTTGGCGAGTGTAAACAATGTGTATTTAAGGAATTAACAAAAAAAAAACCAACAAAAAAAACCAATTCCCCCTCCTCCCTCCCCCCCCAAAAAAAAAAAGTGTGTAAAGAGCTATTTTATGATTCAGTGTTGAATAAAGACTCTGGAGATTGAGGTGGGGTTTCACTCTGAAGCCAGACCAGCAGCAAACCAGTGAGACCAGCTGCTCTTTGGGGCTTACTGGGAGCATCCTCATACCTCCCTCTCCCTGCAGGTCCATGATCTCCACTGGTCCAGTTCCAAAGTGGGATACTGGGGGAGCACTGGGAGGGTGGGAGAACACTGGCACAGCTTTCCCTGAGAAGCTGTGGCTGCTCCATCCCTGGGAATGCCCCAGACCAGGTTGGACAGGGCTTGGAGCAATCTGTGGAACGTGTCCCTGCCCATGGAATGAGATGGTCTTTAAGGTCCCTTCCAATCCAAACCATCCTGTGGTTCTATGAAATTCCTTCCACTGCCCTCCCTTAACATTCCAACCCACCAGATCCAAGTCTCCCTGTATTCCCTCAAGAGGATTTTCCTGCCAGAGTCAACCCAAACACCTGGACCCATCCCTGAAGCACCCACACATTCCCTCCCCACAGACCTAAAGCTGTCACCTCCCTGAACCTCCTTCCAGGAAGCCAAGGGCAAGACGTAAATGCCAATAAAAATGTCACTGAGCAGCCTCAGAGAGCTGCAAGAGAAAGAATCCACCCTGGAAGCACTCCTGGGATGTGCTCAGAGTCTGTCCTGCTTCCCAGCACAGCACCTGGTTTGCAAGGGGGCAAAAACAACTTTGAAAGGTTTATTTTTTAACTCTAAACACGACCCGCCACCGAGCGGAACAAAGCAGAGAACAGCCCAGTTTGCCACCGAGACAAGTTCATCCTTTTATTGTGTTGGAGAGCCCAGGGTCCAAACCCCTCCCCAGCAGGAAGAAAAACGAAAAACAAACCAGTATAAATAGGAGCAAAGCCCATCCTCGCCGCGCCGGGAGAGGGAAGGCCATTCCCGAGCGGAATGCCCGGGCGAGCCCGAGGGGATCAGTGCTGTGCGGGAAACGTTTGGGGCAGGGCAGCCCACAGGGGGCCGTGGCTGCCAGGGCCAAGACGTGGCTCTAATTAACACAACATCCACGAGCCCTCCGAGCGACCATCTGCCGACGAGCCCGTTAATTAACGCGCGGGGGTTAATTAACACAGGGATTAACCATCGGAGCCGCGTCGCCGTTCCGGCCGGGAGCACCGGGGTTCTCAGTGGTTGTGGGGGCGGCCCCGGCCGCGGCCACGGCCCCCCGGGGCGGCGTCCACGGTGGAGCGGGGGTTCTTGATGGTCTCGTCCACGGAGACGATGAGACAGGCGGCCTCGGAGGCGGCGGTGAGCGCGTTGATGCGCACCACGGCCGGCTCCCACACGCACGCCTCGAAGTTGTCCGCGATGTCCTCGTTGTTCACGTCCACCCCGTACCACATCCCGCCCTGAGGGGACACAACGGGACACGGCGGCTCAATCGCACGGCTGTCCGGGAGTTTGGGATGGAAGGGAAGACAGGGAAACGTTCGGGGAACTCGCTGAGGGAAGGAGGGTGTGTGAGGGGAACACAAATCCCAACCACCATGTCCTTGTTTTTGGCAGTGCCTGTGCCCAGTCTCTGTTGGGATTCTCCACAGAGCTCTCTCTGCATTCCCCCTTTATTAGGGTTCCTTTGGTAAACAGCACCCGGTGCTGTCCTTCAGTTAAGTGGAATTCCCAGGACTTCCTGCGAACTCCAGGTTTTGACTCACACACTCCAAGGCTGAAACACTCCCTTTTGACCCTATAACTGAGTGCAGGTGCTGGTGGCTTAACTTGTTCCCACAGTGCCGGCGGTGCCTCATAAAACAGAAGCCTCATTCCATTTTAGGATCACAGAATCAGGTTGGAAAAGACCTCTGAGATCAGAGTCCAACCTAAGACCCAACACCACCGTGTCAACTACACCATGGGCACCAAGTGCCTCATCACCACCACGCCAACTAGACCATCCACATCCAGGCTTTCCTTGAGCAGGGATGGTGACTTTCCTGAAGTAGTCACCAGGCATGGTGGCTCCATTATCTCTGTGGTCAGCCCATTCCATGAAGCTCTAAAGCCTCACGGGACTCATTCCACTGCTGCCTCACTCCCTAGCCCACAGCCCCAGGTTTTGCACCCCCTCATTTCAGGGTATTCCTGCTAATCCCACAATCAGGAGCAGGATGGAATGTGACAGGAGTGACCAAAGCCAAGGGGCAACTTCCAAACACCAGGATTAGGATCTCCACAAGATCAGCAATTGGGACCTCCAGCTTGCAGCTCCTCAGCCAACTTCCACTGATTCCTTTCATGTTTAACACAGCAGCTCCCTCCTGACAAATGATGCATTTTCAAGGAGCAAATCAGGACTCCCAGCTCTGGGAGTCACCCAACAGCTGGGATCAAAGGGAAGACAGATCCTTTCCTTTCATAGCAACGTGTGCCGAGCCTGCACTTGATCTGGGAACAAACACGGCGTTTAATCAAAGAGGACAAGTCTAACACGGGCTCAGCCGAGTTACACCGGATCCAACAGCTCCAGGAGGAAAACATCAGGGAGAAAGGGATCCCACCCACCCCTGGCTGTGCCCTGGGCTCCCAGGTGGCCCTACCTGTGCGTGCTTGGCTCGGAGCTTGTTCAGGATGTTGGTGGCATCAAAGCCGGCGTTGTCACAGAGCTGGCGGGGAATGATCTCGAGGGCTTTGGCGTAAGCACCGATCAGCAGCTGCTGCTTCCCTGGAATGGTCCTGGAATAGTCCCGGAGGTACTTGGAAAGCTCCATCTCTATCGCGCCGCCGCCGGCGACGACCGAGTCGTTCTGAAGGGAAAAGGGAAACGGGAAACACTCTCATTCCAAGGAGGGGGAGAGCTGGAAAGGCTCTGTGCCAGGGCAATGCCAGCCCACGGGAATCCATAGTCCGGGCTGCTGCCATCCCTGGGATTGCCTGGCAGCACTGCTGGGAGCTTCAGGACCACACTAAGAACCTCCAGGGGCAGCTACCAGCAGCTCATCCCAGCTATGCACAGGATAAAAGGGGATTTTGGGAAGGATGGCAGCTCACAGCCCACCCAGGCCAGGAAACCCACTTCCCTCACTTCCATACCTTGAGCCCACTTCCCTCACTTCCACACCTTGAGCCCACTTCCCTCACTTCCACACCTTGAGCCCACTTCCCTCACTTCCACACCTTGAGCCCACTTCCCTCACTTCCACACCTTGAGCCCACTTCCCTCACTTCCACACCTTGAGCCCACTTCCCTCACTTTCACACCTTGAGCCCACTTCCCTCACTTCCATACCTTGAGCCCACTTCCCTCACTTCCATACCTTGAGCCCACTTCCCTCACTTCTATACCGTGAGCCCACTTCCCTCACTTCCATAAAGCACCCAAAGTGAAGACATTGGCAGCAGCACCTTGCAGCCAAGTTCTGCTGTTTTTTTCAGGAGAGAGGTCAGGATGTTCTGTCTAAAGGCAACAGTTCCCAAAATCTTGATGTGCTTCTTCCCAGCCCCTCAGGACAAACAGCCCTCAAAGCTGCTTTATCCAGAAACACCCACAGCTTGGCAGCATCCTCAGGACACATCCAGAGAGGCCTTGGACTTCTCTTGGTGCTCCCAACTTGCCTTCAAAAGCAGGGGCCTGTCACCCCCTCAGACTGGTCACCAAAAGGGGGAACAAGTGGATTTACAGGCATGGACACACCCATGACATTAATCCTGTTCAAACCTCTTGAAGATCCACCCAACACACCCAGGATTGTGCTTGTTTAGGATGGAGGACAGAGCAAGCACAAGTTACAGCTGTGCAGGAAGGAAAGGAAAACCCAGGCGTGCCTGGAAAGCACTTGGAGCCACTGCCAAAGCAGCGCTGAGTTGGCCAAGGAACAGCACTTGAGTTAATCAACTCCTCACTCCAGGCCTCTCCAGAGACCTCAGCCAACCTCTGGCACGTGAGAAGGCTCCCAGAAGGACTTAAGGCTGTGCCAAGGCTGAGGAAGAACCCCAGTGCCAGCCCGGCAGGGAGGCAGCTCCCCTGGGGCTCACCTTGATGGCTCTCCTGACGATCATGATGGCATCGTGCAGGGACCGCTCCGTCTCCTCCATGAACTGCTCTGCTCCCCCGCGCAGGATGATCGTGCAGGTCTTGGCCTTGGGGCAGCCCGTGAAGAAGTTGTACCTGCCAAAGGCACGGGGCAAGAAGGGTTATGGGGATGGAGAAGTGGTGCTGCTGCTGGAAAGGATCCACACCAACACTCAGGGATTCGGGACGGGACGGATCCGTGACTGAAGCCGTGTCACCCTCACGGCGCCCCATCGGATCTTGGGCTTAGAAGGAGCAGAGCCAGGCAACACACAAGGAAAATCTGGGAAAATCCACTCTCTTCCTGTTGCCAGGGATTTGCTAAACTGGTGCTCCAATTTTCTACTTGGCAGGAGTCAGCAGCCAGCTCCAAACAGGAATTCTCCTCCAGCAACAGGAAGGACCCCAGTGTACTGTCCCCAACTTCACCTGCACTGAAGCAAAGTGTCACTATGGAACATCAGATAAATGCCACAATCAACCCCAAAATGTGCTGCTTTTCCACTAGAAATGAAGCAATACCACTGGGCTTTCTACATGACACTGCAGAATAAATATATGTATTTTAAATGCATATATAAGGGGTAAGATTAGAGGAAATCTCAGCCTCAAAAAGCAGCTTTTGTATACAACAAAAGAATTAGTTTTTAACAACCTTGTTTTCACATCAACCCCTTGAAAGATGCTCCAACCTGCCAATGCTTTAACCCAAATTCTTCCAACTGCTACTAGAGGGCTGGCAAGGTACTCCAGGTTTACAGCTGGTGTATTTACCTCTCTCCCCCAATCTGAGTCTCCTCGAAGAGTTCACACCGGCCCAGAACATCATCTGTCAGGGCATTGACACTGGTCTGGATGGATCCACCACAGGCCTGCGTGGAACGGAGATAAAGCAAGGAATTACCAACACTGACAATCCAAATTGATTTCCCAGCAGGGTCTCATTCTTTAGGGACAGCCCAGCTGTTTTAGCTGATGCAAATCCATCCCGCAGGCCAGATTCAGGAAAAGCCCTTAATTTCCCTGCCATCTCAAAATCCTCGACAGCAAAATAAGATTATGCGGCTTCGAAGCGCTGACTCACGGGCTCTGGAGTCCAGGAAATACACAAAGCTCAGGGAAAAAAAAAAAACTACTCATGATGGAACAGCCAAGAACTAGGGAAAATAAAGCTGTACTGATGCAATGAGCAGACCTTAATCAGAGAAACAAAAGAGCAGTGCAGATGCAATTAGTGCGTGACTGTTCATTCCGTCAAGGAACAGCCTTGTCTGTCTACGCCAAGTTTAAATAACAACCACGCGGGCAAAAATGAAGTGATTATCATTTTAAATCTTTGCAAGGAACAGCGTGTTCAGGCACAGCCTGTTGCCCTGCTTTGGGAATCCCCAGCCTGGCAGTGTTAAAGGGAAACCAAGGAGCTCACCATCATGGTCCGTTTGAGATCCTCCTCCGGGACGCGGCCGGCACAGAACATGTCCCTGTCGGCGAAGTACTGCGTGGCCACGTCCCCGATGGGAAGTTTGGACAGGACAACTTTGGCTCCTGACTTGTGGATTTTGTCTAGTTTGTCATACAGGATGTTCCACTCGGCATCCACGATGGCCTGGTAATCCTGGCAGGGAGGAGAGAGGGACAATCCCGTTATGAGGGATTGGGAATGTTGCTCTTGCAGCCCCGGGATACGGTTGCTTTCAACACCCCGGGGATTTTAGGCCCCTCTATTTTATGCCCAAACGGGGACCTTGGTTGCTTAAATTTGAGGAGGCTCTTTCAGCATTACAGAATCACAGAATCACAGAATCAAGCAGGTTGGAAAAGACCTCTGAGACAACTTGAGTCCAACCTGTGACCCAACCCCACCTCGTCACCCAGCCCATGGCACTGATGCCACATCCAGTCTGTCCTTAAACACCTCCAGGGAAGTGACTCCACCACCTCCCTGGGCAGCCTATTCTGATCACTCTCTCTGTAAAAACCTTCTTCCTAATGTCCAACCTGAACCTCCCCTGGCACAGTTGGAGGCTGTGCCCTCTTGTCCTACTGCTGGTTCCTGGGAGCAGAGCCCAATCCCCTCTGGCTCCCCCCTCCTGTCAGGGAGTTGCAGAGCCAGAAGGTCCCCCATGAGCCTCCTTTTCTCCAGGCTGAGCCCCCCCAGCTCTCTCAGCTGCTCCCGCTGCTCCAGCCCCTTCCCAGCTCCGTTCCCTTCCCTGCACATGCTCCAGCCCCTCAACATCCTTCCTAAATTGAGGGGCCCAGAACTGGACACAGTACTCGAGGTGTGGCCTCCCCAGTGCCCAGTCCAAGGGCAGAATCACTTCCCTGGTCCTGCTGCCACACTGTTCCTGATACATTCCAAGTACTGCTTGATGAGCTTTCCCTGGAAGGCCACTTGGTAGGCACAGGGAAGTCACTACAGAGCTGATGCCTGGACACAGCACAGCTCAGGCACAAACATGTCCTAAACCTGCTGAGATTCCAAGTCTCCACACCCTTCTCCCAGAAGAGACAGCACAACCCACCAGGTATTTTCCAAGGGGAAGGATGTGCACAAGGCAATCCCATTTATCACAGAATTGTTAATGGTTTGGGTGGGAAGGGACCTTTAGAGGTCACTTAGTCCAACCCCACTGCAATGAGCAGGGACACCTTCCCCTATTCCAGGTTGCTCCAACCTGGGCTTGGACACTTCCAGGGATCCAGGGGCAGCCACAGCTTCTCTGGGCAACCTGGGCCAGTGTTTTATCACCCTCACAGCCAGGAATTCCTTCCGAATATCCCATCTATCCCTGCCCTCTGGCAGTGGGAAGCCATTCCCCCTTGGTCTGTCCCTCCATCCCTTGTCTCCAGTCCCTCTCCAACTCTCCTGGAGCCCCTTTAGGCCCTGCCAGGGGCTCTCAGCTCTCCCTGGAGCCTTCTCTTCTCCAGGTGAACCCCCCCAGCTCTCCCAGCCTGTGTCCACGGCAGACACACTGCAGTCCTGGGAGCACCTCCATGGTCCTCCTACCTTTTATCCCACTGGACAAGCAGTCACCTCCCGCAGGGATCAGGCAGCAGGGCAGGCTCCCCTTTGGCTCTTACCTCCACAGTGTTGACTCTGATTTCAGCGTTGTCCTTCTCAGCTTTGAGCTCCAGCTCCACGTTCAGGAGGGCAATTTTGGGGGACTGGTACTTCTTGGGCTGCATCTCAAACCCAGCGTAGGAGAAGGTCTTCTTGAAGGCGACTCCGGCCACCAGCTGCGAGTCCTTGAAGGCAGGGATTTGTGTCAGGCTCAGCCTCCCAAGGTTCTCTCCACAGGGTTAATAACTCCCACAGGAGACTCCCTGCCTTCCAGAGGCCTCATTTACAAAGCCTTCCCAGCGCTGTCTCCTTTGATTAACCCACTTTTTAGAGGGAAGAAGCAGCAAGGGTTTCTCTCTGCTCACAAAAAGCAGCTTCAATGGCTTCCTCTCCACCCCTCAAGACCCCACAGCCAAAAACGCTGCACACACAACCTGAAGATCCAAGGCATGAAGCCATCAGTTCTCTCCTTGATCTCTTTCCCATTCCTACCCTTTGAACATGGATACTTCTAATCCACACTCTGGGCTGGTTCTTTTTGCTCTGGTTTGTTTTTCCAAGCTCTGTCACCGCCTCTGGGATTTTTCTGCCAGCAGGACAGCCCTGCCCAACCTGGAGTGATCTCTTTGACTCCATGGCTGGGAGAGAAATCAGGATCTAACTTTCCTACTCCACAGCCAGGAACAAATCCCTGCCATGTATCCAGGTGCAATCCCATGCAGGACAGGTATTCCAGCACTATGGCACAAACCACACATCCCACCCACCACCAGATCAGCTCCTTCATGAGGTTTTCCTTGCATTTTTCCCAACCCATTCCTACATACAACCAGGATTTTTGGATCCAGAAGTAAAAAAAAAACTTCCCACCAAAAAAAAAAAAAAAAAAACAAAAAACAAAACCCTTGAACATTTCACTATTTGAAAAATACAAAGGGAATTTAGGGTTTATATTAATTTGTATCAGTAACATTTGCTACAAAAGAGGTAAGAGTGTACTTGGCTCAAAACCCAGATTCTCTACCTATGGAAAAGAAATCCAGCCCTGTCTCCTAAGCTTTTTCCTCACACCAGCACCTTTGTTTCACTTTGGGAATTCCCAGACAGGCATTATCAAGCCAGGCTGCATTTCTGCTCGAGCCAAGTGATTCCTGTCTCCCACCCCTTCAGGACAGGCTCTGACAGAACTTACTTCCAAAGCTCCTCCTTGCACCTTCTTTATTCCAATCATTTTGAGCTGTAACAAGTCATCCAGCATCATGACAGCATCTACAACCATCTTGGAGAAGAACTCCTTGCTCTGGGAGATGAGTTTAGAGCTCAGGGCTGTGGCTGCACACTTCTCCAGGAGGCTCCTCTGCTCACTGCAAAGAGGGAGAACAAGGGCTTGTCACCTGATAAATCTTTTCCCAAGCCCAAAGCACTGTTTGGCTTCATTAATCAGAGAATTGTTTCGGTTGGAAAAGATCTTTAGGATCATTTAGTCCAGCACTGCCAAGGCCACCACTGACCCATGTCCCCAGGGGCCACATCTACAGAGATTTTAAATCCCTCCAGGGATGGGGATCCACCACTGCCCTGGGCAGCTGTGCCAGGGCTGGACAACCCTTTCCAGGAAGGAATTTTCCCCAGTATCCAACTTAAACCTCTTCTGGTGCAATTTAAGGCCATTCCCTCTCCTCCTGTCCCTTGTTCCCTGGGAGCAGAGCCCGACCCCCCCAGGCTCCCCCTCCTGTCAGGGAGTTGCAGAGCCAGAAGGTCCCCCCTGAGCCTCCTTTTCTCCAGGCTGAGCCCCCCCAGCTCCCTCAGCTGCTCCTGCTGCCCCAGCCCCTTCCCAGCTCCACTCCCTTCCCTGGAAAAGCTCCAGCTCTTGGCATGAGGGGTCCCAAATCCTCTCTTATAGAGGCAAAGATCAGCTCCCTCCTGTCAATGGGGAGAACGAGGCACACACACAGATTCTAAAATCCCAGTCTCCCTTTTAGACCCTGAGCATCAGCCCAGGTTGATTGGCTTTTAGACACCTAAAACCAGGAAAACAGCAGGTCCTTTCCCTCATCCAAAGGCAGGAAGTTGTTCCTAAAACCCTCTAAAGGCAGCACATTCTCTCAAGTATTAACTCAGGTTAATTATGTGTAACCCGGTGGGTGATATAAGAGACACCAGGGAAATACGGATCCAGCTGCAGGATCTCTCCCTCCAGCTCCTGCTGCCCATGGGAACTGCTGAATTTCCCATCCCAGGACAGCATTTGGCTTCCTTTTTTTCAGCATTTTTTCACCATCTGGACAACTCATTTTGGTTTATTTAAGGTGGTTATTCAGTTGCAACACTTCAGATTTACTCCAGGTATTAGCAAGGTCACGTAGACAAGAACTTAAAATCCAGGAAGAAAAGGAACTCCAGTATTCTCACCTCAGCTGAAGGGGTCCTTTCTTTACTGTTATGAACTCTCTACCTTCCACTGGGCAACAGCTAAAAAGGGATCTGATCCTCAAGGAATTGTTGAGATTTAACACTGGCACCGACTGCAGCAAGAGCTGCAAGTCTCCTCTGCTGCAAAAAAGAAATCAGGCCACTTATTTTAGTGCCCAGCTCCCTCCCTGTGCACTGGAAGACACTGCCCTAATTATTGCCTGCAGCCAAGTGAGAGCAAGGCATCGCTCCCAGAGGAGCAGGAAATTCCAAATAATTTGGGAATAACCCCAGTGTGGGGCTGAAGCTGTTCGGTCCGACCTCGAGGCCTCAGCCAGAGGCACAGGAGAATTCAGGAACACCCTCACACCAGCTCAGCTGAAGCCCAGGAACACAACCAGGTCATCTCCATGGAAAACTTACTCTTTATCCTCCTTCTTCACGGAAACAGCGATGTCTTTGATCTTGTTCACAGCCTGCCAAGACACGGGGCAACAGCTGGATTAATGATTTATGCTCCTGAACTCATCACATCTCCAACTTCTCCCTTTGTATTTTAAGATAATCTTTTATTCCTTGCTTCAACATCACTGAAGTTTCAAGCATTGAAGCTACTCCACCCCTTCCAGCGCAGTAATTCCAAGAAACACAGCAATTTAAGAGGAGTGGGAAGAGACTCTGCTGTTTTCTGGGAAAACACAGGGCTTTTGAGGGATTGCACCTGCAAAAAGTCAGTTTAAGGGGACCAAGAGTCTTGATGAGATGCAAGGTTTACTAAGGAGCAGCAGAGATCAGGAGAACGAGAAGAGAATTTTCCTGATTAATCGTTCATCCTTGGAAAAAAAACACAAAGGGAAAGAGAGCACCCCAGAGGGAGAGACTGGTAACAACAGCTCCCTGACAGCAGAAAGGCAGCTCATGTTGGCAGGAAGACACCAGGAGATCATCAATGACACTCCCCACGCCCATTTAGCATTCAGTTTTCCCAAGCCCAAAGCACTGTTTGGCTTCATTAAACAGAGAACTGTTTTGGTTGGAAAAGATCTTTAGGATCATTTAGTCCAGCACTGCCAAGGCCACCACTGACCTGTGTCCCCAAGGGCCACATCCACAGGGATTTTAAATCCCTCCAGGGATGGGGATCCACCACTGCACTGGGCAGCTGTGCCAGGGCTGGACAGCCCTTTCCAGGAAGAAATTTTCCCCAATATTCAACTTAAACTTCTTCTGGTGCAATTCAAGGCCGTTCCCTCTCCTCCTGTCCCTTGTTCCCTGGGAGCAGAGCCCGACCCCCCCCCGGCTCCCCCCTCCTGTTGCAGGGAGTTGCAGAGCCAGAAGGTCCCCCCTGAGCCTCTGTGGCACAAACTCCTGTCCCCAGGTGCTCTGAAGGCTCACCAGCTGCGTGGCCGTGCGGAAGGCACGGATGATGATCTGGGGATGGAGCCCTTCCTCCACGTAGGGCTTCACCTGCTTCAGGAACTCGGCTGCCAGCAGAGTCACGGATGTGGTGCCGTCACCAACCTGCGAGGAGAGGGAACAGTGTCACCCACAGGCTGTGACAGCAGCTGCAAAACCACAGAGGGCTGCCAGGGATATCAAGATTTCAGGGTTTTCTCTGCTTGTGGATTTGTGGGCAGATTCCTTAGTGATTCATTGAATCATGGAATGGTTTGGGTTGGAAGAGATATTAAAGTTCACCTTGTTCCACCCACTGCCATGGGCAGGGACACCTTCCACTAGACCAGGTTGCTCCAACCTGGCCTTGGACACTTCCAGGGATCCAGAGGCAGCCACAGCTTCTCTGGCAAACCTGGGACAGGGCCTCAACACCCTCCCAGCCAACAATTCCTTCCAAATATCCCACTCAAATCTCCCCTCCTTCAGCTTAATCCATTCCCTGTGTCCTGTCCCTCCATCCCTTGTCCCCAGTCCCTCTCCAGCTCTCCTGGAGCCCCTTTAGGCCCTGCCAGGGACTCTCAGCTCTCCCTGGAGCCTTCTCTTCTCCAGGGGAACCCCCCCAGCTCTCCCAGCCTGGCTCCAGAGCAGAGGGGCTCCAGCCCTGGCAGCAGCTCTGGGGCCTCCTCTGGACTCTGCAGCAGCTCCACGTCCTTGTGCTGTTGTTCCCAGGGCTGGAGCAGCTCTGCAGGGGGGTCTCACCTCAGACAGGGGCAGAGGGGTAGAATCCCCCCCTGCCCTGCTGCCCACGCTGGGGGATCAGCCCAGGGCACGGGGGGGTCTGGGCTGGGGCATCTCCAGCCTCTCACCCACCAACACCCTCAAGTCTTTCTTGGCTCTCAATCACTTCATCCCCAGCCTGGATTGACACCAGGGATTGCCCCAGCCCAGATGCAGCACCAGAACTTGGTCTTAGACTAAGAAGAGCTGGGTCTAGACTGCATCCCATTTAGGGTGAACTCCCATTTCCCAGTCTCCTCTCCTCATAAAACACGGAACTTCATCTTTGAAGTTCCCAAACCACCCATCAGATCCGGGCCAAAGAGCTCAAAACATTCGAAAGTTATCCCAAAAGAGAGGGGATCAAGAGAGAAACCAGGATAAATCCCAGCACTCCATGAGCAATTCCCAAAGCCCACAGGCTCCCGAGCACAGCCAGGCTCCCATCCCACCTCTGCATCCTGGGATTTGGCGATGTCCACCAAGGTCTTGGCGGCGGGATGGACGACGTCGAGGAGCTTCAGGATGGTGGCACCATCGTTGGAGATCGTGGCTTTGCCTGGGATTAATGGAAAAAAGGAAGTCAAGCTTCACCACCAGGATAAAGCCCTCGGCCCTGTGTCTCAGGGGGTCTCAGCAGGATCCTCTGTTCCACCTCCATAATGTCTCCTCAGCCCATTTTTGGAGCAGATTCAGGGTCAGAGTGTGAAACAACTCCCCACACCAATTAAGAGGGGCTTAGATTTCTCTCTGATTTCTCAGCAGCCTCCCCAGACAGATAAAAACATATTCTGGCCTGACACTCACGTGAAAAAAGTCTAGAAATCATACCAGTTATTAGATAAATTTAAATCCAATTACCCTTTTTAATTTCGTTATTACAGTTCCTATTTGTAATGACTCTTTAAAGACAACAGTAAGACTTTCCACCCCACCCCTGAGTAAACAAAAATAACACACAATAATTAGTTTGGTGACGTCATACAAGTCTTTTCAGAGCGAGTATGAGTCTCACCCCTAAATCACACCCCAAAAAAAGATTAAAAATCAACCCAGTAACACCCACTGAGCTCTCAATGAGCCTCACTTAAAACATAAATAAATAGAGATGGCCACAAATACCTGAAGGCCAGGTTCAAGACACCCTGTTTTTCCTTTCTGACATGGATTTTCTCATATCCAGTCCCACTAACTCTGGATTTACCCAATCTCACCCCAGGGCCTCCTCACTCTAACAGCCAAGAATTCCTTTCCAACATCCCACTCAAATCTCCCCTCCTTCAGCTTAATCCATTCCCTGTGTCCTGTCCCTCCATCCCTTGTCCCCAGTCCCTCTCCAGCTCTCCTGGAGCCCCTTTAGGCCCTGCCAGGGGCTCTCAGCTCTCCCTGGAGCCTTCTCTTCTCCAGGGGAACCCCCCCAGCTCTCCCAGCCTGGCTCCAGAGCAGAGGGGCTCCAGCTCATTGGAGCATCAGAAACAGAGCTTTGAGGAACATGAAGACAATTCTGAACATCTGGAATTGCGATGGAAGGTCTGGAATTGTGCTGGAAGGTCTCCCTGGAGCCTTCCCTTCCCCAGAGCCGCAGCTTTGCACGCAGCAAACAGGGAATTCCTCAGGTTGGTCTGACAATTATCCTTCATTCCACAGCAAAAGTCACTGTGTTAAAGTGACACCGAGACAGAAACTGAACCTCTGCTGGGAGAGTCAACTTTAGTACGAGGTCAAGAAGCTGAAACTTTCATATATGCAAATGCTGGGACTAATTGATAAGAGGATATGAATAAACAGGCTGCTCTGGGAGTGATTCCCAGGTCCCTTTCCCACATCCTTACCCCGGTCATCCACGATGAGCTTGTCCATGCCCCGCGGCCCCAGCGTGGTGCGCACGGCCTCGGCGATCACCTGGCAGGCATTGATGTTGCTGACCAGCTGGGGGATCCCCTGGGAGGTGTCCGTGCCCTCCTTCAGCAGGATAACCGGAGTGGGCTGAGGAGAGAACCCGCGGCAGAGCCGTCACTCCCATCCCAACGACCCGGAGCAAACTCCTCACACAGCCCACAGCTCATCCAGGACCAAGAGCAAACTCTACAGACTCCTTAAGAGTTCCTCTGCTTTCCCCTTCCCACTGTGTTGGGAATTCACCCAACTGCTTCCACTCTGGGACTGCAGAGTAACTGTCCTGAAAATAAGGGGGGGAGTGGGTTTGGTGGTGTTGTGCTCAGTGAGGTTCTGATTCTGATGCTGGAGTTGGAGAAGACAGAACATGGAATTATTACTGAGACAGCAAGGAACTGAACAAATTTAGGTGGCGGAAAGGGGTTCACCTGGAGAAGAAAAGGCTCCAGGGAGACCTGGGAGCCCCTTGCAGGGCCTAAAGGGGCTCCAGGAGAGCTGGAGAGGGACTGGGGACAAGGGATGGAAGGACAGGCCAAGGGGAATGGCTTCTCAGTGACAGAGGGCAGGGAGAGATGGGATATTGGGAAGGAATTCCTGACTATGAGGGTGGGGAGGCCCTGGCCCAGGTTGGGCAAAGAAGCAGTGGCTGCCCCTGGATCCCTGGAAGTGTCCAAGGCCAGGTTGGACGGGGCTTGGAGCAACCTGGGACAGTGGAAGGTGTCCCTGCCCATGGCAGGGGGTGGAAGTAAATGGTCTTTAAGGTCCCTTCCAATCCAAACTATTCCATGAGCGATGCAACTGCCTCACAGACAGAGCCCAGACAAAGACTGAACAGAGCCAAAACTGGGGAGGCACCGGTTTGGAATAGAGAGGGAAATTAAAGCATGGCTGTGACAAGAATAAAAACCACAAGGAGCTACAGGAAAGGGTCCTTAAGATGGATCTGGAGGGACTCAATGATCCCTTAAGAGAGTCTGGAGCACCTCTCTGATGAGGAGAGATGGACTTGGTTAGTCTGGAGAAGGCTGAAAGGGGACCTCATTAATCCATATAAATATCTCCAAGTGGTGTCAGAGGATGGTCCCAGACTCGTTTTGGTGGTGCCCAGCAACAGAACATAAACCAAAACACATCAAGTTCCACTTTAACATGAGGAAGAACTTTCCATGGAGGTGGTAGAGCTCTGGAACAGCTGCCCAGGGAGGGTGTGGAGTCTCCCCCTCTGGAGACATCCCAAACCCACGTGGGATGAGTTCCTGGGTCACCTGCTCCAGGTGACCCTGCCTGGGCAGTGGGGTTGGACTGGGGGATCTCCGGAAGTCCCTTCCAATCCTATTCTGCAATCCCTAAATCCCGGGGAAGGCTTTGTCGACGGAAAAGCAAGGAGCTCTTCCACACCCGCCCGAGTAGCGATCTCAATGGAAAAAAGGAACTGTTTATCCCCGGGAGAAACGAAGGTAGCGGCACAAAAACCGAAGGGACTCGGGGCCGGAGGGGAGGGTGCGGGACGGAGCTGCGGGATCAGCCCCGCCAGGACAGCCTTGGACCCGGCGGGAAGCGCCGCCGTCCCGCCCCATCCCATCCCGGCCACCCCAGGCCTGCGCGGCGGGGCGGCCCCATCGCCGCGCCCCATCGCGCCGCAGCCGCTCGGGACGCGTTCCCCGGAGGGCAGCGGGGGCCCCGCGGGTTGTTCCCGGCGGGAATGCCCGTGGATGGCGCTGGATGGCGCTGGATGGCGCGGGAGGATCACTCACCATCATCGCGGCGGCCGCTGCGCTGCCCCCACCCCACAATGCACCGCGCACGCCCAGAACCTTCCCGGGGGCGGGGCCCTTGGATCACTATTTGGCAGCGGGGAACAGCGTGAGGGCAGCGTTGCAAAGCCGGAAAGCTCAGTATTTAGCAGCGCGCGCCGAGGTGACAGCGAGCTGCCCGCGCCGGCTCGCGGTTGATGGATGGCCGTGTGGACCAATAGAAACGAGGCGAGCGGGGGTTCCGCCAATGGCGGGCGCGGGGCGGGGCGCTGGGCGGGGCGCGGCGCAGCCATGCTGCCCTGGCTCTGGCTCTGGCTCTGCGGCTGCTGCGGGACGGCCCGCGGTGAGTGAGGGGGGCACGGCACGGGCCCCGCACGGCACCGACCCCCCGACCCCGCGTCCGGACCCGGCCCCCGCACCCCCGGCCGGCCGGCCGCCTGCCTGCTCGGTGCTCCGCGATCCCCGTGTATTCCCACTCCCCGCATGCCGGCCCCGTTGCGATTCACCGCCTGGACCCGTGGAGGGATGCGGGGGCATTTCCCCTCGCTGCGCCCCGACCTAGTTGCGTTTCTCCTCCTGCATCCCGGCCTGGGTGCATTTCCCCTCCTGCATCCCTATCTGGGGGCAATTCCTCTCCTGCATCCCGATCTGGGGGCAATTCCCCTCCTGCACCTCAATCCCGGTGCAGTTCCTCTCCTGCCCCCCAGTTCAGGTGCATCTCCCCTCCTGTGTCCCGTTCCAGGTGCATTTCCCTCGGCGCACCCCGACCTAATTGCTTTTCCCCATCCAGCACCCCAATCCAGCTGCATTCCCCCTTGGTGCACCCCGAGCCCGTTGCATTTTCCCTCCTGAACCCCAATCCAGGCGCACATCCCTTCGCTGCATCCTGACCCCGTTGCATTTCCCCTCCGTGCCCTGTGATCCAGGTGGATTTCCCATCACTGCATTCCAGTTCCATGACATTTCCCCTCCTGCACGCCAATCCAAGTGAATTTCCCCTCTGTTCACCTCAATCCTTATCCCTTCCACGGTCCATTTGCATTTTCCTCTTCCCCTTGTGCACCCCAGTCCACCCCAATCCCAGTGCCTTTCCCCTCCATCCCTTCTTAGCTCCTGGGAACTGTTGTATCTCCCCTTGGAGCATCCCAAAACCTGACATTTTGGGTCCCGGGCCCATCCAGGACCCCACATCCCAAAGGGTGTGTTCCCTCCCCCCTGGTTCAGGAACAATAAATGAGAATTTTCCCATTTTTTCAGGGATTTTCCCTGCGGTTTTCCTTGCCTCTCACCTCTCTCCATTCACCCCCAGGTCTACGCATCCATGAATACTTGTACTTCCAAGTGCTCAGTCCCGGGGACATCCGTTACATCTTCACTGCCACTCCAGCCAAGGATTTTGGTGGCGTGTTTGTAAGTATTTAAAACTCAGTTTGTCACTCTGGCTCCCTCCATCCCAATATTTCTCCTTTGTGGGACTCAGTGATTTGGATTTTTGATAAAAACAGAGCTAATCGCTTTTCCATGAGCATCCTTGGCCTCAGCAGGCTTCCAGAGGCAGGGATTGGCCTGGCTGTGTGGCACTTGGAATGGGGCACCTGGAAGCTCAAAATCTCCCCAAATGAGCAGGATATGGGACATTGAGGGGCTGAAACGTGTCCAGGGAAGGGAGCTGGGGAAGGGTCTGGAGCACCAGGAGAGGCTGAGGGAGCTGGGGGGGCTCAGCCTGGAGAAAAGGAGGCTCAGGGGGGACCTTCTGGCTCTGCAACTCCCTGACAGGAGGGGGGAGCCGGGGCGGGGGTCGGGCTCTGCTCCCAAATAACAAGAGGAAAAATGACCTCAAGTTGTGCCAGGGGAGGTTCAGGTTGGATATTGCGAAAATTCCTTCCTGGAAAGGGTTGTCCAGCCCTGGCACAGCTGCCCAGGGCAGTGGTGGAGTCCCCATCCCTGGAGGGATTTCAAAGCCATGTGGATGTGGCACTTGGGGACATGGGTTAGCGGTGGCCTTGGCAGTGCTGGGCAGTGCAGGGACAGCTGGAGTGGGGCTGGGAATGGGAAGCAGCTCCGATGCCTCATCCCTGCCTGTTTCCCTCCCGAAGAACACAAGGTACGACCAGATCCACCTGGTCCCGGCGGATCCTCCGGAGGCCTGTGGGGAGCTGAACAATGGGGTCTTCATCCAGGACCAGATCGCCTTGGTGGAGAGGGGGTAGGTCTGGCATCACAGGGCTTTTAGGGGGACCCTTTGGGCAGGAGGGGAGATGCCCATGGCACTGTCACAGTGCCATGGCCACATCTTCCCTTCACCTCCAGCTTCTTCTCCACGTGGGTAAACGAGGAAAACACGAGGGTGTTCCTACCCCAGACATCTTCATCTTGTGTCTTTTAGCCTGTGCTATGGTGGAAAAAAACCCATCTGGGTTCACACTGAAAGAGGTTTAGATGGGATATTAGGAAGAAATTCTTCCCTGTGAGGGTGGGGAGGCCCTGGCACAGGTTGCCCAGAGAAGCTGTGGCTGCCCCATCCCTGGAAGTGTCCAAGGCCAAGTAGGACGGGGCTCAGAGCAACCTGAGATAGTGGAAGGTGTCCCTGCCCATGGCAGGGGGTTTGAACTATATAATCTTCCAAGTCCCCTCCAACCCAAACCATTCCATGATTCCATGATTCTATTTTATTTTTCTTTAGCAGTGTGGGTGGCTTGTGCCTAAAATAGAGACTCGGAGGAGCGCGGTTGGGGCGAGGCGCGGGATCGGAGAGACAATCCCTGGGCTGGGTGTCTCCAGGCAAGGCCCTGGCACTTCCAGGCTTTGCACCTACCTGCAGGCAGCGAAATTTTGTCCCTCTGTGCCCCAGGGGCTGCTCGTTCCTGTCCAAGACCCGAGTGATCCAGGAGCACGGCGGGCTGGCCGTGATCATCGCCGACAACGCCTACGACAACGACAGCTTCTACATCGAGATGGTGCAGGACAGCTCCCGGCGCACAGCCGACATTCCTGCGCTCTTCCTGCTGGGCAGGGATGGGTGGGTGCCCTGGCACATCTCCCCGAGGGTGGGACAGCTCATGGGAAGGGCAAAGCGATGCCTTGTCCCCACAAAACGGGGTCCCAGCGATCAGCGTGTCCCTCCTGGGCTTTGCGGGACAGATTTGGAGTGGATTCAGTCATGATTAATCCACAGTTGGAGCTTTATGGCTCAGTTGGAGCTGTATGGTTCCAGTTGTGGTTTATGCTCAAGGCTGGGCTTCAAGTCTCCCAAATCCAGCGGCTCTGGAACACCTGTCACCTCTTTATCCTTCCAGGTACATGATCAGGCGCTCCCTGGAGCAGCACGGGCTCCCCTGGGCCGTCATCTCCATCCCCGTCAACGTCACCAGCATCCCCACCTACGAGATGATGCAGCCCCCCTGGACCTTCTGGTAGCAGCAGGAGGCTGTGGCGGATCGTGGGCTTCCCAGTGGATCCCAGGAGTTTCCCCTAAACACCAGGTTTGGAGTCCCAACGTCTTCCAGAGATCCCACTGGATTTGGCAACGGGGAGATCTTCCTGCTGGCCAAGTGCCAGGTGGGAACCTTGAGCCTGGCACTGAGCACCCTTTGCTGTGACTTTGTGGGAGGGAGGTGATGGCCCAGAGCAGGCCAGCGCTTCCCAGGAAACATTTGAACTTGTGCTGCTGATTTGGTGGGATGCAGGACTGGCAGGGATGGGAGGGAGAGCGACACAGGCTTGGTCTGGACCAGCAGGGCTCGCCCCATGTCTGTATATTTTTGTCTGAGCTAATGAAGTCTGAATGTTTTAGAGAAAGGGAAGTTTCTCCTTTTTTCTTTCAGCAGTCAGGGGATGAAGGGATAAATCTCATCCCCTAATATTTTTCCTAGTAAAATTCCCAAGGTGCCTCCTGCAGCTGGGACAGTGCTCAGGCCAGACCCCAGACATGGGCTGAAGGAGCACCACGGCAGAGCCTCCAGCACTTGTCCCCAAAGTGTGTGTCCCTGGTCACAAATCCAGAGCCCACACTCCCACAGGTGCCTATTCCCTCATCCCCAGACCTGTGGCCCCACAGGACCAGCCCCTGGGTCACCCACCACAATCCAGTTTACCAGTACAAACCACAGGATCCCAGTTCTCACCAGTCTCGGTTTATTACGAACACTGAAGGGGACGCGGCCCCTGGATGGTCGGGGACAAGCAGCGGGGTCAGGGCTGGCGGTGATGGCAGTGTCAGGGCTGTGTCACCCTCAGTCCCACAAGCCAGCTGCCACGGACACAGCGGTGGGAAAACAGCTCCCCAAAATCCATGAGGGGAGGGAATAACCCCGGAGCACACCCCCAGCCTGCTGCCTGTCCATCGCCGGGAGCCGTGCTGTCCGCAGACAGGGACACTGCAGCACGTGGCGTGGCCTCGTCGGTGGCAGCGTGGGATGGGTGACAAGGGGACATCCACGTGGGGCCACTCGGTGCCAGGACATCTCTATGTGGAGCCACTCGGTGCTGGGATGTCTCCATGTGGGAATTCGGGGTGGGGAAGCGCACAGCAGCTCCCACTCGGGCACATCCTCGTCCCACTGCCGGACAGAGGGACAACTCCCAATGTCTTTGGGGTTTTGGATGACACCACATGTCAGCTCTGGGATGCTGGGATGCTCTGGCCATTCTCCATCCCCAGATGGTCCTGGAATCACTGCTTGGGGCTGTGTTGTTGGAAGGACGGGCTGAGTCAGGAAGGAGGTGCCTGCAGGATCGGCTCTGCTCTCCCTGCTGGACTCAGGATCTGAGCCCCCCTCTAAGGTGTCCCTGTCCCTGCAAAATCCCCTCACTGCTCACCAAGGCATGGAATGGAGGATACATAAGGACCCCGGCTCCGTAGTGCGTAGATAGTGCTTATATAGACATTAAATAGTTCCCCTCGTGCACAAACACACACACACACACATTCCCTCATCCCTGCGGGGCGGGAAGGACAAGCTCCTCCGCATCCACGGCCGGCACAGACACGGAGCAGCCTCGCAGGTGGCCACAAGGAGGGGCTGGCTGGATCCTGCTCTCTTCCAGCTTCCTCTGCAAGCACCAGCCAGCCCCTCCGGGAAGCAGGATGTGGCAGAGGGACACCAGCTCACAGTTTGTCCTTACAGGGAGGACGGGGACAGCCTCACACACACACGCAGGGACAACACGGACAGGCGGGAGCAGGACCTGCCTCCGGCTGCCCCACTCCGGCACCTCCGCACGGCCGCCCACCCGACCCCACAACACAACCCTGTTCCTTGGATGAAAGCTGCTGCCTCTGGGAGGAACCCCCAGTCCCTTCCCGTCCCTTCCCTTCCCTGTCCTCTTGCCAGGATCAAACGTCAGTCATCTCATCCTCCAGCTCGGCATCGTCCGTCTCTCCCTCGCCCTCCTCGTCTTCGTCCGACGTCACGTCGGCGTCGTCGGCTTGCGCCAGGCACTTGGGACACGAGCAGGTAAACAAGTAGTTCTCCCTGGGAAAATGGGAAGGAAGGAGGAAAAAGATGGATGGCGTTGGGACAGGCACAAGCCCACACTGCTGCTGGGCAGGGGTCGGGGACAGAGCAGCCAGGAAAGGGGCTAAATGTGTTAAATCCAGAGGAGTCTGGATTTAACCACCATCCTGCTGGTTCAGGTGGGGTGAAGGTATTCCAGGTGGAGAGGAGGATTTCTCAGCCCCATGAGGTGATGGGACACGGGGACAGTGACCACCAGCAGGAACCTCTACCCTTGAAGGGCAGAGAAGGAAAAGGAAGGTGGTGGGGACTGCAAAGGGTCTGCAGGAGCGAACTGCAGAGTGGTGCAGGGAGAGGGGGGAGCCCAAATCCTCAGTCCCCGGGGCTACAACACATAAGAAGGGAATTCTTATGTAGAATTCACATACAGCCACACACTAAGGCACACACAGAGCCTCAGGGTGGGGGTGCTGCCCAGATGGACAGTTTGGGGGTGCAAAGGGGTGTGGGGCCCCCCCAGGTACCTCCAGGCAGCCCCTACCTGAGTATCTTGTTGCGGCTGTGTCTGCTCCGCTCCCTCTGACAGCAATCTAAGTAACTGATGCAGATTTCCTGCAACCAAAGAGAAACAGGTTGGGCTCAGGATGACTTCCCACAACCCTAAAGCAGCACAACTTGTGCCAGGCCCTCTCAGAGTCAGGCAGAAATGGGGTCTGGCAGCCCCTACACGGGACGGGGATCGAATTCTTCTGCCGGGACAACACGGGAGACAGGAGGTGTTGGGGGATGTTGGGGACACAGGGATGATGCCAAGGTGTGATGTCACCACCCAGGCCCTGCTGTCTCACCTCTCCTGCTTCGATGTCCTCCAGAGCAGTGAGATGCAGGAGGAAGTTGTTTTCTGGGAAGGATGTCTCAGCATTGGGGATGCAGCTGTGGTTACCTGTGGGCAAGACGGTTTTTTTGCTAAATGCTTGAGTGGCTCCTGGAAACTACATCATATCCGAGTCCATCCAAGCCAGGACTGACCATTCCACAGCTAGGCAAGGGGCCACAGACCCTGGGAGAGCACCAGGCTCCAGGGCAGCACCATCCCATTCCATCCCAAGGCTGGGAAGCACAAACCCCTTTCTCCAGAGGCTTTTAGGAAGAGGTGAACCAGCCTAGCACAGGACATTTCCCTCCTCACTCCTAGTTTTCCTCCCAGTCCTCATGTTACTTACAGCAGCTCTGGAGCACGTAGAGCCCTGATCCCTCGCAGTTGAGGAACTCTCCAGACTCTGCAGCACAGAGAGGTGGTGTTAGAGCTTTACACAGACCATTCCAGCTCTTCCACATGGGAGCACAGAGGGATTTGCAGCAACGTGGAATGCACTGTCTTGGTTTTAAGACCCAGCCAGCGCTGCTTTGGGGCCAGGTGTGTGAGGGTGATTTCTCAAGCACCCTTCCCTCCCCATGAGAGGGGATGGAGGGCAGGAAAGTTTGCATCCCCAGGCTCCCTGTCCTGCCCCTGCATTCCCACAGATCCTCACCCTTCTCGATGTCCTTGTAGAGCTGGTCAATGAAGGCGTCCAGTTCCTCCCGCTGCAGCATCGGCAGATCCAGCGCGTCACACGCGTGGACCCACTGGCTCAGGGAGCTGTGGGGAAGAGAGGGACACTGTTACAGTCTCATGGTGCTGTCAGGAAGCACAGGGACATTGTTACAGTCCCACAGTGGTGTCACGAAACACAGAGACACTGTTACAGTCTCATGGTGCTGTCAGGAAGCACAGGGACACTGTTACATCCCACAGTGCTGTCAGGAAGCACAGGGACACTGTTACATCCCACAGTGCTGTCAGGAAGCAGCAGGACCTATCAGGGTCCCACAGTGTTGTCAGGAAGCACAGGGACACTTCTACAGTCCCACAGTGCTGTCAGGAAGCACAGGGACACTGTTACAGTCCCACAGTGCTGTCAGGAAGCACAGGGACACTGTTACATCCCACAGTGCTGTCAGGAAGCAGCAGGACCTATCATGGTCCCACAGTGTTGTCAGCACACAGTGGGATCTCACAGAGGGGATCCAAGGTGGCTCTGAGCAGCCAAGGTGTGAGGGGCATGCCAAAGGGTTGGACACAGCCAAGACAAAGTTTTTCAAGTCTTTCCCTCCATTCTCCTTTCTGAAACCCAGCCTTACTCAGGAGAGCATGGATTTACATTCTACATCTCTGCTGCCCTGCAAGGAACACCCATTACCTGGTTCCACAAAGCCCCTTTACCTGGTTCCTATGCCTTGGCCATTGGTCCCAACGAGGGCAAAGAGGGATCGAAAGCCTTCTGGAGTGAACCACTGCAGGAGGGAGAGGAGAAAGGAACTGAGTCCAGGCCAGCCTGCAGCATCACCCCACTCTGCAGTGCCTCAAATCCCACAGGGAGCTTTGGGGGAAGCAAGGAATGAATGGGCAGATTCCCATGGGCTGTTTGGGAGGCAGATCCACTCACCCTGCTGAGATACTCGTCATAAAGGGCTTCGGTGAAGAGCAACCGCAGCAGCTCCAGCTGGCCCTGGCAGGACAAGGAGCACAGTCAGGGGGAGGAGATGTCACTGTCACTGGGTGCCAGCCCCAGGCTGAGGGCCTGGCCCAGGACAGGCCACAAGGCTCAGGCTCCTCATCCTTCCCTGCAGGGCTGGAGGCTGCTGCCCTCACAGCAGCAAAAGCCACTCATTTTAGCAGCAAAAGCCACCTACTCAGCAGCTAAATATCACCCTGGCCCAGCCCACAGCAAAGCATCTCCCCCACAGGAAGGAGCAGCACATCCCATGGAAGCACCACGAGCCCAAAGCCCTCTGAGCAACTCATTTCCTGGCTGTCAGGGCCCCCACTTTAAGCCTGGAATTTCCAGTGCCTCCCATCCCAGCTGTAACAGGGCTTCTGCACCTCTGGGCTCACAGACACAGGTGGGAGAGGGCAGGCTTGGGAATTCAAGAGCTGCCGGGGTCTTACCTTAAATTTGTCCCCCAGCAGCTTGTGCACAATCTCCTCTTCTTCATTTGCTGTCTTGCTGCAGAACTGGGAGAAGGCCTTGATCCACCACTCCTTGTCTTTAGCCTGACAAAGGAATCAAGCAGAGGCATTGCACCAACCTTGCTTTCCTCCCCAGCCCAGAGAGAGGGAATATTGTCAGAAAAAACACTGAGAAAGCCAGGCCAAAGAACCAGAGCCTTGGGAAAACATCCACAATGGGATAACGAAACCACACACGGGCAGCTGCAGCTCCAAACTGCTGACCTACCTGCTTGATGGTGGCAACCATCCTGGCCATCAACATAATGCTGGAAGTCTCTGGGGGATAATGCATGTTCCTGCAGGATAACAATGAAGAAGAGATGAGCAGAGCAGGGCTGGTATGGAAATAAAAAGCTGGAGGGAGGCAGAGGCAGCTGCCATTCGTGTGGTCAGGCCTGCACTAATCCATCACACCAAAGTGGCCATTGCAGCAACACTGTGTGGGGATCCAGCAGAGAAACCTGCATCCACCTTCCTGCTCCATCCATACAAACAATCCCCTCCCATCCTGTTCACCCTGTATCCCACACAAGGCCCAGCTGGGGTTTGAGACAAGATTTGGGTCAGGGATGTCTCTTCTCCCCTCTGGGACCGTTTTTTTTTTTGCAAGCAGGGACAGCAATTTATCAGCCCCTGAGGAGGATCCCCAGAGGCTGCAGGAGCACCATAAAATTGCAGGAATGAGCTTTGTAGCTCTTTACAGGGAGAAAAACAAGGACTACTCAGCCGTGTGCGCTGCCCACACCAACTCACCCCACCAGCAGGGAGAGCCAGGCAGCATTTCAGGGGCATTCCCACCCTCCAGCCACCCCATGCAGGGATGCAAAGCAAGGAGAACCACCTCCTTTGCCCGTGAAGCAACAGGCAGGTCAGTGCCCTACCTCCACGCCTCCTGCAGCTTGTTGAGGGGGTGTGTGGGGTCGTCTCGGGACGGGCCGAGGCAGAGGACCTGGTGGTACTGCTCCAGAGCTGCCTGCCTGCACTCCGCGCTGCAGTACGTCACCTAGAGCGGGGGGACAGCGCCCGGCATTGGCTCCGG
The DNA here is from genome assembly GCF_036250125.1 of Pseudopipra pipra. Lineage (NCBI taxonomy): Eukaryota > Metazoa > Chordata > Aves > Passeriformes > Pipridae > Pseudopipra > Pseudopipra pipra. The sequence goes on from NC_087552.1 coordinate 74,728,838, forward strand.
CAGCAAGAAAATGGGATCCTACATCCAGCTGTGCCAGCTGTGCCCCCTCCCTGACCGGCCGGAGCGTGGAAAGGCAGACACCCATCTTGGGCAGCGCAGGTGCCTGGCTCGGAAATCCCAGAAAGACGGCATTCCCTCCCGGCAGTCCCGTACCTGGCATCGGGGGCACTGCTGGTGCAGGTCTTTCCGGGTGCTGCACTGCTCTGGGTGAGGCAGCACCAGAGAGCTCTTCCCCAGCAGGCGCTGGGCGTTCTCCTCTGCCGTCTCCAGAGCCCGCAGGCAGTGATCACAGGCTGCAGGGGAGAAGAAGGATGGATGGATGGACGGATGGATGGATGGATGGATGGATGGATGGATGGATGGATGGATGGATGGATGGATGGCACAGGAAAGCCTTCAGGAAGGAAACGGACCAGAGCCCCAACATGGTGCAACTGGTACCAGCATCAGAGATGAACAAGGGGATGGAGCTCGGAGCAAACTGGGCTACTGGAAAGTGTCCCTGCCCACGGTAGGGTGGTGGAATGAGTGGATCCTTAAGGTCCCCTCCAACCCAAACCATTCTGGGATTCCATAGTGGCATCTGGAGCTGATGGAAGTCACCATCCCTCAAATGACACCTCAACTTGCCAACGCTTTAGCGCAGAGGCAGAAACGGCAGCAGGGGCACCTTTACACCATCGCAAAGGCAAACCCAAACCTTTCCCTTGATACCGGGCAGCTCCTTTGGGACCCCGCGGTCACTGGGGCAGGTGACAGGGACACGGCACCAGTACCAGCCGCTCACCTCGGTAGTTGTACAGGGCATTCCAGAGGAACTGGGAAGACACCACCGGCCTCTCCACGAAGACTGTTTCCCCTTTGCGGATGTTCTTGGTGGCGAACAAGCCCTTTCCCTGCCGAGGGACAGCCGTGGGTCAAGGGACGCGCCCGGAGCCGAGTCATACCCGGGGGCTGAGGGTACCCCGCCATCCCGAGGGGACCCTGTGGGCTTCTACCTCCTTTCCCCTCTAAAATTGGGAAGGAAGGGAGGGATCCCCACGGAGCGGAGACTCACCTTGGCGCTGCTGATGAACCGCGCCTCCGCCGCAGCCCCGGCGTGTCCCCCCGCCGCGGCCGCCATCTTCGGGCGGCGACTTCCCCGCCCTGACCCGCCGGGCAGCGCCTCTTCCTCTTCCTCCTCTTCTTCTTCCTCCTCCTCCTCTTCCTCCTCCTTCTCCTCCTCCGCCTCTCAGGGGTCCGCGCCCGCCATCGCCCCCCTCAGCCCCGGGGCGGGCGGGGGCCGGCGGCCATTTTAGCCCCCCCCGCTTCCCTCAGCCCACAGCCACGCTCCAAAAACACCGCCAAAACACTCCGAAACGGCGCCGGGGCGCTTCCACAGCCACTCCAAATCGTAGAAGAGTTTTGCTGCCTCTCCCTTATTAATTGTTATTATTTGGTGGTAGAGGAATAGCCGTCGCAGCTCTCTCAGGTGGGACCGCAAGGTGCCCCCTCACAGGAGGAGGTGCCCCCTCACAGGGCGAGAAGGAATCTCCCGCTGCCCTGCGCACCCAAAACTGACTAGACTTTCCCAAAAAAACCTTTAATGCAGCCTCTATTAATTATTATTATTCTTTAATGGCAGGGGAATAGCCATCACAGCCCTATCAGGCAGGAACACAAGGTCCCCCCTCACAGGAGGGGATGCCCCCTCATAGGGAGAGGAGGAATCACCCACTGCCCTGCACACCCAAAATTGGCACGATTTCCCCCCCCCCCCCCCCAAAAAAAAAAAACAACCTTCAAAACACGCTAAAGTGGCCATTCTCCTCCTGCTGCCTCCTGCTTGGTGGTCTGCAAAGCCTAAAATCCACCAAAACGCGGGTTTGGTTGTATTTACTGATTCACATCCCTCAGGCTTTGCCCCGCTCCTCAAGGACCAGGTGGCGGGAACCGGGTTGGGAATTCGGGATGATTCCATACTCGGGGCTTTTTGGAGTGTTTTGGTGTCACTAGATGTCACTGTCGGCTCGTGGCGGGGACACGACAGCGGGTGGCAAGGCTGGAGCTGCCACCTCCATGCCCAGCGTGGCAGCAGCTGGGCTGGGCATCGTCCCATTGTCCCGGTGACACCTCTCCAGTCACCCAGCCAGGTGACAAGGGACAAACAGTGACAAACAGGTTGCCAGGGACGCCTTTCCTGGCTGTAATGCGGGATCCGGTCCCGGTGAAGCCAGCGGTGGGCTGTGCCAGCCACGACTCCATCTCACAGTGCCCATGGCAGGGGGCTACAAGGACCGAACCGCAGGTGGATCAATGCTGCCGTGATTCCTGCTATAATTATATTTTCATAGAGAATATTTATGTGGGAAAAGCCTTCTAAGATCATCGAGTCCAGCTGTTCCCCCAGGACTGCCAAGGCTACCACTAACCCATGTCCCCAAGTGCCACATCCACACGGCTTTTAAATCCCTCCAGGGATGGGGACTCCACCACCTCCCTGGGTGGTGGAGCCAGACAACAACAAAGCCAGACAACCCCTTTCCATGAAGGAATTTTCCTTAATATCCAATCTAAACCTTTCCTAGCACAACTTGAGACTGTTTCCTCAGTGATTTATTCATGAATTGTCAAGCATTGGAAGGGCCTGCCCAGGAATGTGCTGGAGTCACCATCCTGGAAGTGTTCAAGGAATGACTGGATGTGGCACTCAGTGCTCTGGTCTAGTTGACAAGGATCGGTCACAGGTTGGACTTGATGATCTTGGAGGTCTTTTCCAACTTAAATAATTCTGTGATTACTTGTCCTGTCTCTTGTTCCCTGGGAGCAGAGCCCGACCCCAACCTGGCTCCATCCTCCTGTCAGGGAATTGTAGAGTGAAAAGGTCCCTCCTGAGCCTCCTTTTCTCCAGGCTGAGCCCCCCCAGCTCCCTCAGCTACTCCTTGTTCTCCAGACCCTTTTTCCAGCTCCATTGCCCTTCTCTGAACATGCTCCAGCCCCTCAGCACAGGTTTGGCCACATCCGCTGCAGACACAGGTCCTTGTTCTGCAGGAGCCACAGCTCCAACCTGAGCACCCCATGCTCACCACATTTCCTACTGCAAATGTAGTTTTATCTCTGCAGGAACCAGCCCAGAGATAATAACTTATGTTAATTACTTTCACCCATAATATGGGGTCATCAACCAATTAAAGGAAAAATTCTTTACCATATATTTTGTTCAGAACATTTTATTAAGGAAAAAAAATCCTCAAACATTTTTGAGAAGGATGAAAATAACATTGGGTTTAACTTTTTTGGTAATAATTTCAACTGAAAATTAAAGTGAGTAGTTGGAAATGTGTTTTTCGACACCCTTTCCACCTCTCTTTTTAAAACACACTCGATTTTTATTAAGAAACAAAGCAAATAAATAAATGGCACTTATTAAGGAAAGAAAAAAACCCAGCTTTTATAAATAACAATAGAAGAGTAAAGTGATATACAGTGTTCTGGGACAGAAAGAGAAGGAATAAATTATCCTGAGCTGACTGGACGTGGTTGGTACCCTGGGCAGACATTAGTCCTGACCCCTCCAAGCCCTCCCAGCCACCAGAAATCCAGCTGTTAACTACATCGGGCCCTTACAGATGTGCTCCCCAAACGCTCCAGGTGCTGTTTCCCATGGCACCTGGGTGGATAATGAGGAGAGAACAGAGCAGTTGCCGTCTGGGCAGAACCAGCACATCTGGACAAGGGGCAGGGGGTCGTCTGAGGCACCAGAGGTGTTGGAAAGCTGCTTTTTACAGCAGCCCCCCGTCCCCACACCTTGGCCAGGGCTCCAGTGCCTCATTCCCTGCAGCACACGGACACCTTGGCCAAGGAAGGCAATGCCAGGAGATGGGGAGACCACTGGGTTCTCCTTCTGGGTTTGGGAAGCCAAAAAAAAAGGCACAAATACACCGAGGCACTGCCAAGAGGAGGCACTTCTGTTCCAGGGGTAGAAAGACCCTGGAAAGACCCTGATCATCTTATAGCAGGAGCGTTGTGGGTGGAAGCAGAGGGCTTTCCAATTTTGGGGTGTTTTTGGTTATGATCTAAGCATCAAACAGGGGAGTCAAGTTAACCAGGAAAAGCCATCAGGGAGAATTGTCACCCCCAGCATCAGAGACACTGATTGCCACCCAACCATCAGAGACACCCTCTGATTATCACTCTCTGCTTGAAACTGTGCCCTGGTGCTCCAAGAGCAAACAGGAGATCACCTGCCATCAAGCACAACCAGCCTGGTGAAGAAGCCCCAGGAATTACAGCACATGGCTACCAAAGAGCAGCCAAATAAATTTGGGATGGGTTCCTCCCCACCAGCTGCATTTTAGTCCTGTAGCTCCAGCTCTCGGATCGAGAGGGTAATGTCTCTCTTGGACCAAGGCAGCACAGACACGTCCCCAGGCATCAAAAACCAGCAGTGGCAGCTCAGTCTCAGCTGCTCAAAGCTCCACATCCGCCGTGTCCTCCTTGTGGTCCTTGATGTCCGTGGAGTCGGCGGTCGCAGGCTGGATCACCCCAAACTGGGACAGCTTTGCCGCCTTCTGCTCCATGCTCTGCTTCCTCCACTTGATCCTCCGGTTCTGGAACCAGACTTTCACCTGCCAGGGACATGGAACAGCTTAATCCGAGGTCTCCGGGAGCACGTTTCCAATGCCACGTGCTTCCAAGGAAGATGTCCCCAAAAAGAGTTCCTTAAAAATGGGGACGTGCTCAGGGAATGGTGAATGAGAGCAGGAGGAGGTGACGCTGTGGAGGGCAGAGCAGTGCTGGGAATAGGATCAGGAGAGATGGGGATGCAGCTGCACTGAGGAACCTCTGGCCAGGAGAGTGAAGGAAGCAGCTCCCTAAGGAGCCACTGGACCCATTCCCAGGACTGCAGCTGCCAGAGGGCATGATGAGACCCCAAAACACCCCCTGTGCCCCCAGAATCACCCTGGCTTTGCTCTCCTTTTTCCCCAGCTGAATTTAGACCCCACCATGGAAGATCACCTGCCTCCTTTCCACAGTAAACAAGCAGCTTGCTTTGGGAAGGGCAGGAACTTACCGGAAAGAGCAGGAAAATAACAATAATAAATAAAAGGACACTCAAAGCACAAACTGTCCCCAAAGGACCTAAACAACACAGATCCATGAGTCCAACCCAGCTCCAACTCTAAAGCATAGCAGGTTTGTGCTCCTGAATGCTTAAGAAATCTCATCCATGAACCATCCAAACCCATCTCTCCAGGCACATCCCTTCCATGCCATCTTGCAGCAGGGAGTCCCACGGGTCACTTTGCATCGTGTCCTCCTCCCGCTGCACTTCCCTGCGGGAAAATCAGCCCAGAGCAGACCCAGGATTGGTGCCACCCATTCCTTACCTGAGTCTCCGTGAGGTGCAGAGTCGCAGCCAGGTCCACTCGCTCCGTGCCCACCATGTACTGCTGCTTGAGGAATTCCTGCTCCAGCCGCTCCAGCTGCTCTGGTTTGAAGACAGTGCGGACCCTCTTCATCTTGCAGGGCCCCCCCGACCTCCAAGGCCCAACAGGACCCAGAGAGTTGGTCCCAACACAGTGAGACAACTCCAGACCTGTGAGAAAGCAGCGAAAATTGAAGGGGTTTTTGTCACAAAAGCCAGGGGAAAGTAGCATCAAAAAAAGTAGGGGTGTCCCTGCCCTGTCCCGACCCAGATAATCTCATCTAGGCTCTCTTTCCCAGGAAAGGTTGGAGTAGATGATCTTTTGGGGACCTGTGATTTTACTCTCAAGTACCACCTGGACATGCAGCCAGACCCAAGGAAATCAACTCTCAGTGAGGGGAGCAAGATTTTTGTAACAGGATAATAAAATCCATCAAGAGCTGCAGAACACAAAAATCCCATCTCTGCCTCAAGAAGGCCCAAGTCACGAATGTCTAAAGTTTGGGGGATTTTACTCCAGACTGGGCCCTGATTTTACCCTTCCCTTGGCACAGGGAATCAGTGCCCAGGACCATATCCTGCTTCCCTGGTCCCAGAAAAGTTCCCAGTGTGCAGAGGAATTAGTGGATCTGGTCTCTTGTCTCCTGTCTAGCACTGGCCTCAGGATAATTATAATTACCATAAATTAACATACAATACACCACCAGGGGACCAGCTGGCACCTGACTGAGAGCGGTGCCTTCTCTCCTTTCTAATTCCCTCATCCCGATCCAGTTGAGGTCCCTGCTCACTGCAGAGGGGTTGATCCTTTAAAATCCCTTCCAACCCCAGCCATTCTGTGATGCCATGACCTGCCTGCCCAGGTGATTCCACTGGATTAACTTTAAAATAACCCACGAGTAACAACCAAAGGGGAATTTCCAAGTGGAAAGCCATTGGCAGGATCAGGCCATTAATGCTCCCCATCACTGCTGTTCCAAATATTGTGGCAAGCCAAGTTTCTTCACCTTTTATGGAAATGCTGCACACATAATGATCCCAATTCACACCCTGCTACTTATCTCTCCTTTAATGACTGATGTTGTCACATTCTCCAGGCACAAACCAGCACCTTGACCTACTTATTTCCATTAATTAGGTGTAAGTTCTGCGTGTGTTTAAGGATTTGTGGGATGGAGACCTGACAGCTTAACAGCTGTAATTGCACTTAAAACTATTTTCATCATTAAAATCATTTCACCCGTCACTTTTTTTTTCTTTCTTCCCCTCTATTTTCATACTGGGATAATAGCAAGTGTAATTTCCAACTTGAAATGCTGTGTGGAAATAGCTTTGCCGATTGTTTAACTGTGTTTTCATACCCGTGTGTTTGATATAATACAGAGATTAATGCCATTGTGCAGATGCTGCCTCGTGAAAGAAATAGTATATTAAATAGTTATGTTAAATAGGTAAAAAAAAAAAAAGAAAAAAAGATTAAAAATTTTTTTGGTGTCTAAATATTTTAGAATCAGGACCAAAATCAGGATTTCCTTGTACACAAAAAATACAGGCCTGGCTGCAGGTTTTGCCTGGACAACAAGATTACGCTCTGAATGTTAAAAAAAAATTACTTAATTTCATGAAAAATATTCTGAATAGAGGTATTTTGTTAAAATAAATTAGTCAGTTTGCTTAAAGTACCCTGAAAATAGAGCTTGATGGGTCAGTCAGTATCACCCATCACCACTGCGTAAATTTTACCCACAGAACAATAATGCCTTTATCCTCAGATGCTTTTGCAGTAAAATATGAGCTTTTAGGGCCAGGTGCTCCCAGACACTCTACATTTTCACTTCTGTGAGTGAAAAATTGAAGGGAAAGCAAAATAAGGGAGGGATGAGGGCAGATTTTGGGAGGAGAAGGACCCACGCAGCAGCAGAGGTGCAGAAATGAGTTTGAGGGGTGAGGCTTTGGGAAATTACAGCAGTTTTTTGGAGGTGTGATGAGGGCAAAGGCAGGAAGTGCCCTTCTGATATATGAAAAGAGAAATAAAAGCCAGTGTGAAAAGATAAATAAAAGCCACTTGTAAAACACAGGTGAGGACACACGTGGCCATGGGGGGGACTGTTCCCAACCTGAAACCATCCAAGCCTGAGGGATGTAAATGGTGTCACCGGGGTCTCACTGCGCCCAAACATTTAATCTTGGGGATAAATCGAAATATCACAGAACCACAGACTGGTTTGGGTTGGAAGGGACCTTAAGGATCATCCACTTCCCAGCCCCTGCCATGGGCAGGGACTCCTTCCACTAGACGAGGTGCTGCAATACTCTTTTTAGCTCTGCCACTTTATATTTATTATTCAAATTCTGCCAAGTTTATGTCTCCATTTCAAATGTAAACAGTGCATTTGGATATTCTGCACGAGTTTCCGACTCGGAGCTGGTTGATGGATTAGTAAAATCCTGTAGCGTCTTTTAGGAGTTAACCACAGGCTCTTTATCAAGAGAAATCAAGTGTGTTAGAAATTGCCCTGCAGCATAAAAAAAAAGAATCCCCAACAGATTAAAAAGTTCATTTTTGCTCTCGCTATATCCATCGCTTACAGCGGGGGAAAATAACTCTAAGGAAAGTTTTCCCTCTCCCTCCTCCACGTCCCACAGCCCCAGCCCAACGCTTCACCTCGGGGCTGGTCCAGAGGCTGCAGGGAATTAAAATACAACCGCGGTGAGGGAAATAAAGCGATTTGGGGTGACCCAAACCGCGCTATTTCCCAGTGCCAGCCGAGAGTCCGGCGGGAAGGTGTCCCCGCATCCCAGTTCCACCCGCAGCATCCCCGCTCCGCATCCCCAACACGCACCCGCCGCCCCGGCCGGGCCCCCTCGCTCACCTGCACCTCCCCAGCCCCAGCCCCAGCCCCACCCGCCAGGCAGCGGCCCCAGCCAAGCTCCCGGACCGGCTCCTGCTCCCGCTCCCGGAGCGGGTCCCGCCGCGGGCCAGCGCGGGGGCGGCGGGATGGACGGGCCGGAGGGGATGGACGGGCTGGAGGTGATGGACGGGCTGGAGGTGATGGACGGGCAGGAGGTGATGGAGGCGGCGGGGCCGCGGCGCGGCGGGTCCCGGGCGAGGAGCGCTTCGATGTGGAAGGGGGTCTTGGAGGGCGGCGGGCCGGGCCGGGGGCGCGGCGGGCTCTGCAGCATGGCCGAGCTGGTGCGGCCGCCCCCGCCCCGCCGGCTTTTATGGAGGGCGGGGGGGCCGGGACGAGCCGCCCTCCTATGCAAAGTGGCGGCGGGGGGCGGAGGGCGATGCCCACACCCCCCTGGCCTCCGGTGGCACCTCCACTGACACCTCTGCTTCCCTATTGACACCCACAGGGACACCTCTGCTTCCCTACCGACATCCCTGCTTCCCCATCGATATCCCCAAGGACACCCCAGCTTCCACACAGTCACTCCTGCTTCCCTGTCGACCTCCACAAGGGCACCCCTTCTTCTCCACAGACACCTTTTCTAACCCGTCAACACCCCTACATTCAAGTTCCTCCATGGACACCCCTCCTTCCCCACTGGCATCCCAACAGACATCCCTTCTTCCCTACCAACACCCTCATGGACACCTCTCCTTCCCCACCAACACCCCCCCTTCCACCAAGTTCCACCAGGGACACCCCTCCTTCCCCACTGGCAGCCCCGTGGACACCCCAGATTCCATGCCAACACCTCCACAGACACCCTTCTGCTTCCCTGCCAGCCCCTCCTTCCACACTGATTTCCATGGAAATCCCTCTTTCCCTGCTGTCACCTCTGCTGTCACCCACCTGGACACCTGTGTCTTCCCCCACGAGCACCTGTTCTCCTTCCCCATGGACACCCACGTGGATAACAGGTCCTTCCTCATGGACCCCCACACTGACACTCACTCCTTCCCCGTGGACACCCATGTGGATAACAGGTCCTTCCTCATGGACCCCCACACTGACACCTGCTCCTTCCTCATGGACACCTTCTCCTACTCCATGGACCAATCCTGCTCCAGGCAGACATCCACCTGGACACTTGCTCCTTCCACCACCCCCTCCCTTCCTCGTGGCCCCAAACCTTCCACCTCAAAACCTTGCTGGGACTCTCACCTTCCCCACGGACACTCACATGGGCCCCTACAGTTCCCGCTCCACCCTCCATTCCCAAATTTCCCCTGATGCCCCCAGGCCTCACAGGAGCACCCACCCCATCCCCTGACCACACTCCTCAGGGCAGAGACCCCAGGACCGGCTGTGCCAGCCCATCCTGCCACTGTTCTGAGAGGAATGTGTCAGTGTGTACCTGTCCAGGAATTCTGGAGTGTGTGGGGATATCTGGGATACGGGACAAGCACCTCAGGAGCTCTCACAGGACACGAGGTGACTGTGCTGTGAAAATTGAATTGATTTCGGTGCCATCCCTGCTTGACACCCCCCAGTGCATCCATGTGGTCCAACAGGGAGCTGTGGATGGCACAGACACCTCTCCCAGGTGTGATTCCCGCTCAGATCTCACCAAGTTCACGCTGAAAATTCACTCCGTGTGCAAACACGGAGAAATCCTGGAGCCTCCAGGTTGATAAACACGGAGCAAAAATCCCCCGTGGTTTAATAACCCGGCATCAACCATCTCTGCATGCACAGGCTCACAGTCCATATCCCATAAATCCTACCTTTAAGAGGGATTCGGGCCATTTAAATTTCTTTCCCCTCCCCGATCCATAGAAATTGTTATAAAAATCTCTATATTTTTGAGCATTTCAAAGCAGATGGAAAAGATGGGAATGCACGGGCAGGATTACCCCAGTTGTGAGGAAGCACCCTGGTGATGGCTACAGGATCCTCAGGGAAGAGGATGCCCTCAGGAGACAAAAGAGTCCCTCAAGTTTGCCTTTAAAACACTTTCTTTTTTTTTTTTCCCCTGCCTTTTAGCATCCTGTCTTCCACAGGAGCTTCCAAATAAGTGGATAAATACAGCTGCTGCTTTATTGCTCCTTATCCAAACAGGCAGCCCCGATCCCGCCGCCGTGGAACCGCGGCCTTAATTGGAATCACACGTTCAAAGCTGGGCAAGTGCCGAAGCCTCTCCCCCCCCCTCAAAAAAAAAAAGAGCCACCGAAGAGAAAAAAAAAAAAAATCCGTGGAAATTCCCAGCTCCCGGCTTTCCTGGCACTGGGGGAGTGTGGGATTGAATATGGGTGTCATTAGACGAGGGGTTTGGGTTGTTTTATTAAAAGGTTGTTAAATAAATTATGATAAGCAGCGACTGTGACTCCCAGGAGAAGTGATGTCGGAGCCGCTCCAGTTATTAAAGGAGCAGCTCCACGTTCAGGCTGTTGGCGTGGGAGAGCTGCGGGGTGATGATCCAGGATGGATGGACGGGGAGCCGCCGGGATGGACAAGGAGCAGAGCCACGGGCTGACTTTTCCCTTTCGCCTTCTCCTCCCGCTCGGCCAAATCCGCTGCCTAATGACGCGTCCTGTTTCCCATTAGTACTGTGTGCTCAGCTAATGCATTTTGGTTGGAAAGCTGGAAATTTTCACTCGCTGGTAATGACTTGGGAAATGTAGCACCCAGTAGCAGACACCCCCCACCACCACCCACAGCAGCTCCAGCCCCTCCAAGGTGGAGAGATGAAAGAGATGAAAGGATGGGATCTGATCCTTTTTTTTTTTTTTTTTTTTAAGCGGTGGTTATTTTATTTTAATTATTCCATTTTATTTTATTTTAAAAATTCACTACATTATCTTAATTTTATTTTATTCCAGTTTTGGTTTTCGAGCGCATAGAAAATAAAAGGGGAAGGTGGTGGGCAGGGGGGGAGTTTCTTGGGGAAGGGGTAAAAAAAAAAAAAAAAATCCCAACAACAAAACAACAACCCAAAAAGCCCCCCAAAAAAGCCCCCAGCCCTTTGTAAACATCCCCCCTGAGCAAAGGGAAGGAGGTGAAAAGCATTTCCTGATAACTCCATTAAAGAATGAGGCTGCATTAACATTCCAAGTCCCTCGACAAGAGATGAAAGTGGGGAACTTGAGTTCAGCCTCCCCTCGCTCCAGATGTTATTATGGGCTCCCTGAAAGGTTTTTTTATTTCTTTTTTTCGCGAAGAGACAAAGATGTTGCCCACTTCAAACGGGGCTAATTGATGCTAATGACTATCAGATAGAGGGGGGGCCCTTTTCCCCCCTGCCAAGGGGAAAGAGAGAGCGCATTTTACAATCCCCCCATAGAAAACGCGCCGCTCTTCAAGCCAGGTTGGTGCTTTAGGGATTTTTGTTCCTCCCTGGCTGCTTCTTTCCCTCCTCCTCCTCCTCGTCGTCGTCGCTGCCCCCTTCATCTTTTCTGTCCCCCCTTCTCTGGGCACCCCGCGGCTCTCCCTTGTTCGCCCATGAGAAATTTCGCACCTCGCCTCCCCCGGCGCTGGGGAGAGCCCGGCTCCATTTCCAGCCCTTCTTCCAGCCGCAAAACCGGCCCAGCGGGGGCGGAAACTTCCCCCCCCCAAAAACCCGCAGCGAGCACACGCGAAAACGTGACGGGGATTTGGTGCATCTCTAATCCCGCGGGGTGAGTCCTCCTGGATCCGGGAGCATCCTATCCGGGAGAAGATGGATCCAGGGGCTCCTGGAGGTGATTAGACAAGGCGTGTGCTGGCGGTCATTAGGATAACAAGCCCAGCACCGCCAACCCGAGGAGGTTGAAATCATGAGCTCGTGTCTTTTATTCTTAAAACAATAAAAATTCGCTTAAAAATGGGATTCTGAACGCTAAATTTAGCTTTTAGCCTCGTGTCGTATTTTTGCAGCCGTTTCTGCTGTGATAATCCATAGCAATAATAAATAATAATCCACAGTGATAATAGATAATAACCCATAGTAATAGTAGATAATAATCCATAAATCAGTAATAGGCAATTAGGAGCTGCTGATTTGCCCCTTTCCAAGGTGGATCCCACCGAATCCTCCATGGAGAGGGGAATGGGGATTCACCAGTGAAAAGAGGAGCGTGGGGTTTGTCCAAGCAGGATGATGGGTGTATGTTCATAATCCTTGAAAAGAGAAATTTTTTTGGCTACTGGTGATTACTGTGGGTTTCCTTTGCACTGGGAACACCTGGAAGTAGGTGCCAAGGTGCCACCCTGCCTTGGCTATCCCACCTTCAGCCAGGTCTCAAGGGGCTTCTGGGAGCTCCAGAGCAAGGTACTGGTGTCCATTTTTCTTGGAAAACCCTGTCTGTCCTGTCTACTGGGGGATCCAAGTTGCCTTCTGGATCCTTGGCACCTCGCAGGGTCCCACCGACAGCCCCAAACTGGGATGAGGACAGGAGGGGTGGCACCACCCTGCACTCTGAGGGTGTTGTAGAGCAAGGGGAGCCCTGGCTGCAGGTGACAAGAGCAAGGCCACCCTCAAACGTCCCCCCTGCGAGAGCCCAGTGTCAGCAGGAGCCTGGGATGAACAGGACAACTTGGAAACATAGGAATTTCCTAGAAGGATGTTATCCCAAACGCTGGCCTGCAGAGGAGACCGTCCCCATTCTCTCCATCCCTGTCACCTCATTTTGTCTCCTGCTTGTCAGACCTTTCCAGGAGCTGATTCAACATGTCCAAGGCCAGGCTGGACAGGGCTTGGAGCAACCTGGGATGGCAGAAGGTGTCCCTGGCCATGGCAGGGGGTGGAACTGGATAACCATTAAGGTCCCTTCCAACCCAACCCATTCCATATTTCCGTGTTAATGCAATGGAAAACTACCCCTGGAAAACACAAGATTCTTGGTTTATGCTCCAGGGGGGAGGCAGGGCACGTCCTCCTCCTCCTCCTCTCTCCCGGTTCCAGACAGTCAATACACACCCCGGCCGCCCTTCAGACACCGCTCCCGGGCCTCATTGTCAGGTTAATTTGGGATAATGGCCTGCAAAGCACCTCAGCCCCATCCAGGTCTCATTAGCACTTGATAATATCGAGCATCCTGAGAAGGCTTTTCCTCCTCCTCCTCCTCCCCCCAAGGGCACGGAGTCCTTCGAGCGGCCCGGGCTGATTTATCACCCAGGCTTGGCATGTCCAGGCACGATCCCAATGAAGGCCACGCTGGAATGAGGCTCAGCAGGACCTGGATTGTGCCCCAGCCTCTCGATGGGGAGATATCCCTGATCCAAGCGGGGTCGTTCCTCGGTGTCCCCCTCCCCGGTGTCACATCTGGCCTCGTGTCTCAGCCAGATGTGAATGAGGGAGCGGGACCTGCTGCATCCCTCACCCTTCCCGGCTCCTGGGGGCTCATCCGCCTACCCGGGGTCCAAATACACCGTGGGTTGAGCCCATGAGTGGAGCCCACGGTGTGATTGGACTAAAGGACCTTCCAAAGTCCCCCCCAACCCTCTAATTCCATGATTCCGTGGGCCTACACCGAGCTGGCAGCAAAGTCTGGGTGACCCCCACAAAATCAACCAAAACCCAAGTTCTCAGAGGATGCTCCGTGGCTTTCCCTTCATGGACAGACCCGAAGACCCTGCTAACAGAAGGTGCAATTCCAGGTATTAAGAGCATCCCAAATCCACACATTTAAAAAAAAAAAAAAATTAATTGGGAATTATAAACAAACTAAGCATTGAGGCGGCGCTGGGCAGGGCTTGAGTGCACCATCAGCTCGCTGCTCCCTTCAATTATCTTTTTTCTCCCACATTGTTCTCCCCTAATGAGGAGACTAATGACCAAAGGATGGTTCATAAGTGGTTCCCAGACTCTCCTTGCCCAGGGCAAACACCGTCCACAATAGGATCACAAATTGCAGGGAGAAGCCCCGGCTGATCACATCAGAAACGGTGCAGGGATTTATCTCTCGGCCTCAACAATAACAGTATGTTCTTAATCGCCACTCCAAAGGGACAACTGGCGGGGGATCTGCCCGGCCTCATCATTAAAAGCTGGCAGCATCTTTGCTAGCGCTGCCCCTTTGTTCATCTTTCATTATCCCAATGCTCCGGCCCCGTTAATTCCCCTCCATCTTATTAAATCAATAGAGATGGAGTGGGGGAAGGATGGGGCAGATCCAAGGGGTTGGATCCGGCTCGAATCTCCGCGGGGGTGCCGGGTGGGAGCGGGATCAGACCTGCTCAGCACCACGTGCGTCCAAGGATTTACTCACCCAGCTCTTGCGGCCGGGGAAACTGAGGCACGGGAGGGTCGCGGCCTAAATAAATCCCGGGAGGAGGTTGTGGTAGAGCCGGGAAGCGCTTTATCCGACTGCCAATCCCACACCTCCCATCAGCAGCCCTGTATTGCTCGAGTTAACGATTTAATCAACTCCCAAAATAAAATCACACCGCTCAGAGAGTGATGCCAGAGCGGCACCTCCAGTGAAATCCCAGCCGGTCCATACTGGCACGACACGGGGACAAAGGATTTTGTGCCACAGACTATTTGCAAAGAGGGAGATGATGCAATTTTCATCTTCCCCCCCTCCCCCCCCCAAGCTTTTTTGTAACAGCTCATTTCGCCGAAACCGGTTTAGATCCATGATTTTTAAACCCAGAGTTTTGGCCACTGCAATGCTCACCCCATAAGAGGGGTGTCCTTAGTCTCTCGGTTTTCCTGCTGCATTTCCAGGCAGGTCACCCCATTCCATCCTTATTTTCATGGATCCAGAAGAGAGTTTAATGTAAAAATTTGATGCCTTTGCTCTGTGTCCGAGGCAACCTGGGGCAAATTCATCCCAGAAAGCCTGCAAAATATGGGATGTGGTGGCATTTCCTCCCATTGCCAGTGATGTCTTTTTTATTATTATTATTATTTAATTTCCACCGAAACCAGTCAAAGCAGCCTCGGGAAACTTATTTGATGTTTCAATCGGGAATTAAAGGGGAGGGAGAAGCAGGGGAAATGCTCCCTGACCATTTAACAAGATTACACGAGGGGATGGAGCCTGGAAACATGCACGGGAACGACCCCCGGCATCCCGTGTCCCGGCTTTGCCTTGAACCTCTGCCAGCGGCGCGTTGTCCTTCCCGACATCCCGGCCCTTCCACATGGTAATCCCATTTAGCAACCCCCCTCAAAACAGGGCAGTCAGCCGAGGGGATGGGGCTCCCAGCTCCGGGAAGGTGCCTGGGAAAGCGGCTGGATCAGGGCCATTGAGGGGCTGGAGGGGTCCTCCATCCAAATGCCCCACCCCGCAAACTAATCCCTCGCCATGTGCTCAGCAGGAATAACCCTGGCAGGAAGGAGAGCAGGGAGGAAGACCCGAAGGGCCTTCAGGCTACACCTTCACCTGGTTATCCCTTCTCCTGTCTCTCCATCCGTATCCCATCCCATTTAGCCAGACACCCATTTGCACCTCTTCACCAGCTCCCTGCATTCATCCCCAACCCTCCACCCACCCATTTTATCCCCATTGCAGGCTATTCCTCTGGGAAAACACCCACACACCCATCCCACATCCTACCTGTCCTAGGAGACTCCTACTTATCTATGGAGCAGGGAGGAGATTTGCCGGGAAGGGCTCAGCGCTGCATCTTTGGCAGATAACCTTTATCCTCTTAATAAAGCTGCTTAATTCTCACTTCCTTTTAATTATCTGTCACTGAAAGCCATCCCGGGTTGTGCAGACAGGTGAAAAACCAGTGTCTTGCAGAAAGTCATGGATTAGGAAGGGACTAGCAGGGTCTTTGGGATGGGAGGAGGGGGCTGGGTAAAGACACACAGCTCTTATCCTTTATTCTTCTCCTTTATTCTTATTCTTTTACACACAGACTTTCCTGGGGGATGAGAAGAGCCAAGGCTCTGTCCCAGGTGGGTTGATCCAGCCCAAAAACTTTCCAAACATCTCTCTCCCATATTTTCCACGGTGCTGGGTTTGATCCCAATCCATGTGCCCCAGCTGATTTGCCAGGAGCTGGGCTGAGCTGCAAGACCTCCTCTTCCCCAAACTGGGGAGGGAGTGGGAAGGAAACTGCATTTCTACCCCATTTCCAGAATGTCCAGGCTGGCAGGGGCTTGGCAGGGCATAAAATGACCGGGATGAATCCAGCTTTTCTGCAAACCATGAACTCCATCCCCATGACCAGGGTCAGCTCTGGGGGTTTGGCTCTTCCAGTAATCCCTGCTTCGTCCCACAAAGTCCCTTCCCCACCCAGAGGAACCTGCAAACAGGCTAATCCCTGAGTGAGAGGAGGACAAGGGATGGCCTTCCCTGGCACCCAGCTGTCCCGAGGGAACACAGCCATCCTGAGCCCCCAAGGACCGACCACCCCATCAAGGATTATCACCCCCCACGAGAAAAACCTCCTGGTCAAACCCCAAGGTGCCAGAGGGACGTGCTTTAATCCATCTCATATAAAAGTAAATTTTAAAAAAAAACTCAATCAAGCCCGGCAGTTTTAATTAAACCATTGCCCCTGGTCGGACACTCCCCGCGGAGGGGTCTGGGCTGCGGGAGCATCCCCTGGAGCGGGAATGGATCCCCCGTGGCTGCCCAGGAGGAGCCCAATCCTGCCGGAGGCTGAGCGCTGCCAGCTCCCAGGGGATTAAAGGTGTCCTGAGAACAACTTAACTCCCGCAATCAGCTCGGCCCCCGGCCGGGCGATATTAAAACACCCCCGTAAGCCCCGTTGTCTCGGAGCTGATTGCAATAAACCCACCGGCACGGGAGATTAGCGGGTTAAACCCGCCGGCGCAGCGCGGGCTCCCGGCAGACATGTGAAGACATTAGCACAGTTTGGGCTCTTTGAGATGTGCCGGCTAATCCCGGCTCTGAAACGGCCGGGACAAAGGGCAGCTTCCGTCACATCGGCCCCTTCTCCTGGCACCAGCCCCTTCTCCTCGCACTGTCCCTTTCTCCTTGCACTGTCCCCTTCTTGCATCTTCCCCTTTTCCTTGGAACACCCCGCTCTCACCAGCCCCTTGTCCTTGCACTGTCCTCTTCTTGCATCCTCCTCTTTTTATTTTATCGCCCTCCTGCCACCAGCCCCTTCTTCTTGCGCTGTCCCCTTCTTGCATCCTCCCCCTCCTCTTGCACTGTCCCCTTTCCTTGCACTGTCCCATCTTGTACTGATCCCATCTCCTGGCATCATTCCCCCTCTCCATGCATTATCCCTTCTCCAGACATTGCTCCCTCTCCTGGCATCATCTTCTTCCCTTTGCACTGTCCTCCCTCTCTGCTTTATCCCCTTTGCTTGCACATCCCCCTTTTCCTTGCACCGTCCTCTTCTTGCATCCTCCCCCTCTTCTTACACTGTCCCCTTTCCTTGTCCTGTCCCATCTTATATTGTCCCCTTCTCTTTGCCACATCCCCTTCTCCTGGCATCATTCCCTCTCTCCATGCATTATCCCCTTCTCCCAACATTGCCCCCTCTCCTGGCATCATCTCCTTCTCCTTGTGCTGTCCCCCCTCTCTGCCTCATCCCCTTTCCTTGCACATCCCTTTTCTCCTTGCACTGTCTCTTCTTAAATTCTCCCCTTCTCTTTGAACCCTCTCCCTCTCCTGGCACTGCCCTCTCTCCTGGCATCATCTCCTTCTCCTTGCACTGTCCCCCCTTTCCTTGCACATCTCCCTTCTCCTCGCACTGATCCCTTCTCTTTGCATCGTCCCCTTCCCTAATTTTCCTTCCTTTCCTTGCAACATCCCCCCTCTTCTTGCTCTGGGTTTCACACCTGCCCAAATAAACCCTCCACCTGGATCCCTTCTTGCTCCAGCTCCAAACCTGGCACAGACATGGAGCAAATCTGCTTCCAGGAGCTGGTGCTGCCCAGATGAGCACCCAGAAGTCCCCACTGCTGCCTCCATTGCTGCTTTCATCCAGCAGATCCCAGGCCCTTGGTGCTCACCTGCTTTTCATCCTTCAAGCAGCTCCCCAGCTTCCCGCAGATCCCACTTTTGGCTCATCCCCAGCCCAGTGTCCATCCCAGAACCTCTACCCCTGCCTAATCAGGGCCAAGCAATTAAAATCGAACCCTGGCTAATCCTTGCCCAGCTGAGATGTCACCCCTTGGTGCCCAACTCGCAAAGCTGCCACCAGCTCTGCTCTCCAGGTGTGTTTTCCCCGTTGTCCTGGCTCCAAAATCCCTGGAGAGAGGGATGCCAGTGCTGGGTGGGCCATGTGAGCTGTGGGCAGAGCTGGTTATGGTGAAGATGCCACTGGCAGGGAGATGGATGGACCATGAGAGGAACGTCCTCTGCAAGGACCTGGGTGCTCTGTGAAGGTCCTGATCTCCGAGATATCCCAGCTCCCAACACCTTTGGGATAATCTGTGGGTGGGGGTGTGCAGGTGACCCCCACTCCCCCAAATCTTTCTCCCATAAAGACGCCCTCATCGAACACTCACTGCCACTGTGGGCATGCTTGTTCTCCCTCCTCCCTTTCCTCCTCCTTCTGCAAAGATGAGCCCAAAAATTGCATAAATAATTTATTTTCACCCCCCCCCCCAGCCCAAGGAGTGCCCTGTATATATCCTGTATATATTAGATGTGGCCAGCTATGGTACAGTCATATAATACACATGGAGAAAGGGCCCCGTGGGGCCACTCAGCAGCTCTTTGTCCCAGTCTGTGCAGGTCCTGTCCCCGTGTCCTCCTGTCCATCCTCTGACTCCACTGGGAAGTCCTTGTCCTCCTCGCCATGGTGGCTCTGAGAGTCAGGGCTCCCCTGTGGGGTGGCCAAACCCATTTTGGCCAGCTTGGCTTGTTGCTGCTCCAGGCTTTGTTTCCTCCACTTGATCCTGCGGTTTTGGAACCAGACTTTCACCTTGGAATCACAGAATCATGGAATCATTAAGTTTGGAAAAGACCAAAAGTCCTCAAAGACCACCGAGTCCAACCACTAACCCAGCACCACTAAACCATGTCCCCAAGTGCCACATCCACGTGGTTTTTTAACACTTCCAGGGATGGTGATTCCACCAATTCCCTCCCACTTTAGGAAGGGCTTTCAAACTTGGTTTCTCCACGAACCACAGAGTCATGATCTGCTGAACCCCCAGGCTCAGGCAAGATGGAGAACTGCCCCCTGCACCCCAGGAGCTGGACCTGCCACTGGTGGAGAAGGTCCAACCTTAAGAAGGACACAAGTTCCTGGCTCTTAGACAACCCTTTGTGCCTCAGTTTCCCCACCTGGCATCCTCCGCATTTTTAATCCAAACTCTCTGCAACCACCACCCCACAAGGCTCCTGCTGCAGTCTGAGGGACACATCCCAGGTCCCACCCGTTGGCACAGAGGTTTGGGAGCCTCCCAGGTGGAGCTGGGGGGTGGGGGGGGTTACCTGCTCCTCGGTGAGGTGCAGGGAGGAGGCGAGCAGGCCCCTCTCCGTGCCCACCAGGTACTGCTGCCGTGAGAATTCCTTCTCCAGCCGGGCCAGCTGGTCACTGGTGAAGATGGTCCTGACCCTCTTGGCTTTGCCAGGCTTGGCTTTGAAGATGGGGAAGCAGCACCTGGAGATCAGGAAGCCTGGAGATGACAGAGAGAGGGAGGGTCAGGATGCAGAGGAGCCCTTGGAGAGGTCCCAGTGGAGTCCCTCCTTGGGAGGTCATTTCCTGGAGAGGCAGAAGGGATCTTCCCACTTGGAGGTGTCCCCTTTAAAGAGGTTATTTTTGGAGGAGGTTCCCTATGTGAAGAGGTGGGAGAGGGTCCCCCATTTGATGAGGATCTTTCTAGAAAGGTGGATACAGGTCCCTATTGGAGAGAATCCCTTTGGACAAAGTCCCTGTGAAGAGGTGGGAGAGGGTCCCCCATTTGATGCAGATCTCCCTAGAAAGATGGATACAGGTCCCTGTTGGAGAGAATTCCTTTGGAGGGAGTCCCCATGAAGAGGTGGAAGATCCTCCATTTGCTGAGGATCTCCTTGGAGAGGTGGATACGGGTCCTTCCTGGATATATTCCCTCTGGAGGCAGTCCCCATGAGGAGGTGGAAGGAGCTCCCACACTTGGAGATGTCCCCTTTCAGGGTGTCCCAAGAGAATTGGGCATGGAATTCTCCTGGAAGAGTTCCCATTTCAGGGCATCTTCCCTTTGGAGAGGTGAAAGGAAATCCCCATTTGGAGTATCCTGTGGGGGCGGTGGATGTGGGTCCCTCTGGGAGAGGGGGTCCCTGCCTGGGAAGCAGGAAGGAGATCTTCATTTAGGGGTGTCCCTCTGGGAGAAGAAATCCCCTTTTGGGGAGCAGGAAAGAGGTCCCCATTTAGGGGTGCCCCTCGGGAAAGGTGGATTTGGGTCCCCTGAGAGAGGGGATCCCCCCTAGGGGAGCAGGATGGAGGTCCCCATTGTGGGTGTCCCATGGGGGAGGTGGATGTGGGTCCCCTGGGAGAAGGGATCCCTGCTTGGGAAGCAGGAAGGAGGTCCCCATGTAGGGGTGTCCCTCAGGAGAGGTGGATGTGGGTCCTTCGGGAGAAGGGATCCCTCTATGGAGAGCAGGAAAGAGGTCCCAAATTTGGGATGTCCCTCTGGGAGAAGGAGTCCCCCTTTGGGGAGCAGGAAGTTCCCATTAGGGGTGTCCCTTGGGAGAGGTGGGTGTGGGTCCCCATGGGAGAAGGAGTCTCCCTTTGGGAACCAGGAAGGAGGTCCCAATTTGGGGTGTACCCCTGGGAGAAGAGGTCCCCCTTTGGAGAGTAGGAAGGAGGTCCCCATTTAGGGGTGTCCCCCAGGAGAGGTGGTTGTGGGTTCCCCTGGGAGAAGGGATCCCCTTCTGGGGAGCAGGAAGGAGGTCCCCATTTGAGGATGTCTCCGTGGGAGAAGGGGGTCCCCCTTTGGGGAGTAAGAAGGAAGTTCCCATTAGGGATTTTCCCCAGAGAGGTGAATCTGGTTCTCCATGGGAGAAGGGATCCCCCCTTGGGGAGCAGGAAGGAAGTTCCCATTAGGGATGTCCCCTGGGAGAGGTGGATGTGGATCCCTTTGGAAGAAGGGGTCTCCCTTTGGGGAGCAGGAAGGAGGTTCCCATTTAGGGGTGTCCCTCAGGAGAGGTGGATGTGGGTCCCTCTGGGAGAGGGGGTCCCTGCTTTGGAAGCAGGAAGGAGGTCCCTATCTAGGGGTGTCCCCCAGGAGAGGTGGATCTGGTTCTCCGTGGGAGAAGGGATCCCCTTTGGGGAGCAGGAAGGAGGTCCCTATTGGCGATGTCCCCCCCCGGGAGCAGAGGGGGGTCCCTGTGCGGGGTTTGGGGGGCTGTCGGTACCTGTAGCCCCGAGGCTGGCGGCCCATGCGGGGGTTCCCCCGCAGCAGTCGGTGCAGAGCGGCGGCGGGAGCGGAGCGGGAGCCGGGGGGGACCCCCAGAGCGGCGGCGGGGGGGGCCCAGGGCGAGGCGAGGGTCCCGAGGGTCCCAGGAGCGCGGCGATGGTGAAGGAGCGGCCGGGGGACGCCGGGCTGGGGGTCGGGGTCGGCATCGCGGGGCCACCCGGGGAAGCGCTGCCCGCCCGCCTTTATGGGGCCCGGGGGCACCGCAGGGGCGGGGGGGACGGGGAGGGGCCCGAGACTCCTCCGTGTTCCCTCCCTGTCCCTCTGCCCTCCATGGGGATGTCCCCGTGCCGTGTTCTCTGCCCTCGGTGGGGATGTGTCCCCCCCATGTCCCCCTGCTCTCGATGGGGATGTCCCCTGCCACGTCCCCCAGCTCCTGATGGCAATGTCCCCTCCCCTGTGTCCCCTTGCTCTCGATGGGGATGTCCCCCTGCCCTCAACTGGGATGTCCCCCCTCCATGTCCCCCTGCCCTCCAAAGGGATGTGTCCTCCTCTCCGTGTCCTCCTCTCCATTTCCCCCTGCCCCCGTTTGGGATGTTCTCCCACGTCCCCCTGCCCTCGGTGGGGATGTCCCCTCCATGTCCCCCTGCCCCGGGGGCAGAGCCCCCCATTTATCCTCCCCCAGGGGGGCTTTGGCCCCGAATTACTCAGGCAGGAGCATCCAACACCCAGGGGACACCCCAGGGCAGCCAGTGTCACCCCGAGGCCACCAAATTCCCAGTGGGGGACTCGGGGTCCCCCTTGGTATCCTCTTGGTACCCTGAACTTACCTTCCCATCCCGGACCCCTCCCGGCAGAGCTGCTTTTTGGGGTGTCAACAACACCCCAGGCCAGGGAGAAGGGACAGGGACAGGAGCAGGGAAGCTCCAGGAGGCAATGCCAGAGGCAGGGGGGGGTCTCCCTGCACCCCCCCCCCCCCCCCCCCCCCAGCTCTCCTCGCTCGGCTGATGGGATTCAGATGGTCATTAGGGTTTGAGATCCTTAAAAATCCCGCAGCTTTTCCTAATGAGCTGGGAAAAGTCACACCTCGGCCGGCGCCGTGGGGGGGGAGAGCCCCGGTCAAAGACTCCCCCGGGGGCTCGGGGGGTTTATTGGGGAGGAAATGGGGGAGTCGGGGGGCCGGGGCCACATCTGCACCGCAGCAGCCCCCTCGTTGGGCTTTCCCGATGGATAATCCCGGTACGTGCAGCCTCCCGAGCCGGGAATAACCCCGAGGAGCTGGGAAAGTCATTACGGAGCTGTTTTGCCCCCGCGAGGAGCATCCCCGGCTCTGCAGCTTCCCAGCCACCTCAGGGATGGAGGTGGGGATGGGGGACCCCGATTTCCGTGCTCTGGGGCACATCCCAGCCTGGAATCTGCAGGTGGAGGCTTCCTGGGGGTGTCTGTGCACCAAAAATTCCATAAAATCCCGCAGTGGGCACCGGTGCCGGGGACGATGCCACATTCCCTGGAGCATCACAGGGACATCACCCCCAAACTGAGGCAAATAAAGGCCCTGGGGAGGGGGGGGCAGAGATGAAAGGGAGGCAGATTTGGGGTTATTGAGTCTTAATTACGGTCTTGGAAAGATAAAAAGGCAGGAGGCCCTTGGTGGGCTCAGCTGTGTTTGGATAAGAGGTGCTTTCCCTTTCTTTATTCCCCTTTTTTCCTCTCCCTGTGTTTGCTGGAGCTCAGCAAACACCCCCCTGGCACCTTCACCCAGCTGGGTGGGCCCAGGAATGGGGGTGTCCAACATCCCTGTGCCGGGTGGGAGGCAAAGGGTTGGGATTCCAGGTGATCTGGAGCCAAAATAGGGATAATGGTACCCAGTGTTTCCTTGGGATCCATGGGGTTGGGATCCAGGTGATTTGGGCCAAAATGGGGACACTGGTACCCAGTGGTTGTTTGGGATCCAGGTGATGTGGAGCTAAAAGGGTGATATTGGTATCCAGAGGTTCCTTGGGATCCATGGGGTTGGGATCCAGGTGATGCAGGGTCAAAATGGGGATGCTGGGTGATGTACCCAGGTGATGTGTTCCCAAAATGGGAATACTGGTACCCAGCAGTGCTTTGGGATCCATGGGGTTGGGATCCAGGTGATGTAGGGTCAAAATGGGGATACTGGTTGGTATCCAGGTGATATAGGGCCAAAATAGGGACACTGGTACCCAGTGGTTCTTTGGGATCCATGGGACTGGTATCCAGGTGATATAGGGCCAAATGAGGATACTGGGTGATATATCCAGGTGATATGTCCCCAAAATGGTGATACTGGTACCCAGTGGTTCTTTGGAATCCATGGGGATGGGATCCATATAGGGCTGAAATAGGGATAATAGTATCCAGCAGTCCTTTGGGATTCATGGGAATGGGATTGAGGTGATCTGAAGCCAAAATGGAACTACTGGTACCCAGTGGTTCTTTGGGATCCGTGGGGTTGGGATCCAGGTGATTTGGGCCAAAATGAGGATACTGGTACCCAGTGGTTCTTTGGGATCCATGGGGTTGGGATCCAGGTGATATGGAGCCAAAATGGGGATACTGGTACCCAGTGGTTCTTTGAGATCCACAGGGTTGGGATCCAGGTGATATAGGGCTGAAATAGGGATAATGGTATCCAGCAGTCCTTTGGGATCCATGGGGATGGGATCCAGGTGATATGGAGCTAAAATGAGGATACTGGTTGGTACCCAGTGGTTCTTTGGGATCCATGGGATTGGGATCCAGGTGATTTGGGCCAAAATGGGAATACTGGTACCCAGTAGTTCTTTGGAACCCTTTGCTTCATTTTCAGGTGGGAAAATCCTGTCCTGGAGAGGTGGAAGGGAGGTGTTGGTAATTTGGGGAGGGGATGCTGTGGAAACAAGGAGCATGGGAGGGAGGGTTGGAATTGGGGAGGGTGTGTGTCACTGCCCACAAATTGGGCATCTCCTTCCACCAGCTCCGGATCCAGAAGTGGGATGTGAATCCAGGGATGGCTCCTGCCTGATTTTGAGGCAAACTGGCCTCAAGGCTCGGGCTCCTGAGCTAATTAATGACAAAGCTGCTCATTAACCCTCGGCAGAGCTGTCTGGGCAGGGTGTGGATTGTCTGTCTGGGGCCTCCAGGATCATCCTGCTGTCCCTGGACAGTCTCTGGGATGATCCCAGAGCCCCTCCCTGGTTTGGTGTCCATCCCCTCTCCCACTGCATCCCTCTGTCTGGCCGTTGTCCATCCCTCCCTCCCAGCCCTTGGAGCCTTTCACCCACAAAATCCCTTTGCATCCAATTGCCAGCCCTGCACTGGGGGACTACAGACACCCCAAATTTCCAGGGAAAAGGGATATTTCTTACCAATTCAGCTGAAATTATTGGGGGAAAGGGATATTTCTTACCAATTCAGCTGAAATTATTGGGGGAAAGGGAAGAGTTTTGGGCACCCGCTGCCATCAAGTGGCTGAGGACGATCCAGGCCTGACCCTCATTCCCTGAGGATCGTTTTGTTGGAATCCCAGATCTGCCCCCCCCAATTAAATCCACACTTTTCCCCCACTTATTAAAGGTCTCCCCACCCGGATTTGGGATGCAGAGTGAAGCCCTTCCTTAAGCATCCTGAGATATGCAGCTCCACTTCCTCTCTCCACAGGCCTGACCCAGCTCCAGGGAGATTTTTCCAGGCAGAATTTTCCAGGTCTTGGACGTGCACAGGGCACAGGTTGTTTGAGGCTCCAAAGGCAGGAAAGAAAAGGAAAAAATACTTATTTTTTTTTAAACCCTGGCAGTGATTGACCTGGGAAATTCCTTGCACAGGAACTTTGGGAAGTTGAGGGCTCCAACAGAGGAGTTTCTGTGAATAATGACACCAGTAGCTGTAAGATGTGGGATGGAATGTGTCCCAAATCCCAAACCGGGGGTGTCCTGCAGCAGAGCTGGGCAGCTGCATGCTGGGATGGCCCCCCCTGGAGCAGGGAATGGTCCTCCCAGGGCTGGGATGGGTCTCCCAGGACAGGGAATGGTCCTCCCAGGGCTGGGATGGGTCTCCCAGGACAGGGATGGGTCCCTAGGACAGGGATAGGTCTCCCAGGACAGGGATGGGTCCCCCAGGCTGGGATGGGTCTCCTCCCAGCAAACAAGTGGGTTATGCAAATGCCTCCAGCTATTGGGGTAGGAAGGACATGTCACCTCTAAAGGTTTTGTCCCTTTCCAGGCACCTGAAGGAAAACCGGTGGGATTTTATTCCATAATCTTCCTGATTTCTGTTTTGGGGCTTTTTGGAGCTGTGGCTCCTGGGATTCCTGACTGAGAACAGATCCTGCCCTTCCCACACTTGGTCCCACTCCTTACCTGAGCTCTTTCAGATGCTGGCAGTGCCAAAGGAGCCACTTCCAGCAAAAAAAAAAATCCACTTTTCGGAGCATCTGGGTCCAATTCCCAAAGGCACCTGAAGTGCTGAGTATCCCTTGACCCAGAGGGACCCAAGAGCATCCCAGTTGGTGAGGATCCCAGCTGGTGAGGATCCCAATTAGGGAGGATCCCAATTAGGGAGGATCCCAGTCAGTGACGATCCCAGTTACTGGGCTTTCCACTTAGCAAGTATCCCAGCACATGAGGATCCCAGTCAGTGAGTATCCCAGTTATCCAGGATCCCAACCAGCTGGCTCCCAGTTAACAGGTGTGCTGGTTAGTGGGGATCCCAGTTAGCAAAGCATCCCATTTAGGAGGGATCCCGGTTAACCGGCATCCCAGCTGGCACCACTCCAGCCAGCAGGCTGCCAGTGAAAGAGGGTCCTCCCAGCACCAGCCATCCCAATTAACAGGCTGCTAATTACTGGGGGTGCCAGTTAGGGTCGATCCTAATGAGTGTGTCCAGAGATCCCGGTTATCGGGATCCCGGTTAATATCCCAGTCAGTGGGATACACGTCAAGGAGGATCGCGGTGGGAGGCAGCCGGGGGACGGGATCCCGGGACGATCCCGGTGAGATCCCGGTGGGATCCCGGAGGGACAGTTCCCGCAGTGACCGCCAGAGAGCGATGCACGACCGCGCTCCGTCCGGGAAGTACCGGGATGGGACAGTGGGATTGGGATAACGGGATGGGATAGTGGGATTGGGATAGCGGGATGGGACAGTGGGATTGGGATAGCGGGATGGGACAGTGGGATTGGGATAGCGGGATGGGATAGTGGGATTGGGATAGCGGGATGGGACAGTGGGATGGGGACAGCGGGATGGGGACAGCGGGATGGGGACAGCGGGATGGGGACAGTGGGATAGGGACAGTGGGAAGGGACAGTGGGATGGGGACAGTGGGATGGGGACAGTGGGATAGGGACAGTGGGAAGGGACAGCGGGATGGGGACAGCGGGATGGGACAGTGGGAATGGGGACATTGAGATGGGACAGTGGGAATGGGACAGGAGGGATGGGGACATTGGGATGGGACAGTAGGAATGGACAGCAGGAATGGGACAGTGGGAATAGGACAATGAGGATGGGGACATTGGGATGGGGACAGTGGGAAGGGACAGTGGGGTGGGGGCAACGGGATGGGGGCAGTGGGATGGTACAGTGGGAATCGGGACACCTGGAGAGGACACTGGGATGGGGACAGTGGGATGGGACAGCAGGAGGGGACAGTGGGATGGGGACGGTGGGATGAGGAAACACTGGGACGGGACAAAGGGACGGAGACACTGGGATGGGACAGTGGGATGGGGGAACACTGGGATGGGACAGCGGGAGAGGGGACAGGGTGTGGAGGGACATCAGGGTGGGGGACACTGGGCAAGGGGACATGGGGCTGGGACACACCCAGCTGGGACACGATGGGATGGGATGGGATGGGATGGGATGGGATGGGATGGGACAGCAGGATGGAGAACACCAGGCAGGGGGACACCGGGCTGGGATCATGGGAAGAGGGACATGGAGCTGGGACAGTGGGATGGGACACATGGGGCTGGGGGACACTGGGATGGGGGACATCAGTCTGGGGGACATCAGGCTGGGACAGTGGGATGGGGGACACTGGGATGAGATACACACATGAGGGTGGGACACTCCAGGATATCACAGCGGGCTGGGACACACCAGGGCTGGGATATCCTGGGATGGGACACACCAAGGTGGGACTTCAGAAATGGATACAGCAGGTTGGGATACAGCAGGATGGGACACTCTGGGCTGGGACAATCTGTAATGGGGCAAAGAGGGCTGGGGTACACTGGGACACACTGGGGTGGGATGGTGGGATGGGACACCCCAGGGCCAAGAGGTTTTTTCCATGGACAAAGAGGGGTGACAACCTGTCCCCTCTCCACGTGTGGGTGCCACCACTGGCTGTGCCAGCTCTGGCTGAGCCTTTGGGTGACAATGTGTCCCCACTACCCCAAAGGATTCTGGGCTGGGCTGTGGGGATGGTGGGAAGGTTTGTCCTTCTCCATGCACTGATTTCCAGGCAGCAGGGCCGAAATCCTCCAAGTTCCCCCCTGGAATACGCTCCAGGGGGTTGCAGCACCCCCAGGGCCACCAGGATCCCTGTGGGTCCCCCCTTTTTGCTCCACCATCTGCCCTGACAATCTGGGAGTGGGTCAGCACCCCCACCCATCTGCCCAGCAGGAAAGTCAAAAGCAGTGTCATTGCCAAATCCAGAGGCACCCGTGGAATTGATGGCGCCGGATTTCCACCCTTATTTGTCAACAAGGCTCCTTGGCCTCCCCCCCGCCCCTCCCGAGCCCCCTTAATCTCCCACACAATTGGAATTTGCTGTGCAAACAGCTCTGGGGGGGCCGGAGTTGGGGTTTGCATGAGAAATGTGTCATTTGGGTAAAGCAGGGAGCGGATCCCGGCATCCCTAACGCGGGATTGAAACAATTCCGGAGCCTTCAATAACCCTAATCCTCGGCCTGGATGGGGGGGAGAAGGGGGGGGCTTTAACTCCTGCCCCCTCTTTCCCACCTTATTATCTATTGATTGACTTTTAGAAAGGGTAATAACATAAAGAGATGGACGCTCCGAATCCCGCCAGGGGATCACCCGGAGCACGTTTTCCGTGCGGGATGCGCAGGGTGAAGCCCCGGGCTGTGATTTTTGCCCCCCTCGGAGCGGGGGTGAAGAGGTCGGGGGGGGGGGGGGGGGGGGAGTAAGGAGATGGGAAAGGGTAGGGAGGAGCCTCCATCCCTTTTCCCCCCCCTCCCCTCCACCAAACAATCAGAATAAAAGCAAATTATTCTTCCTATTTCCCTTCCCGAGAGATGAAGGATAAACTGTCCATCCCTGAAAAGCCAACTGATAACACCTTTAATTTTACTGCGAGGCCTAAAAAAATGCCATTTCTACGCAAAGCAGGGCCCCTCTCTCCTCCCCAACCTTCTCTTGATAAACGTCGGGGGATTTTTTTTTTTTTCCCTTCCCCGTGTTTGTTTTTTTTTTTTTTTCTTTCTCCCTATTTCCCTTTCAGTTCGGTTCAGGGAAATGCCCCCGGAGCTACAAACAACGGACAAGAAAGCAAAATCATATTTTAGTCAAAATAGGCAGCCGGCGCTCGCAGCCAACTTTCAAATTAGCATTTTGAGGGCAAATATGCAGCAATTTGAGATAATGAGGCCTGATTATTCAATCCAATGAATGTTAAATAGGCACAGAGGGCGCCCCGGCCTTATCTCCCTCGCTTTCCATTTATTTTACTTTAGTTTAGTTTTAATCGTTTCCCATTTGAACTCTTTATTTGTCTCCGCTCCAGCCCCCGCCTCTCTCTCTCCCCCCCCCCCTTTCCCCTTCGCAGCCCCTCCCTCCATTCCCGGGCATCCCTGCGCTGCCAGCCGGGATTTGGCAGTGGGAAATCGCCGGTGGGGATCCGCCATCCCCTGTAAAAGATGTTTTCAGGGAGCGTTTTGTGGCTTGTCCTCCAAAAAAAACCAAAAAATTGGGGTTTGGGGAGGTTTGGGTGTTGCTGCGAGAGCCGGTCCCTGTCTCCGGGTTCGGGGGCGTTTTGATGGTGGCGGGAATATTTGCTGGGATGGGAAACGCTGGCGTGGAGATTCCATAGAATCCCAGAATGGTTTGGGTTGGAAGGGACTTGAGGATTGTTTTGTTCCCGTGGGCACCTTCCACCATCCCGGGTTGCTCCAACCTGGCCTTGGACACTTCCAGGGATCCAGGGGCAGCCACAGCTTCTCTGCCCAACCTGGGCCAGTGTTTTATCACCCCCACAGCCAGGAATTCCTTCCAAATATCCACCTAAATCTCCACTTTTCCAGTGGGAAGCCATTCCCTGTGTCCTGTCCCTCCCTGCCTTGTCCCCAGTCCCTCTCCAGCTCTCCTGGAGCCCCTTCAGGCCCTGCCAGGGGCTCTCAGCTCTCCCTGGAGCCTTCTCTTCTCCAGGGGAACCCCCCCAGCTCTCCCAGCCTGGCTCCAGAGCAGAGGGGCTCCAGCCCTGGCAGCAGCTCCGGGGCCTCCTCTGGACTCTCCAGCAGCTCCACGTCCTTGTGCTGTTGTTCCCAGGGCTGGAGCAGCTCTGCAGGGGGGTCTCACCTCAGACAGGGGCAGAGGGGCAGAATCCCCCCTGCCCTGCTGCCCACGCTGGGGGATCAGCCCAGGGCACGGGGATTTTTTGGGATGCCAGCACATGTGGCCGGAGCATCTCCAGCCTTTCATCCACCAGCACATTTGAGGTGCTGGATCCCCAATTCTATCTCATCCTTCATCCCTTCCCTTCAATCCCAGGGCTCTTTGTGCAGTTGCTCCCACTCTGGATTTCAGCACCATCAGAAAATGAATCCAAAGAGCCAACGAGCCTTGGGGGAGATGATCCCAGATCCTGCTGCCATCCCAAAGCAAAGCCTGGCTCAGCATTCCATGAAAATCCACTTTCTTTGCGACCCCAACAAGGTGCTTTTCCCATCCCTAGGAAGGGTCAGCTCCAGGTTGGGAAGCTCCCGGGGTGAGCAGCACCAGGCACTGATGGTCCCACCAGGATGGAGAGCAGCATTTTGCACCAAAAGTGAGGCAAAAGAGCAAAATTATGTCATTTCTATTATTTTCCAACTTCTTCCCAGGAAGGGAGCTCGCTTAGATGGGATCCCA
Source organism: Pseudopipra pipra (assembly GCF_036250125.1). Classification (NCBI taxonomy): domain Eukaryota; kingdom Metazoa; phylum Chordata; class Aves; order Passeriformes; family Pipridae; genus Pseudopipra; species Pseudopipra pipra. The sequence continues at coordinate 74,759,492 of NC_087552.1, forward strand.
CATCCAGCATGTAATTGCAATGGGATTTAGGGAAGTATTAGAGTGATTTGGGAGAGGGAAACGCCATGGAGGAGGAGGAAGGAAAAACTGAAGTTAGGCAAAAATTGAAGAAAATGTTAAGGGAGAAATTAAAGGGAAAAAATAAAATAAAGGAAAAATTAAAGTTGAAAGAAAAATTAAAATAAAGCGAAAATTAATGGTGAAAGAAATATTAAAATAAAGCAAAAATTAATCATAGAATCACAGAATATGTGGCAGGGAATATTAAAACTGAAGGAAAAATTAAAGTTAAAGCAAAAAAATTAAGGTTAAAGCAGAAAAATTAAGGTTAGAGCAAAAATTAAAGTTGAAGGAAATATTGAATTGGAAGGGAAAAATTCAAGCTAAAAATTAAAGTTGGAGCAAAATTCCACCCAGCCCAGGACGGTGCAAAGGATCCCTGTGTTCCCTTTGATTCCAGAGTGGAATAAAAAACGTAATAATTGATTTCGGGGGTAATTAAAAAACCTCTTTATGCCTCAGAATGCAGAGGTGTCAGTGAAATAAAAGAGTTGAATAAATAAGAGAGAAATAAATGGGAGCAGGGCGGGGAAGGGGAAGGGAGATGGATAAAAAAAATCCCAATTATGAAGGTAACGGATGGGAAGTGGCGGAGAGGAGGAGATGTTGCGAGAGGAGAGATAATCAGAGCATAAAAAAAAAATGTGGAAAAACAATCAAAAGAAGGGAAAATCAAAAGCAGATGCTGAGGAGGGATAAGGGGCGGCCGGCGGAGCGGGAACGGGCGCCGGACCCGAGGGATAATTGGATTTGATTTCGTCTCGGGGGCGATAAGAAATTCCCAGTGTAGGTTTTTTTTATTCCCATCTGAAGCATATTTTAATGGGAGATTTGAATATAGCTGGGGCAGAGCATCCCGGCAGAAAAAACCGCAGGGTTTTCCACAGTTTATCCCCTCGCTCGGGGGGCTTTTTGGGGCAGAACGCGGCTGTTCCCGCACTCGGCAGCTCCCTTCCCGTGAGCAGCCAAAAAGCAAGGGAAGGGGGCGCAGGAATCACGGATCATGGAATTGGTTTGGGTTCGAAGGGACCTCAAAGACCGTTCAGTCCCCGCGTCCCCGCGGCCGAGCGGAACGGGCGCCTCCGGCCCCGGGAGCTCCGGGAACACGGAGCGGGAGCCGGGAGAGGGAGATGGAAGCGATAGGGCAGAGCGGGCGCTGACCCGGGACGGCCCCGGACATCCCTTATCACGGCGGGATCAGCGCTCCAGGCCCGGCGCCCGGCACGGCTCCGCGCCCTGACCTTGCTCCAGGGGCCGGGAATGGGATCGACTTATGGGGTCAGGGAGCGGGTTTAATTAGGATTGGGGCCACCGGGGGTGTGTTGGTGTGTCCCACACCCCGCTCCGGGCTGGGTGTGAGGTGGAGCTCGGGGTGGGGAAAGGGGGCGTGCGGCTCGATGCCGTTGGGAATAATCCTGTTGGGATTGCGGGAATCTGCTCCTGTGCGTGTGAGGTCATGGGAGAACGGCACACGAGGGGATCTCCGAAGCCCCCAGGTTTGGGGCGGTTCGGGGGGCTCCAGCAGCCAGAGGAGAACACACAGGTTGGAATGCGCAGTGGGTGTTGGTGTGGGCACAGACACGCCGGGGTGTGGAATCACCTGGGCATGGACACACCGGGGTGTGGAATCACCTGGGCATGGACACACCTGGGCATGGACACACCTGGATGTGGATACAGCTGGGCACAGACGCACCAGGGTGTGGCATCACCTGGGCATGGACACATCTGGACATGGACACGGCTGGGTGTGGACACACCTGGGCATGGATACATGTGTTTGTGTGTGTTCCTTTATGTGCATGGACACACCTGGGCATGGACACACATGTGTGTGTGTATGTGTGTGTTTCTTTATGTGCATGGACATACCTGGGTATGGACACACCTGGGCTTGGACACATCTGGACATGGACACATCTGGTCGTGGACATGGCTGGGTGTGGACACACCTGGGCATGGATACATGTGTTTGTGCGTGTTCCTTTATGTGCATGGACACACCTGGGGCATGGACACACGTGTGTGTGTGTGTGTGTGTGTGTTTCTTTATGTGCATGGACACACCTGGGCATGGACACACGTGTGTGTGTGTGTGTGTGTGTATGTGTGTGTTTCTTTATGTGCATGGACATACCTGGGCATGGACACAGCTGGGCTTGGACACATCTGGACATGGACACATCTGGACGTGGACACACCTGGGCACGCATACATCTGGGCATGGACGTGTGTGTGTGTGTGTCTTTATGTGCATGGACACACCTGGACATGGACACACCTGGACATGGGCACACTTAGGCATGGACATGTGTGTGTGTGTGTGCCTTTATGTGCACGGACACATGTGGTCGTGGACGCATGTGGGCATGGACACATGTGGGCATGGACATGTGTGTGTGTGTGTGTGTTCCTTTATGTGCATGGACATACCTGGGCACGGACACACCTGGACATGGACACACCTGAGCATGGACACACCAGGGTGTAGAAACACCTGGATGTGGACGCACCTGGGCACGGACACGTGTGTGTGTGTGTGTGTGTGTGTGTGTGTGTGTGTGTGTGCACGCGCACGTGTGTGTATGTTCCTTCATGTGCATGGACTCACCTGGGCATGGACACACCTGGGCATGGACACACTTAGGCATGGACACGTGTGTGTGTGTGTGTGTGTGTGTGTGTGTGTGTGTTCCTTTATTTGCACAGACACACCTGGGCATGGACACAGCTGGGCTTGGACACATCTGGACATGGACACGTGTGTGTGTGTGTGTTTCTTTATGTCCATGGACTCACGGGCTGTGGACACACCTGGGGCACAGGTGAGACCCTCAAACGGCCCCCCCGGGGTTGGGCGTGGCCCGCCCTGCTCTGACCACTCCCCCCAACAACTCTGACCCCGCCCCCAGACGGCTGACCACGCCCCCCGGTTTTGACCACGCCCCCGCCATCTAGAGGCGTCGGAGGTGGGTGCGCGAAGGGGGCGGGGCCGGCGCGGATCGTGGGCGGGCTTAACACCGGGCGTGGAGGAGGCGGGGCCAAGACAGGTCATGGGCGGAGCCGGAGCGGGCAGGGGCGTGGCTAGCGCCAGATGGGGCGGGGTCAAACCCTGTCGGGGGCGTGACCAGCTCTGGGAGCGGGGGGCGTGTCCAGCGCGATGGAGGCGTGGCCAGAGATTACGGGGCGCGGCTAAGCGCCCGTTGTGGGCGTGGCCTGACCGTTGTGGGCGGGGCCGGGGCGGGGGCGGTGTCCCTCTCGCTGCGGCAGCGGCGGCTCCGAGCGGGGCCCGGCGCGGCCCTGCCCGCTTTTCCCGGCTCTTCCCCTCCCGTTCCCGGCCGTTCCCCCGGCTCCCCCCGGGCCGGCCATGGCGCTGCTGCGGGCGGCCGCGCTGCCGGCCGAGGGCGGCCCGGCCTGGCTGCCCACGCACGTCCAGGTGACGGTGGTGCGGGCCCGCGGGCTGCGCTGCAAGGGCGGCACCGGCAAAGGCAAAGCGGGCGGCAGCGACGCGTACACCGTGATCCAGCTGGGCCGCGAGAAGTACAGCACCTCGGTGGCCGAGAAGAGCGGCGGCAGCCCCGAGTGGAGGGAGGAATGTGCCTTCGAGCTGCCCCCCGAGCCCGGGCCCCGCGCCGGGCTGGTGCTCACCGTGATGCACCGGGCGCTGGTGGGCATGGACCGATTCCTGGGACAGGCCGTGGTGCCCCTGGAGCCCGCCCGGCAGCGCGGGAGGGAGCCCGACGAGCGGTGAGTGCGGCCGGGGGGGCACAGCCGGAGGGGGGGTATGGGGTGGCCCTGGGTGGGTGTCCTGGGGTCACTGGCTACCCCAGGGTGGGCATCATGGGGTCCTTGTCTATCCCAGGGTGGTGTCACGGCACCCCTGGATACCCCTGGATGGATGTCGTGGGGTCCTTGTGCACCCCAGGGTGTGTGTCGTGGGGTCCCTGTGTACCCCATGGGCGTCACGGAGTCCCTGTGCTCTCCAGGATGGGCACATGGAATCCCTGTGTACCCCGGGATGGGTGTCATGGGGTCCCTGTGTGTCCCAGGGTGGTGTCATGGCATCCCTGGATACTCCAGGATAGGTGTCGTGGGGTCCTTGTGTGCCCTGGGCAGGTGTCTTGGGGTCCCTGTGCTCCCCAGGATGGGCGTCTTGGGGTCCCTGGGTACCTCAGGATGGGCATCAGGAGGCCACTGTGTGCCCTGGATGGGTGTCAGGGGGTCACTGTGTGCCCCAGGGTGGACACATGGAATCCCTGCATGCCACGGGATGGCTGTCATTGGATCACTGTGTGGCCCAGGATGGGTGTTGTGGGGTCCCTGGGTACCCCGGGGTGGGTGTCCTGGGGTCCCTGTGTGCCCCAGGATGGGTGCTGGAGGAGGAAGGGCAGCACAGGACCCATGGACACCCTAAGGAGGGTGTCACAGGGATTAGGGTGTGATGGGGTCCAGGGAAGGCCTTTCCAAGAGGTCATCTGCCATCCATGGGCTGTGCATCCACCGGGAAGGGTTGTCACTGGGAAGGGTGTCCCAGAGGGTGGGGTGGGGTCTGTGTGTCACCCAGGAAGGACATTGCAGGACACGGGGTGTCACAGGGCCCGTGGATGCTCCAGGAAGGACGTTGTGGGGGATGTAGGACATCACGTGTGCTCCAGGAAGGATGTGGTGGAGGATGGGATGGCTCAGGGCCCCTCCATCCCCCCTGGAAGGGAGACAAGGCACTGCAGGATCCATCCTCCCCCCAGGCAGGGGGCTCCAGGGGACAAGATGCCCCAAGGTCCCGTGGGGGTTTTCCAGGGATCTGTCTCCTGGGAAGCCGTGGCAGAGCTGCAGGTCGTGGTTTGTCCCCCCCCCAGCTCCGTGGGACCATCGGTGTCACCTCCCAGTTTGGGGGTCTGCACCCCAGCCCTGTGCTGCCTCCAGCATAAATCCCTGTTTGTGTGTGAATTCCTCGTCTTCCTCCTTCCCCCAGAAGGGTTTAAAACAATCATAACGTTTCCCGAGCCTTTGCCAAGCACAGAAATGCAGGAATGTGGCCGAAATTCCTTTAGGGAAGAAGTTTTTAGGGGCTTTGTTCCGGGCGGACCTGGCTGGGCTGTGCCTCCCGGAGTGTCCCCCCTGCTCCCTGGCCCCCTGGATCCCGGGAATTCAGCTGGATTGCTGCCCGAAGCTGCGGGCTTGGAGAGGGACCTCCCTCACCCCCCTACCCGGGGCAGCGGAGGGAGTGGGGTTGGAGTGAAAAGGGGCTGAAAAAAACTTTTCCCGTGGAAAAAACGCGGCTCCGCAGCCCTTGGAGATTCCTGATTTGCCCTAAAATGGGAGCGTGGGGAAGGAGGAGCGGTGACTAACCCCGGAGATGGTGTCTGGGTGTTTCCCCGCCGGCGTTTATTTTGCTTTCCTTAGCAAAATGCCTGGAGAGCGGGCGGTGCTGGGGCTGGATCGGGATTCTTGGGGCCCTAATTGAAACCAGGACGACTCCGGAGAGAGCCACGGCCTGGCAGGAGAGACGAGTGGTTCTGGCACGGGGGGATGTGGAAGAACTCCCCGTCCATCCTTCCTGTGGTTTTGGGAATGGAGCTGGGATAGGAGCTGGGAGCTCGAGGAAAGCCACGCTCCCAGTGGGAAAAGTTTACGGAGCTGTGCAAAGCAGGGGCCCCAAGGTTTGGGAGGCTGAGCCCATGGACTCGTCTCAAAGGTCTCCAAGGGCGTCAGGGGCTGTTAATCCCATGGGAGCAACGTCCAGTGTGGCTGGACAGCGTGTCACAGCTCCTGGTTATCCTGCATTGGATAGTCCTGGTGGATTTGGGCTGTGAGGCTGGAGATCCCCAGGAATTTTTGAAAAGGTTCCAGGGAGACCTTTCAGCATATTCGAGTTCCCAAAGGGGCTCCAAGAGAGCTGTAGAGGGACTTGGGACAAGGGATGGAGGGACAGGACAAGGGGGAATGGCTTCCCACTGCCAGAGGGCAGGGATAGGTGGGATATTGGGAAGGAATTGCTGGCTGGGAGGGTGGGGAGGCCCTGGCACAGGTTGCCCAGATTCCTGGAAGTATCCAAGGCCAGGCTGGACAGGGTTTGGAGCAACCTGGGCTAGTGGAAGGTGTCCCTGCCCATGGCAAGGAGGTTGGAACTGGATGATTTTTATGGCCCCTTCCAAACCAACCCATTCCATGATTCTCCAGCTGGCTCTCTGTCTCCCTCCCTTCCTGCAGCTTCGCTTGCATAAGGAAAATTTACTTCCCCTTGCAGCATTGGGGATCACAAGAGCTTTGAAGGCTCTTTATCTTCACCCTTGGCCCCTGAGGATGGAAGTGAGCACGGAAAACATGGAGAGCTCTCACCCTGTGCCAGGAGCATCTCTGCTCGCTCCAAGCCCGGAGCTGGAAGGTGTCCCCAGGGTGGGTGACAGCTCTGCAGCGTGGAAGAAGCTGCACTTTTTTTTTAGAGAGAGGACTCCCAAGAGCTGGAGCTTGTCCAGCCAGGTGGGAGAAGGATCGGGGGGAGTCCGGGAGCCACCGGAGCTTCTAACCGGCTCCTGACGTCTGGTGTGGCCCCCGTTGCAAACAACTTTTGTTTAGGAGGAAATTTTTGAGTCCCAGATGAAAAAAGAGCAAAACAAACAGAGGCTCCCACCCTCCTGGCCCAGGCCTGTGCCCCGGAGATAACTGGGGGGGTGGGGGTGGGAGTTGGGGCTGTGCCAGGCGCTGCTTTTTGGGATCCCATCTCCGGCCCTCACTCCTGGGCACAAACCCGCTGCCAGCTGGGATGGGATCCTGCCTAAAAAAGGCCTCCATTGTCAGTGTGTTGACCTTGCTCTCGTTTTCCTGCTGATTTTTTATTGCATGGAAACTTCACCGGTGGATAATTATGATCCTTGTTTTCGGCTCGGTGGAAAATGTTCCGTCAAAACTTGGACTCTTCTCCGGGAACGCGCCAGTGGCCGGGGGTGTTGATGAGCTGCTTTGTCCAGCTCAGTTCTCAGTCGTTTCAGTGTTTTGCCGGAAGAAAATCAACTCCTGGAGTTGCACAAGAGCAGCCTGAGAGCTCCCGTGGCCTTTTTGGGCATCCCAAGGCTTGTCCCACGCTCCGGCAGCTCCAGGGATTGGGCTTGGCAGGCAGAGCAGGGTCTGAGGATCCCGTCATTTCTCCCTTTCCACTTGAACCATCCCACATCCAAAAAGCCCTGTGCCTGGGCTGGATGCTCCTGGTCCTCACCTCCCCCTCCCAGGACTCGGTCCCTGCAGCTCTCTGTGCTGCCTCATTTTTTGGGAAGTCAAAAAAACATGGTAGGTGGTGATTCCCTCCCAAAGCAGGGCCTAGCCCAGAAGAAGAGGGATTTTTGGGGTACTCACAAGGCAGCTGTTGCTTCTGCTTCCTGACATCCAGGAAATGCCCTTGGAGTCTCCCAAAGGGTCTCCTCCTGCTTTCCCTGTGATGTGGCAGCAAGACAGGGACTGTCACCTCCATGTCCACAACATCAGCAGGAATCTGGGGAGGCTGGAAATGCATCCAGCAGAAAACAAGCTTCCACCTGACACCCATCAGGCTGTATTTTCATTAAGTCATGGAATGGTTTGGGTTGGAAGGGACCTTAAAGATCATCTTGTTCCAGACCCTGCCGTGGGCAGGGACACCTTCTACTAGCCCAGGTTGCTCCAACCTGGCCTTGGACACTTCCAGGGATCCAGGGGCAGCCACAGCTTCTCTGCCCAACCTGGGACAGGGCCTCAACACCCTCCCAGCCAACAATTCCTTCACAATATCCCATCCATCCCTGCCCTCTGACAGTGGGAAGCCATTCCCCCTTGTCCTGTCCTTCCACCCCTTGTCCCAGGTCCCTCTCCAAGGCACTTGGAGACCTTTTCCACTTGGCCAAGGTGTCACATCCCTTGGGTGGGGTCTCTGCACTGAGGGGGGCAGGAGGTTCCTGGAAACACCTGCAGGGTTGGACCCCGGATCTCACTGTGTGGGGACCCAAAATATCCTTGATTTTACTGCCTGGGCTGTGGTGGGAAGGAGCAGTGGGCATCCAAGGCTTCCTGGGCTGGCTGAAGAAAACCCTAACTGTCATTCCTTCCTTTCTCCCTCTTGGAAATACCGTTTCCATTTGCCTGCTGTCCCTAAGACCTCCCAGCCCCTCGGAAATGGGAAAGGTTAACGCCGTGAGTCTGCTGGCCGTGCAAACACCGGGCTGCTGGAGCAAAATCCAAGGCTTTCCAGCAGTGGGATCTCGTGTTGAAGGGGATGATAAGTGTGGCAGGAGTCCTGATTCCTGGCTCTGGTGTTTGCCTGCAGTGCCTTGCAGTCATTCTCTGGTTGCTGCCTCAAATCGGGAGCGACGGCAGCGCGTGGCCGTCGGCGTCTCTGCGACAGGGAAGTTGCCTTGGGAAGTTGTTCCCCCTGCAAAATTAGCTCAGCTCTGAGTTCCCCAAAGCCCTTCCGTGCTTCACTTCACTTCCCTTTACTTGTTCCTGTTCCTCCCCAGCTGTGGAGGGGGAGCCTGGGCTTGTGTGGAGCCGCAGCATCTCCACCCTGGCAGCAGGAATGGGACAATCTCCTCCCGCTCCGTCAGCAAAGGAGTTTCCCTCTGGATGCTGAACTTCTCCACCCAAGGTCCTTGAGGCCACCAGGGCTTTTCCTGCTCCGTGCCATGATGGAGCTCTTTTGGGCTGAGGCTCAGTGGAGAAGAGACAGGGAATTCCTTGGATTTGGGGGGAAGATGTCATGGAGACGGGCCGAGATGGCAGAGAAGGAGTTTGTGAGTCCCATCACTGCCTGGAGCTCTGTGGCTTGGCATGGAGAGGGAGAAGCAGCTGAGGGGAAGGAAAGGGCTGATCCAGAGGCACATCCAAGGCTGATCTGGAAAGTCAGTAATGGGTGCTGTCCATCTGCTCAGCAGTATGGGGGACTTTGGAGGCTCCCAAACTCCCTCAAGACCAAGGGATGATCCCCAAATCCCTGCCAGGGCTCCCTCACTAAGCCCCTCACCAGGCACTTTTCCCTCCCCCTCTGTAGTGGGACCCATCACATCCCCTCCTTGCTGTGGCCAGTGCTTTCCCTGGCACTGTCCTTGTGCTTTCCCAGGGATAGATCCACCCTAATCTCCTCCTCCAGCCCCTCTGGACCTGTGTCAGCCCGTACTGTGCTTGTGGCCACCTCCCTCCCTCATCAGATTAAAAGCAGGAGCTCATTAGCAGTGGAGCCCTGCGGGGCTGTGGCATCTCTGGGATGTGGTGCTTGTTGTCATTCCCATCTCTGGGATGTGGTGCTTGTTGTCATTCCCATCTCTGAGATATCTGGGATGCTTGTTGTCATTCCCATTGTGGTTTTGGCTCCTCCTGCATCTCCCAGGGGAGACTTTTCACACCCTTTCTGCTCCCAGTCGGGCACCAGCCGAGGCCAAAGTGCTGCAGTTGTGTCCTTGGCACGTCTGTCCTTAAGCCTGGGAGAGGAAGAGCCCTGGCAGGGGGTGGGGAGGAAATCGCTGCTCCGTGATGGATTCGGGATGGAAAGTTTTAATCCAAGGGCAAGGAGGAGCCCTTTTCCCTGGGGGCTGCCATCAGAGGTGCCCAGAGGGGCCGGTGAAGGTCTTGGAGGTGGCCCAGGAGCAGCAGGGAGCTCCCTGGAGGCCCTGAGCTGTGATGAAACCCGTGTTTTGGGGCTGGAAACGCAGCTCTGGGGGGGGTTGTTGTGTCTCCTCCGAGCCAGGAAACGCCCTGGAGTGTTGAAATCAGGGGGAGGAGAGGGTCAGTGCTGCCAAAAATCAGGTCAGGATGCTCTGTGTGCTGTGGAAGGGCAGCCAGGCCTCGGGATAACATCCTTGGTGGCCAGCTGGTCCCAAGCAAGCGTTTCCCCCCAGTTGTGACCCCCAAGGTGCTTCACGGGGCTTTATTTTCCTCCTGCCTGCCCAGTTAACCCCATTTTCACCCATTTCCACTGCTGGTTTAAGGAGTTTAAGGCCCTTGCTCTGTCCTGCTCCGAGTAAACTCTGATTTTTCTTGTTTTTTAAAAGATATTGGAGTGGTTTGATCCCAAGTCTGGCATCTTGGGTTTGGTCTGTCGGTGGCCTGTCGCCTTCCATCATCTTAAAACCCCAAAAAGCTGCAGATTCAGGCTTTTTCCTCTGTTTTACACTAATTTTCAGGGCCCTGGTTTCCTCCAGCTGCAGAAAAACCTTCAGTCAGCTCGGAAAACACCTCGATCCTGTCGGAACAAAGCTCCAGACGCTGGGGTGGAACCGGTGCTGTTGCTTGTGCTGAGTTCAGCTGGTGCTTCAGGAGTCTCCAAGGGGATTCCCTCCCTTCCCTACTGGCAAAGTGCCAGTCTTTGGTGCCCAGGAATGCAGGGTGGGCTCTGCTCTCTGCCCCTCTCGCCCTCCAAGGGATGGCTCAAAAGCAGGAGAGGAGTTTTTGGGGGATGCTGCTCGTGATTCCCCAAGGAATCTTCTCGGGGGTAGAGGAGTCCAGGAAAAACCTGGCATCCTCTCCACACGTGGTGTGTCAGGTGAAAATGGCCTTTAAGCCTTCCCTGCTGTGTCTCTTCCCACCCTGGAGCTTGTTGGAGCCTGCCCTTGGCACAGGTGTGCACATTCCTGCCCTGGGAATTTGCTTGCCCTGGCTGGGACACAGGGTTTGGCTTCCGGGACAGGGGTCTGGGGACTCCATCCCTGGAGCAGCATCCTGTGGATCCAAGTGTCTAAGCAGCTGCTGGGCTCAAAATTCCTACCATTTTTCCCTTTCCCCCCTTTTTTGTGTGTATGACTCATTCCCAGGAGCCCGTTGATGTGACAGATGGACAATCCACGCGTGACCTGTTACCAGAGCGGGTGTAGCTGGTATTTTAAGCTCCTTGGAGCCCTTGGGGTTGATGTCCCTTTGGAGAACTGGCATTCCCAAGCCTCCTGTTGCCTCTGGGAACCGAGTTCTCCATACAAACCCTGCCGTGATGCTTTTCCCAGCTGGAAGTAGGAAAGGATTTGCAGCAAAAAAACGTGTTTCTCCTGCCCATCCCGTGCACGTCGAGGTGCTCCAGGGGAACCTGTGGAGCAGCTCCCTGTGCTTTGCAATCCTGCAAAATCAGCTCCGGGCTTGGCTTTCTTTTTTTTTAACCTTGGAATCTCGTGCAGCAGGTGATTGGATCACCCTCTCCCATCCTCACACGGGGACCTTGTCCCCGTGTCTTGTGGTGCTCGGGAAGTTCACGTCACTTGGTGACCCCAAACGAGGTTTATTGGCTTGTTGGCAGCTGGGAAAACATGGGAAAACACAAACCTTGGATGCTCTGGAGTGGATAAATGCAGCTGGAGTGATCTCCTCCTGACTCCTGCTAGTACTGACTCCTCCTAGTACCATTTATAAATATTCCATGCTCTGTTTTACAGCTCCTTAAATCTTCCCTTCTCCCCTCTTCCCATCCTGTGCTGGAGAGAGGAAAAGCCTTGGATTTTCTCAGCCCAGAGTGGTTTGAGATGAAGTTACTGCCCATGTTGTCATGTCCTGGTGGTTGAGAGCTCTTCTCCATCCCTGGTGTCTGTCCTGTTCCAAAAATTGTCCCCCTCTGTGCCATCACATCCCCCTGTTTGCCTCTGCCAGCTGGCACAGGGGCTGTAGGGACAGATTTGGGAACAGTGGGGTGGTTGGGAAGCATCCTCTATCTCCTCGGAGTACAGGGACAAGGAAACAACTCCTCTGGGGGCTCTGTGGGTCACCCCAGTCCCCCCATAGCCAGGGAGGGAGTCCTGTGGGCCATTCCATGCAGGAATGAGGATGCTCAGGACCTTGCCAGGATGGACCTTGTCCATGGAGCACTGAGGTGCTGCAGGATCCGTGCATGAGGTGCCATGAGCTTGGACACAAGCAGGGCTGGGGTTATTCCTGGTTTTCAGGCTGTTCCCTGCCACTGAGTCCCACTGGAGTGACACTATCCCTGTTCCCAGCCCGTGAGTCCTGGGATGAGCCTTTCAGTGTGGGTCAGTGGTGGGATCTTCTCCTCTGTGTTCCTGGTTGTCTCAGTGGGCTACATCCTGTTCCACCCCTCACCCCACCTTCATTCCTGAGGAATTCCATTTAGGCAGCACCTCTGGAGCTGGCAGTGCCAAAGCTGGAGCCCGTTAGAGGGGCAGGGCAGAGCTGTTTCGTGGAGTTGTGTAACGAGCTCAGGGTGGAGGGGGGTTGGTTTCTACGAGTTCTGTTTTCGAGCACTTCTCGGAAGGATGGAGAGATGAACTTCCCACCTCAGCTGCTCCATCTGCAGGGGAGGGAACCAGCCCTGTGTTTATTTTTCCAGCTGTGCTTTTAGCAGCTCCCAGGGCTCACCTGGCAAAACCAGCCGTCCAAAACCGACCCGAAAACCGACGCTGCAGAAAAGCTGCCGGCGGGGGAGGGAACACGGAGCCAGACAAAGAAAAGCACAAAATTCCCCAGGGTTGGGTTGTTTTCCACCCCTGTGCTTCCCTTCCCAGGCAGGTGAGCTCCAGCTCTTGGCTCACCAAAATCTTCTTTGCTGTCCTCTCGAGGGGGTTGTGCCAAGAGGAGCCGACGTTCCCGTTTTCCCCGGATCACCTTTTCTGTGCTCGGAGCTGCTCTGTCACTGTAGCAGCCCAAATAATCCTTAATTTAAGACTTGGGGCTCTTCTCTCCATCTCCAGCCAGGCTGACCTTGTTGCAGGGATGAATCAGCAGTAAATGTCAGGCTGGTGTGATCAGGGAAGAGGCTTTGGCTCCGTGTTGGGATGTGTCTGTCTCCGAAGTGTAGTTCAGGCGGATGAGTTGGGAGAATTCCTGCTCAATTTGAGACAAACCTCGACCACCCTGACAGTGCTCAGTGGTTTTGGGAGGCTTTTGGGAAGCACCTGATGGTTGAAGTGCTCTGGAAACACTCCAGCTGTGCATCCCTAAGGGACTTAATTTCCCAAGGAAGTGCTGGTAAAGCACTGGGACCAGTTTGAGAGTGAAACTGGAGACCTTTGTGCTCAGGGTGTGTTGAGCAGCTCCGGTGGGGCGAGGTAGGATCAGCTGAGCTGGAAGTTGGGCAGGGATCTCTTGGGGACCTCAGCTGGAGTTGTGGGAAAGCAAAGGTTGTTTTCCTTGGAAGGACCCATGTCCTTCCTGGAAGTGGAGCAGGATGGTGCCCGTGGCAGCTCTGAGAGTTGTGTTGTGTGCAACGTGTTGCTTGTCTGATCTAATCCCGGCATCCATTGGTATTCCCAAACCAGTGAAATGAGCTTGGAACACTCCAGGGCTTTGTCATGCTGATTCCTGAAACTGCTGATGGGCTGGAGGCCTTGGCTTTGTGCTTGGTTTTGTGCTGAGGGAGTTGTTTGGTCAGGAGGAGGGTGTGGAAGGGTGATGGAAAACCTCGGATCACAGGCAGCGTCGTTCCATTGGGGTTGGCTCTGTGTCCTGGTCATCCCAGCAGCTTGTCCTCCCATCTCAGGAGGTTCTGGCATTGGCTCAGTGTCCTGGTCACCCCAGGAGCTTGTCTTCCCATCCCAGGAGGTGTTGGGGTTGGCTCTGTGTCCTGGTCATCCCAGCAGCTTATCCTCCCATCCCAGGAGGTTTTGGGGTTTCACTGTGTGTCCTGATCATCCCAGGAGCTTGTCCTCCCATCCCAGGAGGTGTTGGGGTTGGCTCAGTGTCCTGGTCATCCCAGGAGCTTGTCCTCTCATCCCAGGAGGTGCTGGGTTGTCTCAAACCCAAAGGAATATTCTCATTGACAGGGAGAAAATCATGCCCAAGCAATTCCATACCCAGCAGAAGGTTCCAAGGAGCGGGGTGTCCCTGTGCTCCCCATAAACTGTCACCTGCAGCCCAAGGGAGGACAAAGAGCAAGGAAAAGAGGATGGTGCTGACCCTGAGCAAATCCATCCTGTCCTCATCCCTCCTTAGCAAACATCCCTATGCTCCTGTTTCCACTCCAGGGTGTTTTTTCCCTTTGCTCAGCACTGGCCGCCTTTCCGGTCCGGGATGCTGCTGGAGGATGAGGGGGGGAAGCACGTGGTTTTTTTTTGGGAAGCTGGAGATACAGCAGTGCTTTGTGTGCAGCTCCCCGTGCCTCCAATTGATCCTGGCAACAGCAAATGTAAAAATAGACGCCGGGTGCCTTCTCCCAAACTTGCCTTTTGGCAGCCGCTCCCTTCGAGTCTCGGTGGAAATGAGTGGGAGGAGGGAGGGAAGGGATTCACTCCGAGTGTCTGGAGGCAGTTGGGATGTGCTGATTAACCAGGGTGACCTAAATGAGTGAGCACAGCCACGGGGTGGGGGCTGGGGAGGCCTCTGCCACACATGGATGCTCACAGTCCGTGTTCCCAGCTTCCAAACCTCTTGGAGCACCTCTGGCTTCCCAGGGGCTGCCCCGGAGCTCGGAGGGGCCTCCGGGTGCTTCCCGTTTCCGAGGGGTTCTCTGTTTGAGGTTTCCTCTCCCGGCCCTCTGTGATGGGGTGAGTTGCTGTTTCCTTCCCCCTCAGCCATCCCCAGGGCCTGGGGGCCTCTCCAACCCCTTTCCTGCCACAGAATCCATGGAGGACAGATCCTGGAATCCCCAATTTTGGGAGGATTCACCTGCAGGATGGTGCAACACTGCACCGAGGTGCTGGATCCAGGGAGTGTCAGAGGGAAGAATACATGTTTTTTTAGGAAAAGCTAATTTCCTGAGCCTATGGTTTGTGTCTCCAGGCTGAATTCCCTGGATGTGTCCCATTGGAGATGTCCCTGAGCACAACTGGCTCTCCACGTGTCCAGGGCTGAGGTGTCTCAGCAGGAGCATCACTGATGATCCAACAGTAGCTCACGGGGGAAGGAGCAGTTCTCCACAGAGCAGAAGGATGTGGATTTAGGACCAGCAGGCTGGGAAGCAGCTGGATTCATCCTCTGGGATGCCCCTTTCCAGCTGTAGGGAGCAAGGGAAGGAGCACAGACTGAGGGGCCAAGCACATCTCCTTAGGTAGGAGCAATCCTGTTCCCCATCACCACCAGCTCTGGCTCTGGGACAAGACAGCCAGTTTAATTTAATTTTAATCTAATGTTAATCTAATTTTAATTTAATTTTTTTTAACTGTCAGGCTGTGCCCCCTCCAAACCTTGCTAAGAACCCTCGGAGCAGGTGGCTGGAGATGAGTGTCTTATCCAGGATGTCCTGGGCAACGAGGAGCTGGATCCAAGCTGGTGCCACCTTCCTCAAGAGAGGCCTCCAAAACACCCCCAAGAAGCAGATCCTTGTGGTCCCATATCCCTGGGGCTGGATGTGCTTGGCACAGCTTCCTCCCTCTCCCTGTGCTCCTCCAGCACCTCTTCCAGAGGTTTAACATAACCCAGTTCTGCTATTTCAAGCCTGGAAAAGGGGTTTTGTGGGCAGAACTGGTTTGTTTTTCCAGGTGTATCCTCTGTTCCCATAAAAGAGGTCGTGGCCCCCTTCAAAATGTGACCTTGGGTGGCCCCAGTCCAGAAACCCCCAGCCAGGGAAGAAATATGGGAAACCAAGGGCTGTGGGATGAGGTTAATAGTGAAATTATGCTGTGGAATTTTGATTTTTAGCTGAGCTGGGACTTGCAGCCCTCCCTGAGCCCAGGCAGTGTTTGCACCTCCCTTTTCCACTGGAACTGATTCATAAAAACCCAGGAACACACAACGTGTGGAACAACTTAATCCTCCCAAACACTCGTCTGGTGCCACAAACTTAGAGCTGAGCCTAAAAATAGCCCCATTGCCTGTTGGAGGTGTAGTCCTGACTGTTTGCCGACTGGGGATGAGGTCTTGGGATCCAAAAATAGCTCCTTAATCCCACGCCAGCACAAGCAGGGGCTTTTCCTTCAACAGATGCTTTTTGGAGCAGCTCAGGCTGAGCCCTGAAATTCCTTTTAATGCCCACTCTTGGAAGGGATGGGATGGGAGATGCTGTTCCCTCTCATCATCCTCAGAAGCTCGTGCCTTTCCTTGTGTTAATCCACCCAGATTCCTCCTATTTTTTTTTTTTCCATGGGATGACATAAGGTGTAAAAACTACTTTCAGGAGTTTTTTGTTGTTTTTCCTGAGAAATGATTCAGCCCCCAAATCTCTCCTTTCCCAGCTGCCAGGCTGCTCCAGCCCTTCCCTCTTGAACTTCTTCCAGCTCTTGAATTCAACTAAACAATATTGGATGTTCCAGGCAGCCTTTTCCCCTCCAATCCTACGGGAAGTGTCCTCCTGACTCACCTGCTCCTTCTCCCTGGCAGTGGATTGGCCCATTCTGGTGTCTTTTTGCTGCTGGTGTTTTGCTCTAAGGGGTTAATGCTGCTTTTTTTTTCCCCATTGATTTTGTTTTTCCTGCCTGCCTGGATATTTTGAAGCTCAAAGCCTGGGTACTGAAAATTGTGCAGTGGGAATCCTGTGGGGTGGGATAAGGGAGTGGTGGGAACAGGA
Organism: Pseudopipra pipra; assembly: GCF_036250125.1. Lineage (NCBI taxonomy): Eukaryota > Metazoa > Chordata > Aves > Passeriformes > Pipridae > Pseudopipra > Pseudopipra pipra. The sequence continues at coordinate 74,775,945 of NC_087552.1, forward strand.
ATGCACTCACTGGGGATTTAATTTTGTGTGTGTTCCCAGGAAAGTTCCAGGCTCTGTCCTTCCTGCATTTTGAATTAATTGGTGAAGGACCTGGGTGCTTCCAGCTGTGCACTTGGAATATTTATCAGGGAATTAGGGGGCCTGTGCCCCATTCACAGAATGGTTTGGGTTGAAAGGGACCTTAAAGTTCACCTTGTTCCACCCCTGCCATGGGCAGGGACACCTTCCACTACCCCAGATTGCTCCAAACCCCATCCAACCTGTTCTTGGACAATTCCAGGGAATGGTGTAGCCTTCCCAGGCTTCTCAGCTCCTCCCTTCATCCAGGATGTGATAATTTCCCCGGCAGCAATAGGGAAACTTCTGGAGAACACAATTATACTTCTCTCCTTGCCCTGGTGATTTCAGCCTGGTCACACCCACCTCCATCCCAGCACGTTTTCCTTCCCTATTTTTTTTTTTCTTCTCAGTGATTTCGCTCTCCAAGTGGATGTAAAACACCACTGGGATATTTTATTTTCTGGGAAAATGTTAACCCAGGTCCAGAAATGTCTTCCAGCTCCCGTTGCTGTGTCTTTCACCCAGGAAGGACAACGTGGAGAAATAGGGTCTGTCCTGAACCTACAGATTTCCTTGGGCCTTGTTAAGGGGAATTTTAATCATAAATTCATCTTTTAATATTTTGATTTGGGAGGGAGCAGAGCTACCAGGGCAGTGGCTGTGCTGGAGACCTGCTCATCCTGCTGCAGCTGCCCTGGGAAGCAGCACCTGGAATGGGGCAGAAAGATGGGAGAAGGGAGCAAAGGACCGCTGGGTTGGCAGAGATTTTTGGGAAGAAACTGATCCCTTGTGGCCTGTGTTTGGTGCTGCCCCATCCAAACATGGAAATAGAGAACTAGAAGGTGGCTCTGGGCATGTCTTGCTGTGGTGTCCTCTCTCCCACCTTTCATTCCCACTGGCAGGAAGCAAGACTCCTCTCCCAGAGGTTGCTCTATGCCCTTCCCGTGGAAGGATTGGGACCTAAACGGAGGTTGGGATTATTTTTGCCTTGTGCAGTGGATGGTTTGAAGGCTTTCCCCATGTTCCTGCCATGCAGAGCTCTGGAGCACAGTCCATATTCCAGGTTTTGTGTGGGGCAGGACAGCGGGAAGCATCCTGGGGATCCTGCTGTGGAGTCAGTGGGAGCCTCTGAGCTGGTGGACATGGCCAACATCTCCTTCTGGAGCTCTCACCAGGCAGGAGAATTCCATCAGCCAGCTGTGGGAATGCAGATATTTCCCGAAAATCAGTAACCTGGGTAGAGTTGGGTTGAGTAGTTGCTTCACAGAAGGTTCTCCTTCCCATAAAGGACTCCCGGGATTCACCATCCTCGAAACACTTGATGCAAGGACACTTTGAGTCAAACCTGAGCACCTTTATTTTGGGTGAGACACAGAAGGTCTGGCAGAAAGTTATTTTGATGGATGTTGTTGGGAGCCTTTGCCATTCCGGGTCTGCCTGTGCCTGGAAGGATTTGTTGAGTCACCGGCTCTGGAATATTTCAACCAGGAGCACAAAGCGCCGTCGGCTTTGTTTTCTTTCCAACCTGAGCTCGCAGCAACCTGACAAGTGACCCTACAAAAATTGGGCCACTGGTAGCATTCCCTGGAAAAACACAGTGGTGTCTGACAGCAAGGTGGCATTTTCCAGGTTATTTAGTGGAAGGACGGTGTTTAGGACAAGGGCAGGGATGGAGATGGAGCTCTTACAATGTGGTTGAGGGGTGTCTCTGACTTGGGTTTTGGGTGGTACCTGGGACTCTTAGAACAGAATCATGGAATCATTAAGGTTGGAAAAGCCCTCCAAGATCATGGAGTCCAACCTGTGACTGATCCCCACCTTGTCACCCAGCCCAGAGCACTGAGTGCCATGTCCAGTTGTTCCTTGGACACCTCCAGGGATGGGAAATCCACCACCTCCCAGGGCATCCCCTTCCAATGTTTAACAACCCTTTCCAAGAAGAAACCCGTGCTAGATAGCACTGGTGCCTTCTCCCACCCCAGCAGCATCTTCTCCAGAGTTTTCCTGGCTTGTGAGTCTTGGAAATGACAGAGGCACCTTTCCTTTTCTTTCCTCTCTGGCTCCAGGTGGCACAAGCTGCACTCCAAGGCCAGGAAGAAGGAGAAGGAGCGGGGTGAGATCCTGGTGAGCATCCAGTTCACACGGAACAACCTCACGGCCAGCATGTTCGACCTGTCCATGAAGGACAAACCACGGTCACCCTTCGGGAAGCTGAAGGACAAGGTGACAGGCAAGAAGAAATACGACCTGGAGTCGGCCTCTGCCATCATCCCCAGCAGCCTGGGCGGCCTGGACGTGGAGGATGACTACGAAATGGGGGGCAAGAAGGCCAAAGTCAAGGGCTTTTTCCTGAAGAACAAGCTGCGCAAGTCGTCCCTGACGCAATCCAACACTTCCCTGGGATCCGACAGCACCATCTCCTCTGCCAGCCTGAGCTTGGCAGCAAATGTTCCTGAGGTAACCAAATCCCCGAGCAGACACAGCAGTCTGTCCATGGAGCGCTCTGGTAAGAGGATCATGGATAATCCCTCCTCCTTTTTTTTTTTTTCCCCCCACTCTTTTTTTTCCTTTGTAAAGGACTGTTGAGACTTTCTTGCAAATCTGTTAACTAATTACTGACCTAATCATGGAATCGTAGGAATGTGGGGTTATTTGGGTTGGAAAAGCCCTCTGAGATCGTCAAGTCCAGCACTGCCAAGGCCACCACTGACCCATGTCCCCAGGTGCCACATCCACAGGGATTTGAAATCCCTCCAGGGATGGGGACTCCACTGCTGCCAGGGCTGTGCCAGGGCTGGACAACCATGATGAAATTTTCCCCAATATCCAACCTAAACCTCCCCTGGCACAACTTGAGGCCGTTCCCTCTCCTCCTGTCCCTTGTTCCCTGGGAGCAGAGCCCGACTCCCCCCCGGCTCCCCCCTCCTGTCAGGGAGTTGCAGAGCCAGAAGGTCCCCCCTGAGCCTCCTTTTCTCCAGGCTGAGAATCAATGTCCTGCAAAAACCCTCAGATCTTCTGCCTTCTGCCTTTGTGCTCGACAGAACGGGGAGAAACATCCAAGATTTTGCTTTTCCATGCCTGGCTCACATTGATGCTCCCTGTCCTTCCCGCAGCGCCACGAGCTCCCGGGATACGAGGGTTCCTCAGGGCTGTCTCTTCTCACCCCTCAAAGCAGGTCCCTGACACTGGAAGGCCCCAGGAGAGGGCTGGGGGAAGCTGCTGCTGCCCTGGACTGGGTCACTGGTCTAACGAGCCGCCTCCGGCTTGGAGGCAAAGCCGGAGCAGTGCCCAGTTCCCGGTGATTAAAACAATCCGAGCTCTTGGCGCCCGGAGAGCGGCGATTTCCAAACAAAAAAGGCCCTTGTAGGGAATTAATTCTCGCCGTCCCTTGAAAACGAAATATGTAATTAGGTGGTTTAATTGGCTGGCCACAGCCAATTCCCGGATTGGGTGGGAGATGCCGGGGGGTTTCTGCTGGATGACGTTCCCACATGTCGTGTCCGTGGCTGGAGAGCGAGTTGAGACACTGCTCTGATCCCATCATCCTTGGCATGAACCTTCCATCTAATGCCAGTTCCCGTGGCAGGGGCTTGGAACTAGATTATCTGTAAGGTGTTTTCCAACCCAAACCGTTCCATGATCCTATGAAGGAAACATCTCCAGCCAGGAGGGGAGAGCAGCTGGTTGTCACCTCAATCCAGACAGTCCTTGTCTCTGGGTCCTCCACGATTTTTAACCCCAAAAGTCTGCAGTATCCACAAGGTCGTAGAATCATGGAATTGTTAAGGTTGGAAAAGACCTTTAACATCCTCAAGTCCAACCCCCAGGGCAGTTGAGAGGGAGATGAAGGCACTGGATTCTCCTGGTTTGTCACACCTGGCTGGTTGGAGCAGAGCTCGGGGCCTTGTCATCTCCTAATCATGCAAACTCCGAAGTCACACAGAAGCATTAAACCCTCTAAGTAGTTTCTGGGGAGTTTCTTGCATCTATTATCCATCTCAGATCCTCTCAGATCCTCTCAGACAAGGGGCTTATGTTACAGAGTCTCCTCTCTGGGTCCTGCAGTGGGAGGTGACGTGCTCAGGGAAAATATTGTGTGTCCTGTATCCCCACTTAGTTGTGTCCTGGGCTCTGCATTTCAAGTTTAATTATAATCCAGTGGAGCCCGGGAGCTGGGATGATTTCAAGGCTCTCTTTAGTGTTTGCAGGTAGGAGATAACGCTGCTTGTCACGTCCTCACCTCTGTTTTGTGCTCAATCTCCCCCCCCAGTGAAAGACTATTTGCCGTCTCCCAAGCTGACCCACAAGAGAGCGTTCAGCGACGACGTCTCCCAGGTCAGCCCGGTCCTGGAGCCCAAAGCGATCCAAAGCCTGAAGCCAAAGAACGACCCCGTGTCCCGTTCTTCCCTCTGCATCAACGGGAGCCACGTTTACAGCGACGAGCCCGCCCCGAAGAGCCCCGCGCTGGTGCCGCCCGGCTCTGCCCCGCTGCCCGTGCCCGCCGTGCCCAGGAGGCAGGACGAGGGGTTCGGCTTCACCCCGCTCCATCCCGACCCCCACGAGGCGCCCTGGGGGGTCGGCGGCTTCGAGAGGCCTCAGCAGAGGGACGAGCCGAGGTTCATCCCGTCTCCTCCCAGCTTAGCCCTGCAGGAAGAGCTCAAGGTCTCCACGAAGGCCGTCACCCTCAGCAACCACCTGGGCAGAGCCAGGATGGAGGAGAGCAGCCGCCTGGAGAACAAGCCCACCCAAGCCGCGGCACCCGTGGGCTTCTCCTCGGACAAACAGCCCGAGGAGGCGAGGAAGGAGGAGAAGAAACCAAAAGGTGGCTTCTTCCACCACGGGGGCAACCGGAGCGAGGCGGGGAGCAAAGGCCAGGGGGAGAAAGTGGGACCCTCCGTCCAGGCCGCGGCGGCGGGAGACGAGAGGAGTAAGAGCAGCGGCTGGTTTGGTTCAAAGGAGCCCAAAGATTCCCCTCAGAAACCCAGGTCAGTGGAAAGGGGGTGTGGAGATATCCAGGCTGTTGATTCCTGCCCCAAATTCCCGCCTTCAGAGGCTGGGAAACGCTCCCGGGATCAGCGGAGCGCCGGCCCCGCTGCTCAGGCAAGGCCACAGCAGGGAAGAGGCTTCCTTGGTCTTAAATGTCTCAAAGGGAAGGGGATTTTTCCTGGATTCTCTCCTGGCTTCTGCCACAGCCCAACTCTGTTTATCCTTGTGGGATGTGTTTTCCACTCAGGGAGGGAGGGATCCCTTCCATGGAGAGGTTTCCCTCTGCAGGGTGAGGCTCAGGGTGTGGTCACACCAGGTGTTTCTGTGGCCTTGAAATAAAGGATCGTTATCCTTTAATTAGCTGAAAAGGCTTCCCTGGAAGCCAGTGTGGGATGTAGGATATCATGACATGTAATCACATTGTTTTTATTAACCTCCCACCCCTTCTGCGTGGTCTGGTCACTTTGATAACTTGAGATATTATTAATAGTCCCAAAGTCACTAATCCCAACCCTGCTCTTTCCTTTTCCCATCCCACCCAGCCTTCCCTTCTTATGAATCTCTAACTGTTCTCGCTTTCTGTGATGATTCATCCCCCCAAATCCTCAGCCCTGCCTTTGTGGCACACAAAGGGTGATGTTTGTGCTGTTTCTGTGAGGAATTTATCACTTGTGTCCATCCCTGGAGTCCCCAGGAGCTGAGCTGGGAGTCCAGAGGTTTTTTTTCCTGGCTGTTTTTAACCCATTTCCTCCCTTTCCCTCAGGAAATGGGTTCAAAACAGCCAGAAAAAAATAACCAGGAGTCGAGAGCTGGTTGAATCTACAAGGTTGATTCATTATAGGGATTTTCTAATCTGGGCTGACTTTAACCTAATTTATTGAGCAGAAGGATTCGAATTCAGTCTAAGCCTCCTTTAATGAGGAGGCCACTCGTGGTTTATTCCACCTAAAGAGGCTCCCACATGGGTTAAACCTTTTAGAGGGATGAGCACATCCCTCAGCCTGGCTTCAGGACAGGGGCAACTCCCGAAATTCCTCCTCCAGAATTCCTGCTCTCCTCACCCCACACGAAGCTTTGAGGCTCCACAGGCAGAGCTGGGGAAACTGAGGCAGGTGGGAGCTGCTTCCCTGGGTCAGGAATATCCCATCTCACAGGCCTGAGGCTCTTTCCCCCCAAAACTGTCATGGGAGAGAGAAGGTTGGCACAAAGGGATGGGAAGGACCAGGCAGGATGTGAGAGGTCCATCCTCAAACTGCTCCAGCAGCGGGAGAGACAAGTGGGAGATCCTTGGACTGCCATGGCTGCATTCCTATGGATGGGTCTTTCATTCCCCATCCCTGGAAGTGTCCAAGGCCAGGCTGGATGGGGCTTGGAGCAACCTGGGATAGTGGGAGGTGTCCCTGGTTGGAACAAGAGGATCTTTATGGTCCCTTCTACCCAAACCATGCTGTGATTCCATGATTCCCAGGACACTTGAAACCCTGGTAGGGATTTGGTGCCATATCCCAGTGCCAGATTTGTGGATGAGCCTAAAGGACATATTTATGGTCTCTGAATGCTGTCATTGAGGAAGGACAGACTATTCCCTCTCAGGATTGTTCTTTTAATTTTTCCATCTAATTTTGGGACAATAAACCTGCTCTTTAAGTCCTAGAATAAAAAAAATCAAGCCATAAAAATGCTGCTGTATCCAGGCAGGGATTCCACAAGCTACCTGAGCACTGTGAGCGTGGGATGGGATGGGAAAGGATGGGGTGGAACGGGATGGGAGCTGCCCTCTGTATCTCCCTCTGGAGCCTTTTCCTTGGAAAGTGGGTGAGAAACCAGTGGGTTTCCTCCTGCTGGGAAGTTCTGGGAAGGAGGCAGGTAGGGCTGTGTGTTCCAACCTGATGCAGGAGCTGTGCCTGTCCCACTCCCCTTGGACACAGCTGATTTCAAGGCCGGGATGTCTCAATTCCAGTTGGAATTTGGTTCCTGGAACATCCAACCCAGCACATAATCACAAAGCTGCCCTTAAACTCTGCTGGTTTCTAACAATCCCTGCCTTTCCTAAAATGCTGGACACATTCCCACTGTTACTCCTTTCCCAGAGGGTTTTCACTCCATGGTTTTTGGGTTTTTTTTTAAATCCACTTCAGTGCTCTCACAGTTTAATTTCAAGCTCAGCCGAAGCCGAGCTTTGCTGGGAGTCGTTTTGCCGAGGATCCCGTCTGTCTGACAAGGAAAAACTTGGATGAGCCGGGCGACAGCAGCTCCTCTGGCTGGGATTCTCTCTCCCAGAAATAGGAATGGCTTTGGAGCGGCGCGGGATGGAGGGAACAAATTCCCAGGAGCCCCCTTTTTGGGGCGTTTAGAAACGTCTGAGTGGGTTTTAGCTGCAGTTTGCAATTGAAAATGGGAATTAATGAGCTTAAACTGGAGCGGGGGGGGGGGATTTAAAGTGGATGGTGGGAGAAGTGTCTAATGGAGGATGGGGAAGCGCTGGAGCTGCCTGGCTGGGAAGGGGGTTTCTCCCTCCCAGCATCCAGGGATTTGGGAGTGGGATAGATGAAAACCTTTGGGAAGCATTACAAGGTGGCAAGTGGTGGCAGGTGGTGCCTGAGTCTGATTTGATGCAGAAGTGGCCTTTCCATCATCCCAGATGATGTGTCTCCATCCTGGTGCTTCATTTTTCCTGGCCATTAATTACGAGGTCATTACTTCTTCTAATTATACAGAACTCTGGTTTTATTCTCCTTCCTCACGCGGAGGGACCTCGTGGACCTCAACTCTGAGTCAGCTCAAAGCTGTCAAAGAGCTTGTTAGGTCTTGATGGCTTCCCACTGCCAGAGGGCAGGGTTAGGTGGGATATTGGGAAGAAATTCCTGGCTGTGAGGGTGGGGAGGCCCTGGCCCAGGTTGGGCAGAGAAGCTGTGACTGCCCCTGGATCCCTGGAAGTGTCCAAGGCCAGGTTGGAGCAATGTGGGATAGTGGAAGGTGTCCCTGCCCATGGGCAGGGGTGGGACTGGATGGTCTTTAAGGTCCTTCCAGCCCAAACCATTCCATGATTCTGTGATCTGTGGGGGTTCTGTGGATGTCCATCTGCAACTGGAGGAGCTGTTCAGGTACCAGTGTAACTTGTAGACCTGAAGACGGATTAACCTTTGTCCTGGAGAGAACCACCTCTGAACGAAGCAGTTTGACGTCTTTGACTTTGACCTGCTGAAAGGACTTTTCCCCTCCTGCTCTCCTGATTCTGGAAATTCAGCTTTGTGGCTCCTGTCAGCAGCATCTCCTCACCTTCGGGCCCACCACGGAGAGGTCAAGTTTCCCCTGGAGCTGAACGTGGCGTGAGAGCATCAAAATCAGTCACTTTTGCAAGACCGAAAACCTCAACCTGTAATTAGTTAAGAAGGTCTGTAATTAGAAGGAGGGTTCCAGCTGAGGTTTAAAACTCTGCCTGCAGCTAAGACCAGCTTGGCACAGCTCGCCTTTAAACACTTGCTCTTGCAAAACACACCCTTTCTAAAATAAGGAGCTGCTGACTTTGGGCTGGGTTGAACTTCAGCTTCACAAAGAGGTTTTTTTGTTCTGTTTTTGGGTGAGTTTTGCTGAGCCATCAGCACATGAGCCGGAGCTGCAAACCCATCTGGGGAGAGAACGAAGACTTTTCAGCCTTCAGCCCTTATTTACACATGTTTTTCCTTGATTCTTGACAGGGGAGCAGCTCCCTGGCTTTGCTAATCCATGTGAGCTCCCGGGGCTTTGATACTGGGTTGAATGGGAGCAGTAGGAAGGTGGTGTTTGCTCTTTGGAGGCTGAATAAAAGGCTCTTTGGGGTTTGTTGTTTTTAAGGTTGGGTGGTCAAGGGTTGTGGTGTAAGGAAGAAGCTCAGCAGGTTTATTTGAGGCAAAGCCTGGGGCTAAAACAATCGGTTGGAGTGTTTTTCAGGCTTTCCTACAATGTTATCAGAGCTCTGCAGGTCCTGCTTCCTGTGCTGTGAATCCCCATGATAAAAAAGGGGCTCCATCTTGGCCTTGGCAGTAGGAAAAGAGAGAAACTGTGCTCTGTCTTGTAAAAATAGTTGCATTAGTTCCATTTTCAGGTTAAAACCCCTTCCCTCTTTGCTGCTTTGGTGTGGGGAAGATGTAAAATCCCTCCCCCACCTCCTCTGTCACTCCCCTTCCCAGAGTCCATCCCCTTGGATCCAGCAGTGAGGCCAAATATTGACTCAAATTCCTCAGTGTTTCTCATGTTCTCCTAAAAAATACATTTCCTAAATGCTGGAGATGGGGAGAAGGTTTGGAGTGGTTGGAGCAGGACAGGCTGGCAGCGTTGGGAGTGAGACAACCCCCTCCAGAGCACCATCAATGGGGAATTCCAGAGCAGAACCTGGGAAGCTGCAGAGTTTGATGAAGAGGAAGATGAAGGCCATGATGTGAGACCCAGGATGTCGTGGATAACAGTGGATGAATCCGTGTGGGAGCCGTCAGGATCACGTCTCTGGCCCAGGTCTTGCATCCAGGAGAGCTGCATTGGATCAGTTGTAGGGGTGGAGCTGGGATCAGTGTGAGGAGCCTGGAAATGGCTCTTAAAATGCTTCTGCCTCCCTTTTTCCTGCTGAGCCTGCCTTTCCCAGGGATGGACACGGAGCAGGATGGTGAGTCGGATCCAAAGCTGGCACCAGCTCAGCCCTGATGACACAAAACTGCTTTGTAGCTGTCCAGGTAAAGCACAGCCCCACTCCCCCACTCCTGAAAGTGGGAATTGGGGTTGGAAATTTGCATCTGGGCTCCTACTACCCAGATTTTTTTCAATTGTTTTTTTATTCCCCTGGTTTTGGGAGCAAATGCTTATAAAGGAGGATTTGTCCATTTTAATCAGGATGATGGACAGGTGAGGCCCAAGGGGAAAGTAAAGTGGTTATTGTACAGATAATTGTTGTAGATTATTTATTAGGGATAAATCCAGTTCTTTCACCCCCAGAATTCCTATTTAAAAGCAGCATTTGCTTACATTTCCTGACTCATTCCCTCTTGGCTTCCCACCCTGCACAAAAAAGTCCCGGAGTGCCGTACCCATCTCTTCCCAGCCCCTTTCTGCACCAATCCTGTTGTGCCAGCCCTTCTCCTGCCGGTGGGAGGAAATTCCTGATCCCTGCCAGGCTTTGAAGCTGCTGCAGGAGCCTCCAGCACCCCTGAAAATACGGAAAAACGGGGCAAAAAGCAGGTTGTGAGCGGGAGGGTCGCGGCGCATCCCTGGACCCAGCCCTCCTAGGAGGGATTTGCCACTTGAGCTTCAGCACAGCTCTTCCCCTCGGCACATTCCGGGTGGATTTCTCCCTGCCCTCCCCAAACTCGGGCTTTTCCAGCGCATGTGCTGTTTTATCTGCACGGTGCAGAGTCACCCACCCTCCTGCAGAGGGGCTGGGGCTGGTGCTCTGTCACTGCAGAGCTGGGGGCGCTGCCCTGAGCCTGAAATCCAGGCTGGGATCCACGGGGAAAAATCTCCCTGCATTGAACAAGCTGTTTCCACTAGACTTTTTTCTTTTTTTTTTTTTTTCCATCGGGGGGTTGCTCAGCAATATTTTATTCCTTTTTCTTTTTTTTTTTCCCCCCCTATTGCTGAGAGGCTAAAACTCGTCTGGGAAGTGCTGCCAAACAAATAAGTGAGGGCAGAAAGGTACCCGCTATTTATTTTGGCTGGCAGAGCCTTGTGCTGGGAATGGGAGGAGGAGGAGAAGGAAAAAGGAGGAGGAGGAGGAGGGTGAGTCAGCGTTTCAGTGCTGCAAAGAGCTTCCACCAGGCTGCTGCAAGCGGAGGTTTCCCTCTAGAGGAATCCGCCGTCCTCCGCTCCTCCTTTCACTGAGCACTTCCAGCATCAGGGAGAACGGGAAAAGGGGCTTTTATAGGGGATGGATTATTCGTGGGGAGAGAGGTTTTCTGCCAGTGCCGGGCTGGTCACCAAGACAGAGGTGTTTGTGCCAAGGAAAGGGGTGGAACAGTGACAGTGCAATTTGAAAACTCGGGGGAAAGTCACAGATTCTGAGGAAACGGCCCCAAGTTGCGCCAGTGGAGGTTTAGGTTGGATATTAGGGAAAATTCCTTCATGGAAAGGGTGGTCAGGCATTGTCACAGCTGCCCAGGGCAGTGGTGGAGTCCCCATCCCTGGAGGGATTTAAAATCCCTGTGGATGTGGCACTTGGGGACATGGATCAGTGGTGGCCTTGGCAGTGCTGGGGAATGGTTGGACTGGATGATCTCAGAGGGCTTTTCCAACCTAAAGAATTCCATGGTTCTTCTGCCTGGAGTTTGCAGCTGAGAGGGGCTTGTGCAGCCCCTGAGCAAACCCCGGTAGGTCCCAGCAGGAATGGGGGACAGGAAAAATCCCTTTTGTGGATGTTGTGAGCTCACTCAGGACAGAAAGGAAAATTCCATAGGGGGGTTTTAGAGCAGGAAAACCGGAATCTGACAAGAAAAGGTGAATTGAAGTTCTGTGATTATATATTTAGATGTTGTCAGCAAGTCCAGCACCCCATGAGCCTCATCATGACTTTACAAGGGCCTGGAGTGACAGGAATGGCTTCCCACTGCCAGAGGGCAGGGTTAGGTGGGATATGGGGAAGGAATTTTTCTCTGTGAGGGTGGGGAGGCCCTGTCCCAGGTTGGGCAGAGAAGCTGTGGCTGCCCCTGGATCCCTGGAAGTGTCCAAGGCCAGGTTGGAGCAACCTGGGCTAGTGGAAGGTGTCCCTGCCCATGGGCAGGGGGTCTGAACTGGATGATCTTTAAGATCTCATCCAACTCCAACCATTCCATGATTCTGTGATGACTTGGGGAATGAAGACAGGATCATCTGGGGTGGGTTTGAAGAGACCTCGAGGCTGTTCCTCCACCTGTGCAGGTGCAGTTTGGGGCGAGGGGCTGCTGTGGCATAAACCACCCCCCCCCAAGGAAGGAGCTTCAGCCACTCAGCCTTCTGGCAGCTCTGAAGGTCGTTAGCAGGGAGTGCTCATTAGGAGCCTGCAGCTGATTAATGCTCTGGAGCCATTTAGAGCTGGAGCCCAGCAGAGCTGGATCGGGCCTTGGATGCTCTTACTCAGCACTAAGAGTCACAAATCATGGATCTTAATCTGGACCAAACCATGGAAGCAAGTGCCAGCAAGGAGCAGGACGAGCAGAGGGAGGGCAGCGGGGTGTGACATTGCACCACCCCACATCGTGGTGGTCCAGCTTGGAGTTTGCCACCTTCCCTTTCCAGCTGGAAAGGAAAATTTGCCATGTTTTGCCCTGTTAAAACCCACTTGTGGATGTTGTGAGCTCCCTTGGGTCATGAGCAGCTGTGCTTCTCTTCTGGGAAGCTTAAACATGGTGGCGATTAGGGAAAAAGGTGCCACCACACGCTGATTCCTGGGTTGGGAATGCCGGGAGACGCTGGCTTCCAAGCAGAGACCGGCTCCTGGTCTCTCTGGGGTGGTTTGTGCCTAAAGGTCCATCAGCTTCTCCCATCACTTCTCCTGGGGACCTGTGCACACCTGTGAAGAGCTGGGCTGCCCATGGTGGTTTTTCCACCCTGGTCCGAGCAGGAGAGACACGGAGACACGTCGGAGCACGGCCGGGCTGTTTGGGGACCGGGATGGGCACGGCCACCACTGCTTAGTGACAGCAGGAGAGGGCACCCACGAGCTGTCTCTGCCCACAACTGAGCTGCAGGTTTGAGTACAAATGAGGGTTTTGAGCCTTCTTGTGTCCCTGGATTCCTAATTCTGCTCAGTGGTGTCCGGCACGGTGTCCGGTGGCTGCTGGAGCTGAGCCCGTCACTCCCGGCCACTTCCTGCCACTTCCTGTCCGTGTTTTTTCTACCAAAAAACTGGGATAAGGGGATTTTGGTGCCACTGATGGCATAAATAAGCACCTTTCCAAGGGTGATGCGTGAGGGGGGCTCTGAAGCTGCCAGGAGTGGGGAGAAGTGGGGCCACGTGGTTGGGGCATCACTCGTGGTCCGAGGGGTGCTGCCGGCTGTCGCCCTTCCTGCTTTAAAGCCAGCCGGCTGCACCAGCCCACAGCGTCAGCTTTTGCCTCAAGATGGCATTTTTGTGCTTTAAAACGTGCCCAAGGTGTTTTGTGCATCCTCGATAACAGGAAAAGAGTTGTCCAAGTAACTTTTTTTTTTGCTTGATTTTGTGTTTGATCTTCTGGTGATTCCTGCGATCCCTTCCAGCAGCTCGGGAGGGAAATCCCAAGTTGTGACCCCAGGGCTGGACAGACCCTGTGGATTGTGGCAAAGTAATTCATTTATTCATTCCTTGTTAAACTTTGATGTGCCCAGTGCTGGCTGATCCATGTCTGTGTTTCTCCCAAACCAGAAGTGGGAGCTCTGAAACTTGTGGCCGTAATCCCAGTGGATCAGTTCTGGTGCTGAGTGCCCCTATCCTGGGGATGGGAATGCTCCTTCCAAGGGTGAATCAAGGGGATGGGGGCTCAGGAGGAGGGAGAGTGGCAGCTGAAGCACTGATTGGGGTGTGGAGTGTTCACACCACACACTTTGGGATGTGAAAACCATTGAGCCTGGTGAGGGTTCCTTGGGGGTGGTGATGCACATTGCTGGAGTTGTTCCCAAAGGAAGCTCAATGAAATCCCAAAGAAAGGTCAGTGTAGTCCCTCTTGAAAAGGCAGCAAAGAACTGGCCTCCTCCACGGGACTGACGGTCTGAATTCAGGATGTGCTGAATCCATTCCTCCTCCTTGGGGTTCCCCATGGTGGGGGTTCCAGGCATCTTGGGATCTGAGGCCAGAAGTGACATGACAAAGGGCATGTGGGAGGCTGGGCAGAGTCCAGAACGGAGCCAGGGTCACATCCTGCTCCTTCCTGCCTGGCTCTTGTTCCTTGGCCACCTGGAGCTGTGCTCCCCCCCATCCTGTGCAAGAGGGAGCTCCGTGTCTGCTGCCAGCCTGGTAGTGTTGGCAAACCAAATCATGAGGGACTGGGGTAAGCTGGGAAAGACTCCTGTGTGCCTTTACTGGTTCAAGCAATCCCGATCCAAGAGCCCAGCCCGGCTCCTCCTGCACAATCTGCCCTTGGTTGGGGCACCAGCGTCGGGACCAAAATCAGAGCCGAGTCCTTGGGCTGCAGGAGGTGGGAAAAACCTCTCGGGCTCCTGGGCTTGCTGAGGCAGAGAGGGGAACGTGGAGAACTGTTCTAGGAGAAGGGCTGCCCTTTCCTTTGTGTCGTGCATGCCCTTTCCACGCCTTGACTCCATAATCATTGCTCTGCCTAACAAGAGCCGAGAATGTGTTTGGTCATTGCATTGCTTGGACCGAAGCGTTTGTGGTGTGTGTGGTGTGTGCTCACAGCTCTGTCACAGCATTAACCAGGAGGACTGTTTTGTCTTCCCTCCACAGCCTGGAAGTGTCTCCTCAGGTAGAAACCAGCTCAGATGCTCCTTCTCATTTTCCTCCCTGCTCCCCCGCCCCGTTTCCTCCTGCCCATCTCGCTCGCATGCCAAGCTCTAACCTCCCTCCCGCTACTGGAGACAGTCAGGCCGGATGCTTGTCCCCCACCAACCCATTCCTCAACTCCCTGCAGAGCAATCCCTTCTTTGAGGACCTCCTCGCTGACCAGGTACTAAATTCTCCTTCACCTACTCACTTTTTCTCTAGTTTCCCGTGTGGGCCGCATGCTTCACCAGAGGTCGCTGGGAGCTTTTATTCCTCTGAGGATTGCAGTCCCTCTGCCTCCCTAAGGCACACAGACCCAGAGAGGGAGTCTCCAGCCAAAAGCATTGGTGTCCCCGTTCCTGAAACCACTCCCCCATCACAAGGAGACCTTCCTTCTCCGGACACCGAACCCACCGTCCCTCCGCCGCTCTCGGAGTGGGACGATACCTTCGATGCCTTTGCCACCAGCAGGCTCAAACCAGAAGGGAAGAAGGAAAACTTCTTTGCTTCCCTGGCAGCAGAGGGCATGGCTTTCATCGACGATGCCGATGCTGCCAGCCCAACGGAGAGAGCAGCCAAGCCAGCCCACGAGAAGGGCACACAAGGATTCGAAAAGACCGATTCCCAAATGGGCGGTGAAATACCCGCGGCTCTTCGGTCTTGGACAAATTTCTCCAGTTTAGATGTGGGGGCCAACTTGGTGAGCACGACCCAGGAGGCCACGGTGATAGAGGACGTGCTGAGCCCCGTGTCTGCAGGGTCCGTGGGGAGGAGGAGGAAGAGCAGCACGCCCATGGTTTGGACAGCTGCGTTTGCATCGGGAAACTCCGCGGAAAAAGAGGCTTCGACAGCACTGACCACTGGAAGTAGCACCAGGGAGGGAGGGGACAGTGATGAGGAGGAATCCTCTAGTGCAGGGACAAATGGTTGGATGACCATAGCCACCGAAACTGCTCCTGAGCCCTCGGAGAGCACCCAAAGCGTGGCGGAGGAGCGCGTGGGTCAGGACAGCGTGTTCGGCCCACGACCCGCCTTCCTCAGCGACGGTGCCTTCGAAGCCAACAACGCATCCCGTGCCGCCGCCCACGTGCTGCCCAGGAGCACCTTCCCCCCCGAGCTCACCCCCGAAACCCTGCCAGGCAGCAACGTGGTGGCCGTGCCCCCGCGGGTGCTGGCGGAGGTGGCATCACGGCCGCTCCCTGCCCCTCCCGAGCTGGGGACAGAGCTCCAGGGCGCTGGGAATAAGGAGGACACGTTCGACATCCGGACATCGGTGTACCGGCTCCAGGCCAGCATGAGGCTGGAGGCCAGTGAAAGCCTTGTAAAGCTCAGCTCTGACATCCGTGAGAGGCACGTCGTCCTCTCCCCGTGGACAGGGACCCACGAGCGGGAGGAGATCGCGGCCGGCTCGGCAGTGCCACCCCCAAAACCTCCCCGGTGGTTCGCAGCTGCTGGCGTTGGAGGGGATGGGGAGGAGGAGGAGGAGGCTCGTGGCCCACAGCGAGGCAGTGAGGAGCGAGGGGAAGACACCGAGCGCCCAAAAGCAGATGCAGAGTTGCCAAGGAGCCGTGCGAGCAGCGAGCCCTCTGTCCCGGCATCTCCCAGCCCGCCTGCCCTGGGAGTGGACATCGCCGAAGCCGGGAGGGAGTTTCTGGTCTCCAAGGATGCTGAATGTGTGGACTCAGCAGTGAGAGCCAGTGAGCTGGGAAAAGGGGACACCTCTCTGGGGGAAGACCCATCGGAGATGAATGAGACGGATGCGGCTGAGCAGTTCGAGACTTGCACATCCAAGTTCTCCCTGGATGGATCAGGCCAGTCGGGTGCTGAGCAGAGCTGGAGCCAGCCCCGTTTGTCCCCTCAGACGGGGCCCACAGACAGTGCCAAGTGGGAGATGGCCTCTGCACAGGAGCCGTTCCCTGAGGAGCTCAGTGTTTCAGGACTAAACCCACCTTCCAAGCTAGACCTGGGCCAGCCGGAAATGTTCTGGACGGCTCTGGAAGAGCAGGAGGCAGCTGCTCATCCCACTGGTCTCAGCCCAAGGTTAGCACGTGGGGAGAGCCCACCCCGGCCGCAGCCGGCATGGGATGATGGTGAGGGGCAAGAGGGACACCAGCCTGAGCCTTGTGCCCCTGTGGCAGTGGCCAGCCCTCCTGAGGAGGCAGAGCAGGGCAGACCCCCCTGCAGCGAGCCCGAGGGGCCATGGCACTCGGCAGACAGCAGGATAGACTTCAAGAAGGCGGATTTCTGGAAGCCAGACAGGGCGGAGGAGAGGCACAAGCAGGAAGCTCCATCCCCGAAAAACCCCTTTACTCTGGCCCTCAGCCCCAACTCCCCAAGCAACCCCTTCGTGGAGACACCCCCAGACAACCCCCTCCCTGCTCAAGCTGCACTGCCCGAAAAGCTTGACCAGGGCGACTTCAGCTTCGCCAGCCTCCACGAGGAAGCCCTCGGGCAAGGCTTCCAGCCCACTAACCCCGCCGGGCACCCGCTCGTGCAGCCTCCCTTCCCGCATGCCAGCCAGCCCTTGGCCTTCTCCACCCCTTTCCTCGTGGCTGCCACTAACCCCGAGCAGTTTGGTTTCCCCTCCCCTGCCGTGTTCCCCGCGAGCCGCGGGGTCCCCGCCGCCTCCAGCCGCGCAGCCGCCCAGCCCTGCCCTTTGCCGCAGCCCGGGGACACACAGGCTTCAGCGCTCGTGGTTTTGCCCAGGGAGACACAGCCAGCTGAGAAGCCCCTTTTCCAGCAGACGACCAGGTGAGCTACTCCGGGGAAGGCGAAGGGTGTGTTAGTTTTGGGAGAGGTGAGCCCCGACTCCCTTCCTGCTCTTATAAGAGGACCCCGGCGCGGTGTCGGCAGCTCCCTGTGTGTTGCTGCAGGTCCTCTTCCCTCACCTTCCCGTGGTCCCAGAGGGTCCAGCCTGAACTGCTTGAAGCCTTGGCTTTCTGGGATCACGGAATGGCCACTGGTGTCCTGTGTTTTCCCTAATGAGGGCAAATGATTTGAGGCATCCACGACCCGCCCCAGCTGGAAATTCAGCCACTGCACCCGCGTTTCCCTCAGTGCTAATTTTGGCTCCATCATCTTCCCCGTGCTTGCAAAAATAAATGCCTTCTCCATGTCTGCCAGGAGAGCTCCTGGCCATCCATGCTCTCCTGAGTTCCCTCATGGCATGTGCACAGCTGCTGCCCCTTCCCTTTCCATTCATTCAGCTTTGGTTCCTTTCCTTTGGAATGCCCAGCAGGTACTAAAAAAACCTTCTTCTCTCCATAGCCAAAAAAAAAAGAGAGTAGTTTCACCAGGGCAAAATTCTCCCCTCCCTCCTGCCGAGATGCCCGTTGGTTATGAGGCAAGTGGGATTTAGCCTTGAGGATAACGGGAATGGGAAGGGGGATCCATGGTGGAAAGAAGGGGATGTTCCTCCTCCCAGGCCAGCTGTGGGCTTGTAGAAGCCATGAAGTAAAGATGGTGAGTTTTGGGCATGGAGCCTTGCTCTGTGTCCTTCAGTTCATCAAGTTTTCCTGGTACTCCCTCCCCTGCTCTGCCTGGGCAGGAGAAGGTTGTCCTGGGCTCTGTCTGCCCAAGGATCAAGCTCTTACAGTGATTTACTCAGTTCTAGCAGGGATTTACTTGATCAACCTTGCTGATCATGAGGCAAATGGAGCTTCACGGGAGCACTGAAATGGTAAAATCCCACCTGGCCCAAGAACAATGTTGGTCACAGCCCTGGGGAGAGAAAGGGGAGAAGGCTGGGCCAGCAAAACTCAGCTGAGCTCCAGCCCTTCTTCATGGGATCCTTCCTTGGCTTGAGGGCGGATTTGAGGAGCAAAATGATCTCAGGAGCAAGAGCTGGGGCTGTTGGCTGATATTTTTTCTTATTACTTAGTCCAGATCCTCAAATAATTTTTAATTGCATTATTCATCCCACAGCAGATAACCTTGTTCAAAATTTGCAGGGATGGGATACAGAAACCTCCTGACCCTTGGCATGTTTCATGGAAAGAGAAGTGTCCTGCTGTCCCAAAGGGTAAAATGAGGCAGTGAGGGAAGTACAAGACTCTCTGTGTCGATAGGACGAGCTCGTGGTCATCTTCAAGCTTGGTTGTGCATCCATCCAAGGCCTGGCTGGCTCCTGGGATGGAAGTGGGCTTGGACCTGAGGGCTGGTCGTCCTATCAGTGCTGGTTTCTGTCGTGACACACGGCTGAGAAGTCCTGGAACTTCTCTGCTCTGGTTCCTACTGTGATTGAAGAGCCTTTGAAGAGTTTCCAGGTGTCTCTGGAAAGCTTTGAGGTTCTGCAGTGCTTCATAAGATTGGGGAGAAGTGGTGATTGTCATGGGGTGAAGAGAGGAAAGCTGGAAGGGACCTTTTCCGGGTCCCCATGGCCATGCTTCCCTTTCCCAGAATCATCCCTTGTTAGGATGGCACATGGACAAGAAAAGCTATGGCAGAAAAAAAGTGGAAGGAAAAAGGGAAGACTTCAACCTTAGAACAGGCATTAAGGCTTGGCTTTAGGGAGACTTTTTGGGACAGAAGTGTCCTTTTTGTTCCATCAGGTGAAGGAGGAGCTGGTACCTGGTGTGGATTGTTGAGAGTCTGTTGTGCTGGGGTTGTGTGTCCTCCTCAGGAGAGCTGGAAACCGGGTGTGGGGTCCCATGTCCCCTTCCCAAATGTCCAGAGGGCTCTGCTGGTTATCTTGTGTGGCCACTGGGGTAAGGTGGGTGCTCAGAGCATCAGGTGTGACACTCAGGTGTGTGGAGGGTCCTTGTCGCTTTAAGAAGGGTGGGATGGTGCCTTCACTGCTGGGAAGGTGACTTTGGTCACATCCCTGGGACAGGTGGGACCTCAGGGACAGTGACTGTCCTTTAGGGACTCTGCTGCCTTGGAGGGGTGCAGCTGTTGTGCAGCTCCTCACCCATCCCTCAGGAACTCAGGTGTGTGACCGTTCCAGTGTGCCATGGTGCTGGCAGGTGACAGGACTGGGGACATCACAGGTGCCAGGGTGATGTTGGCACACATCACCCTGCTTTGTGCCTTCCTCGTGTCAGGGGTGCAGCACAACCATCATCTGCTGAAAATAAGGCTTCAGGTTAAATCACGTGCCAGTGTCTGTGATTTAAATGCAGTCCTTGTAGAGCCCTTGGAGCTTGGAGAATGGCCTGGCACATCCATGGATAGACCTGGATAGACCTGGGAGATCTCATCCCTTTCATCCTGGAGACCCCTTTCTCCATGGAGATCTGGCCCTCAGGTGCTGTGTGCTGCTCCACAGCAGATCGATTCCCTTGGATTTGTCCTTTCTTGTCTTGTTCCCTGTGAGAAGCATTTTAATGGGGTGATAAAGACTTGATTTCAGAGGGATTTTTGTCACTGTGCTCAGCAGTGACCTTGGGAGTGTCAGTGAAGCTGTGACACAGCAAGGCTGGCTCAGAGGGAGGGGACAGAGCTGGGCCACTGTCACCCTGAGAGGTTTCACCCTGACCTGTTAAGCTCCACCTTGGACTTGGGTCCACTCAGTGTGAGGAATTAGTTCTCTCAAGTTCACGTTCATCAACCAGCAGATGGAAGCAGATCCAGCTTCTTGGAGGATCCATCAGAACTTCAGACCTGGCTGTGAGGTGTGAAACAGCCTCTGCTCCCCTGGAAGGACCTGGTGCCAACCATCCTGGAGCAGGTGCAAGGATCCCTCCAGCTTCTGGACCTTCTCAGAGTGACCAGTGGAGGGGGCAGAGCCCTGCACACACCACCCCCTGAGCAGGAAAGAGTGGGATTGTGATTTATTTTTAAAAATACCTTTTCCAGCTCTGCAGAAATGACTGTTCCCACTGGCTGTGGGCCTGTGACCAGACTTGCAGTGGGGAATGTCCCCCTGCTTCCAAAATGCATCCAAACTATCCCACTGGCATCCCAAGGCAGGATTTCATTCTGTAGAGTTATGCCAGTTTGGTCCCAAGGTTTGGACACCTGTGGTGTCCCTGCCCTGGCTGTGGGGGTGCACCAGGTGATGGTGACATTTGGGGCTGCTTATGTTCTGGTCTGGCTGTGATAAGGAGTCCTGGTGGCTCCCCCAGTGTTCTCCTCACAACTGCTGGACCGTTTGTGGCCTGGTGGTGCCAGCTCTGGTGGTGCAGGGTTTGATCCCCAGTGGGGAGCTTTTGAGGCAACTTCTCCAAGCCCTGACTGAGGTCCATGGATCCCTCTTCATCCTTGCAAGCTGCCCAGGAACCCTGGGCTCTGTCCACATGCTCGGACAGCTCTGACAAGAGATCATAGAATCACAGAGTATCCTGAACTGGAAGGGACCCAGAAGGATCATCCAGTCCAACTCCTTGCCCTGCACAGACACTCCAACAATCCCACCCTGTCCCTCAGAGCGTTGTCCAAACCCTCCTGGAGCTCTGGCAGCCTTGGGGCTGTGCCCACTGCCCTGGGGAGCCTGGGCAGTGCCCAACCACCCTCTGGGAGAAGAACCTTTTCCCGAGAGCCCACCTAACCCTACCCTGACACACCTCAGGCTGTTCCCTCAGTTCCCTGGTCACCAGAGGGAAGAGATCAGTGCTGCCCCTCCACTTCCCCTCATTAAGGAAGCTGATCCTTTGGCTTGTTGGAGCTGCTCAGTGGCTACCAGTGCTGTCCTCTCCTAACACGTGGATGGCAGGAGGCATCACAGTGGTTGAAGAGAACTTCCAGACCATCAGCATGACAGGGAGACAGTTTGGGACATCCTGATCCCACCACCATGGACAAGACACAAGGACACCAAGCCCGTTTGGACACACAGCAGTTGGGATTGTCACTCTTTTGCAGGGTGGCTGCTGCACCCCATGAGAGCAGAGGTTTTGCAGAGTTCCTGGGTAAATGTTTGGATCTTTCCATCCCAGGAATGGTGCCCAGGTTTGCCTGTTCCTTGGATCTTTCCATCCCTAGGATAGTACCCAGGTTTGCCTGTTCCTTGGATCTTTCCCTCCCAGAGATGCTGCCCAGGTTTGCCTGTTCCTTAGATCTTTCCATCCCAAGGATGGTGCCCAGGTTTGCCTGTTCCTTGGATCTTTCCATCCCAGGGATGGTGCCCTGTTCCTTGCAGGAAGGTAGAATCAGGTCACTTCTCTTTCCATCCTGCTGAAAAGCAAACAGACTTTGTTTAAGCCTGGAAAAAAACCTTTTGGGTGAAGAGCGAGGCAAAAATAAATGAAAATGTTAATTCCCCCTTAACTGACTTCTCACTCTTCCATTTTGGCCCAGTGGAGGGGGACAAATTCTGTGGTGGCTTCCAGGCAGGTGGAGCCCAACTCTTGGGTTGGAGCATTGCTGAAGCATCAGTGGTGACCCCCCACTCTAATTTTGGGGGCTGCTGGACAAAAAAATGCCCTTCTGGGCATCCTCTGATCACACTGCACCTAGGTTTGATCTTCCCATGGGCACCAACACCCAGCAGGCTGTGGGAGTTTTGACCCACAACATTCCCAGTGTGGAGTGAGCACAGTGTGGACGCAGGGCCTGGTCTGTGTCTCAGCCAAACACGTGTCCTGGGGCTCTTGTTCTCCTCTCTGGGTGGAAATTGCTCCATGGGCTGCCTGCTCCTCAGGGCACTGCTTCTCCTCGCTCTCCTCGGAGCAGGAGAGCTTTGGGCAACACAGCCACAGGATTTAGGTGTGTCCAAAGTTTCCAAGTGAGTTCCATCCCTGTAAAATCCACAGGGAGGGGCAGCAGTGTCGCTCCCCAGCTCGGGAGGGTGTTATAACTGTCCCACCTTGTTCCCCCCAGTCCCCACCCGGTGAAGCCCATCAGCGCCGCGGTGCAGGAGGTCTCTGCTGAGAAGAAGCAGCAGCACAGGTCCAGCCTGACCTCAGCACTGAGCAATGGCCTGGAGAAGCTGAGGACAGTCACCACGAGCAGCGTCCAGCCCGTGGCCCCGACCTCCCACCCGGAGAAAACAGACTCCAAGAAGTTAAAGGTAGGAACCCTCCGCCTCAGAGGTGAGAGCTGCACCCACACCTGCTCCAGGTGTCCCACAGCCGGGGGCACAGGGGCAAAGAACTGGTGTTGGAGGAGGTAGAACAGGGTCCTGCCACAGGGTGAGTATTAATCCTGGATCCTGGTAGCTCAGGGTGGATGTCAGACTGCCACCAGCCTCCCTTCCTCCGTGACCTGGTCTCTGGACCTTCTCACCCCATCGTTGTTCTCCTGTTGCTTGCTTTGGTTTGGGTTTTTTTATTGTGCAGTGTGTGAGTGAATCCCTGGTTATAGAACCATGGAATGGTTTGGGTTGGAATGGACCTAAAAGACCATCTTGTTCCAACCCCCTGCCATGGGCAGGGACACCTTCCACTAGACCAGGACAACCCTGCTGCACCCTTTGTGGTGCCACAGGTAGTTCAGGTTGTGGGTTATGAGTTTCTCAGCTTTTCTGGGGTGAGGTCTGGGTGGGTCCTGCTTCCCTGCAATGCTCCGGCCTTTCCAGATTTGGAAAGAAGACAGACACAAAAATAGGATTGCTCTGGTTGTCGCTGCACCCTGCAAACCTTAAAGGGAGCGGGGATGTTAATTTGACTCATTGGATGTTCCTCTTGGTTTCTACCACAGGATCCCACCGTGCTGGACCAGTCAGCCAAGTATTACCACTTGACCCACGACGAGCTCATCCAGCTCCTGCTGCAGAGGGAGATGGAGCTGAGCAAGAAGGAGGAGCACATCCACGAACTGGAGAACTACATCGACCAGCTGCTGGTTCGCATCATGGAACAGTCTCCCACGCTCCTCCAGATCCCACTGGGGGAAGGCAACACCAAGTAACCTCTGCCCAGAGACCAGCAGCACTCGCCTAGAGCACTTCTCCAGTAAAAACGCTGCAAACATCCCTGCACTCCCCCCTCCTCTTCCAAGAGGGCTCCAGTGGCTTCCGTTCGCAGAGTTTAGCGGGAAAGGTCGTCTGCTCCTTCCCAGCCCAAGCTTCTCCCAGCTCTGGCTCCAGGGAACTGTAGGGTGGATGATGGGCAGTCGTGCACCCTATGGGGAGGAGCAGAGCCCTCCACCTGAGGCAGATGCCACCTTAGGTTCCTGTCCTTGTGACCAAGTGCCATCTTCTCGGGCGCTCACCCTGCCAGTGCTTTAAGCGGCCCATGGACATTTGAGAGCTGGAAACCACCTCGCCCATGGCTTCATCCTGCTGCTCTTCTGCCCACACTCTTCCTCATCTCTCTTCTGAAGTGGTGTCCCCTGGCTGGAGGATGATGTTGAACTGGTTGAGGACAGCGGGGATGTCTAAACCCAGGAAAGCTCTCCCAGCACGTTAGTGACTGCAGAGCAGGGCTGCTGTTGGATGCCTCCTCCCCTTCCTGCCCCATTTACCCCCCAGAATGAAGGCTCTGTGTCTGAAGAGCCAGCTCCAGTTTGTGCCAGTTCCTGACCGCTGGGAGATGCTACACAAAGGGACAACAATGGAGTTGGAGGCCATAAAGGACTTGATCCAATGTCACTGCCTGACCATGAGCTGCGTTGACTCCTTCACTCCGTGGGTGCAGAGTGGTGATGCTGCCTCAGCTCCTCAAAACTCAGCTTGCAGCATGGAAAAGTGATGGTCTGTGCACCATGAGGGCTCCAGGAGATCTTCCTGCTTCCCACCCAACCCATCCCCAGCCTGGCTGTGCCTCGAGGGGATTCCTTTGTGTATAAACCACAGCTCAATTTTCTACTCGGTGTCCCGTGGGAATTGCTCTCCACGGCTTTCCCCACCGTTTGCTCTGTGTTGTCTTTCCCAACCCAACAGGAAAATGCCATTGGACCAAAGCTCATGGATGTCTGAGCATCTGGCCACCTCTGCATGACATCCTGGGGGATCAGGCTCCCACCAAACACTCCCTGTCCCAGCTCACATTCCAGGAATCCTGGCAGACCCCCCTCCAGCCACTGTTAGTGCCGAGCACCGCTCCAGTTGGATCACATCCACATGCCAGTGTTGGATCTCTTGGGCCCAGCTCTGCTGGGAGCTGAGTGCTTCCAGCTGCTGACCATGGAGTGACCATCCAAAGGGCTCTGATTTATGTAGTTTAATGAGAATGCAGCATAGATTTGAGTTCAGAGGTGCTGTGGAAGAGGATAGAAAGGATGTTGCTCCATCTCTCATCCTGCCAGGATTTTGTCTGGAGAAGTGGTGGAGGGTTGGTTGGTGTGGGATTTGAGCTGTCTTGGCATGTAAGGCATCTTCTCCCTCTTCTGTATCTCCCAAAGTTACTGGATTCTTTTAAAACCTCCATACTCTTCTCTCCTTACTTCCATGTATGCCATGACTTTGAAAAACTGTGCCTTTTGCCATAGGACAGTAGCAGTTTCCTACCCAAAAAGGCTCTGAAATCCAATTCTCATTTCCACACAACCCATCTGGGGACAGGTTTCTCTTCTGTTTTCCCGCTCATCCGAAAAAGTGAGTTTATTTTTACATGCAGAGCCTTCCCACCCCTGTGTGCAGGTACTTTGGGTCCTTGGCAGGAATTCTGCACAGGAAGCTCATGGGACGTGGGAGGCAGAGAGTTTAGGAGATGACATGGGGAGGAAGAGCAGGCCAAATATTCCAAGACAAAATACAGCTGGATAAAGACATTATTGGGTCAGGAGAGAAGGAGGTTTGGTCCTGTCTGGTTAAACCATCATATGAGGGGGAGGATTTGTCACCTGGGGAAGGTACCAGCCGTGAACTTCCAATTCCTGCCTGCCTTGGCCCCTCATATGGAATAATCTGAAGGTTTGCACTTCTCTACCTGTTCCTCTTGTCTTTATGTTCCTCCTCCCTTTGTGTTTCTGGGATAAGACGTGAGGCTCAGAAGGAAGATGCTTCTCCCGTTTTAGAAAGTCCCAGAAATATTTCTCTGCCTATAGGATCAGATCCCATGGCCTGAGCACCACATTCCCTTTCTGAGTGCCCAGAGAAGCTCTTCCTTTGAGCTGAAGGCGGGCAGGGAGGAGTTGTGGGCAGCTGGAATGCAGTCCAGCCTTGGAAAAGCAGCACGGCACGGGAACGAGGGCCGGGAGGAGGGGCAGGTGTAGCTCAAGTGGGCATTAATAAGGGGGAGGAGCAGAGCCAAAATCTCACAAGATTATCCCACACTGGCTCCCCACTCCCTAAAAAACATCTGCTTCCTTGGAGCCCTCCCCCGGCAGCGTTGGCTCTGCAGGTGCTCCCCACACACAAGTGCCAGTGTTTCTGAGGATCTCTGCACCTCCTCCCTGCCTTCTCCCCTCCTCTTCCATCGTGTCTCACCACTTCCCTCAGCCCCCTCTGCCTTACTCAGCTCTGCCTTTTGTCGCTCCAAAGCTTGAATGTTTTGCACTTGAATATCTGAAGTTACTCTCAGAGCTCAGCAGGCGGTGCCGGGGGTGCAAGAGGTGCTTCCCCATCTCCTGCCTTTCCAGCAATAAGTGCTTCCCCATCTCCTGCCTTTCCAGCAATAGGTGCTTCCTCCACATCCTGCCTTTCCAGCAATAGGTGCTTCCTCACCTCCTGCCTTTAGAGCAATAGGAGCTTCCTCATCTCCTGCCTTTCCAGCAATAGGTGCTTCCTCATCTCCTGCCTTTAGACCAATAGGTGCTTCCTCATCTCCTGCCTTTAGACCAATAGGTGCTTCCTCATCTCCTGCCTCTCCAGCAATACCTATTCCTTCCATCTTCTGCCTTTCCAGCAATAGGTGCTTCCTCCATATCCTGCCTCTCCAGCAATAGGAGCTTCCTCACCTCCTGCCTTTCCAGCAATACCTGCCCCTTCCATCTCCAGCTTTTCCAGCAATAGATGCTTCCTCACCTCCTGCCTTTAGAGCAATAGGTGTTTCCTCATCTCCTGCCTTTGCAGCAATAGGAGCTTCCTGATCTCCTGCCTTTCCAGCAATTCCTTTTCCCTCCATCCCTTACCTTTCCAGCAATAAGTGCTTCCTCACCTCTTGCCTTTCCAGCAATACCTGTTCCTTCCATCTCCTGCCTTTCCAGCAATAGGAGCTTCCTCACCTCTTGCCTTTCCAGCAATACCTTTTCCCTCTATCCCTTACCTTTCCAGCAATAGGAGCTTCCTCACCTCCTGCCTTTAGAGCAATACCTGCTCCCTCCATCCCTTACCTTTCCAGCAACAGGTGCTTCCTCATCTCCTGCCTTTCCAGCAACAGGTATTTTCTCAAATCCTGCCTTTCCAGCAATAGGTGCTTCCTCCATATTCTGCCTTTCCAGCAATACCTTTTCCCTCCATCCCTTACCTTTCCAGCAATAGGTGCTTCCTCCATCTCCTGCCTTTCCAGCAATAGGTGTTTCCTAATCTCCTGCCTTTCCAGCAATACCTGTTTCTTCCATCTCCTGCCTTTCCAGCAATAGGAGCTTCCTCATCCCCTACCTTTCCAGCAATACCTGCTCCCTCCATTTCCTGCCTTTCCAGCAACAGGTACTTTCTCAAATCCTGCCTTTGCAGCAATAGGTGCTTCCTCATCTACCTTTCCAGCAATACCTGCTCCCTCCATCACCTGCCTTTCCAGCAATTTCTGCTCCCTCCCATCTCCACAGGCCAAGGCAGGTCTGGCACCGGTGCCTTGGTGTTGGGTGTGAGGCAGGAGCTGCAGAAGGAACAAGCAGTGATGGGTGTTTCGTGTCTGTCCTCGAGTGTTTGGAAGTCCTGGGGTATCTATGAATCAACTGGTGTTTAGGAAAAGGCATCTTAAAGATGCTCCTGTCTCTGTTCTCTGTTTCTTCACCCCTCTGTCCTGAAAATGTGGGGTTTTCCCCAGCACCCCCCAGATTGATTCTGTCCATCAGAGCAGCAGCTTGGCTACACCACAGCACTGAAACCAGAGTCTGTTTAATTTGTTGTTAGAAGTTCCCAGAGGGAAATGGTTTTGAGGACCTTGTGGAGGGAAGGGATGAGGAAAAGAATTGTGGGGGGGAAATGTTCTCAAGTTGCCCATGTTCTGTCTGGGGTTTATCTCCATAGTTAGTGATCTAAATC
This sequence comes from Pseudopipra pipra, assembly GCF_036250125.1. Classification (NCBI taxonomy): domain Eukaryota; kingdom Metazoa; phylum Chordata; class Aves; order Passeriformes; family Pipridae; genus Pseudopipra; species Pseudopipra pipra. Next base: position 74,803,370 of record NC_087552.1, read on the forward strand.
TCCGTTTTTTAGCGATTTATTTGGCAGCCCAGGGGCAGGAGCAGCATTCCTGCTCCCTGTTGGAGCCACACTGAGCTCTGTTCCTCTCTGCTGAACCCAGCAGACCACAAGGTTTCGCTGGACCAGCAGCAACTTTCCCTTGGTTCCACTTTAAACACAGCCATAACAATCCCTCTGTGGTTTTGCCTTTCTCTTGGACTCTGTTTTTCCACGTGGTTCCAGCAGGGTGCTGTTGGCTCTGCTTTTGTTGTCAGCCCACGACTGGGTTTCTTGCTTTTCAAGAACTTTGGCCAAGTGATTTTCTTTTCTTCTTGGCTGCTCCTTCTGGTCACAGGCTGGGCCAGAAGAACCACCAAGGTTTATCCTTTAACTGGAACAAACCTGAAGGGATGTGGGTTCTCAAGTGTAGACTCAGCCTTACGACTCGTCTGTGAAGAAACCACCGTGTGTTTCGTGTTTCATGGGGTGGAAAAACATCCCAAAGTGGGAAAAGAAGCATCAGGGAGGGTTTGGAGTTGTTGATTTCCCTGTACTTCACGTACCAAGGAAGTGGGTTCTGTGCGTTTCATGTTTTAATAGTTGCAACTAATGTTTATAAAGAGCTTGTTATTTACGTTTTCAGCACTTTAAAGAAGAAAAAAAAAATAAAAGTTGTTCAAGCTGTTCCTAGATACTTCTGATTTATTGACAACAGCGTCTGTGCTGATGGCACTTGGACAGTGAGTGACATTTCTCTGTTTATTTTCTGAAGGAGGATGACGGTGTCCAACTCCTCCAGCAGCTTTTCCAGCTCCTTAACAGTCCCCAAGCCCTGGAACCTCGAGTTCCTCCCCAAATATTGGTCCTGGCTCAGGTGATGGGAGCACCTGAGGGGGTTTAAGAGCCTCTCAGGTGTCTTGTGTGGGTCTTAAAGTCGTGTTTTGTGCTGAGTGACCCCGTGGAGCTTTGCTGGGATGGCCTTGGGGGATTGGAGCTGGTAGGAGGTGGAGCCAGGTGGGGTCCGGTTCTGCTCCAGGGGAACAAGGGACAGGATGAGAGGAAACGGCCTCAGGTTGCTCCAGGGGAGGTTTAGATTGGATATTGAGAATATTTTTTCATGGAGAGGGTTGTAAAACATTGGATCAGCCTGCCCAGGGAAGGGGTGGGGTCCCCATCCCTGGAGGGATTTAAAATCCCTGTGGATGTGGCACTTGGGGACAGGGGTCGGTGGTGGCCTTGGCAGTGCTGGGTTAAGTGTTATGATCTCGAGGGCTTTCCCAGCCTAAATTCCATGATTCTGTCTGCCTGCAGCTCCCTTGCTGCTCGTGCTGACTTTACCCCTGCATTCCTGAGGATCTGTGGGAAATCAGCAGCTGAGTAGAGGAGAGGGACCCCAGGGCAGTGTCTGGGAGGGAGAGGAAAGGAGAGCTCCTGTCACATCCCAGACAACACAGAGATCAGCCTCGGGATTCCTGGTGGGAAAACCTGGCTCCATCCGTGCTGCTGCTCCCAGGAATGGGCAATTCTGGGATGATGATCCTTCCTCTCCTCTGCACTGATCCACCTCCCAGACCTTCTCCTGCAGCCCCTCAGCCCCAAATCCCTCCCACCTTTCACCACTCAGCCGTTTTCCTTCTCAGCACCTGCTGCTTTCTCCGGTCGTGCCTTTTCCTTCTCAAAAATTAACTCCCCTTAAGCTCCTGTAAATGACTTTGCTGCTCCAACAGAGGAGTTTCCTTAGCTCTAATCCCAGTTTATTTTTCATCCAGCTGGATCCAGGCCCTTACAGAGCTCAGCACCTGTCCGGGGGGGGATCATGTTAACCCCGAGAGCCTGGATGGGCCTGGCAGGGAAATGTTTGGCACGTTGTTTTGTGGGATCAGGGCGCTGAGCTGTGACCCTCTGAAAGATGATCCAGCCTAAGGAGAAGCTGGACTAACTGGGCTAACTGGGCCAGTTTGGGCTTCCCCAGGCAGCAGTCACTGGGAGAACTGGAGTCTGGAAGCCGGGGAAAAAGAAGGATTTAAAGTCCTGCTGGAACGCCCGTGTGTGATTCCATCGGGTGTCTCTGCTTGTCTTGAGCACAGACTCAGGACTGATGGAAATAATTCCCGTCCCTGCAGGAAGAACTGGCTGGGTTTGTTGTTCCAAGCCGGAGTTTTCGCTGCCCGCCTCGAGTTTTCTTAAAATCTGGCTTTGCAGATGGAAGCTGACAAGGAATGTTCCTGTGACTTCCTCCCGGAGCCAGCAGGAAGCCCGGCCCCACTCCCAGCTGTCACGTGTGGGGTGGCTCCCTGAGACCCCCAAATCTCCCTCAGGGTGGTGGGCTGACCCTGGGTGCCCCCCAACGCTGCTCTTGCTCCCCTCCTCAGCTGGGCAGGGAGATAAAAACCCAAGGACAGGCTCATGGGTCGGGATAAGGGCAGGGAGGGGTCACTCACTGGTTACTGTCACGGGAAAACAGGCTCGATTTGGGGAAATTAGTTTAATTTAGCAATCAAATCAGAGCAGGGCAGTGAGAAATAAACCCAAATCTTAAATCACCCTCCCCCACCCTTCCCTTCTTCCCAGACTCCTGAATTCTCTCCCACGGGGAATGGAGGCTACAATCATACATTGTCTCTGCTCCTTCCTCTGCAGGGGTTGGACTCTTCCCCTGCTCCAGTTTGGGGTCCCTCCCACGGGAGACAGTTTTCCATGAACTTCTCCCATTTGGGTCCTTCCCAGGGGCTGCAGTTCTCCATGAACTGCTCCAGCATGGATCCCTTCTTCCAAGGGATCAGTCCCTTGGGAACAGCCTGCGGGATCACGAGTCCTGCCAGGACCCTGCTCCAGTGTGGGCTCCCCTCTTCATGATGCTCCTGCCAGGACCCTACTCCAGCGTGGGCTTCCCATGGGATCCCAGCCTCCTTCAGGCATTGCCCTGCTCCGGTGTGGGGTCTCCATGGCTCCCTGTGGATCTCTGCTCCCCTTGGACCTCCATGGGCTGTGCAGGGCTACAGCTGCCTCACCACAGCACCACAATCTGCCAGGGAATCTCAGCTCCAGCACCTGGAGCACTTCCTGCCCCTCCTGCTCCTCCTTCTGCACTGCTCTGCGGGTCTGCAAGGTTTTCCTCTCACATATTCTCACTCCTCTCTCCCTCTGCTCTTCCACACCAGTTTACCCTCTTCCTTCTTCCACATTTTATCCCAGGGGTTCTCCCACCATCACTGATGGGCTCAGCCTTGTCCAGCGTCCTGGAGCCGGCTGGAATTGGCTCCGTGGACACGGGAGAAGCTTCCAGCACCTTCCCACAGAGGCCACCCCTGCTCCCAAAAATCTCCCAGTTTCTAGATGAGCTCACATAACGCCCGTTGTTGAGGGTTGTTCCCCCTCCAGAAAAAAATGGGAAGAAACTTCATTGTTGACTGAACAGTCGTTGATCCGGGGAAACAACAACCCCTCCTCTCCTTCCCCAATCCAGGGAAACGCGAGTTGTCAGTCGAAATGGATCTGGTTGGATTGATATCAGCCAAAGAATTGATATTCTTTCTGGTATTTAACCAAAAAAGTGATAGTCTTATGTCACTCCAAATGTGGTTTTAGATAAACAGATTCTCTCCCCTCTGTTGTTACAAAACATTTCGTGTGTCAACATTTAGGGACTGTATCAATTATCTGGCTCGAGCTGCGAGGGGAGGGAGGGGGGTTTTCCCTTGTGAGAGGGATTTGGGTTATCATCCATATTCATGGGAGAGATTTTGCCGCCTTGGGAAGGACGGGATGGAACCTTTAGAGAAGGGAGAGTTGCCTTGTAAAGCTTTTGTGGCTGCAAAACGATTTTATTTTTCCTTTTTCGGATCATTCGGGCTCCGAGCAGAGGCAAAGAAAACAAACCTGGGTGACGGGCGAGTTTTTGGGATAAAGGTTGACCTCGGAGCTTCAGGGATAAGAAGGGAGCAGGAAAACGTCGCTGTGGGGTCAGAAGGGGGTTTGAGCTGCAGCCACTTTTAATTAAAACAAGCAAATGATTAACTCCCAGGACACGGTACAAGGATGGCAGCGGGTTCGCTCCAGGGGGCAGGATGTGTCCCTGGAATGGATCTTTGCTCCTCATCTCCCCGTTCCTGAGGATGGTTGGGTTTTCCAGCGCAGCAGGGAGAGGGTAGGAGGGGAGGAGATGATGGAACAATTTGGTTTTAACAATATCTCTAAGGAAAAACGAACAAGAAATTATAAAATACCAATTTTTTCCCCCCCGTTTTCTGCTCCACTTTTTGCCCTCTGGACACAACCAGAGGCAGGCTCTGCTTCAAGCCCCTTTTCTGTCCCTTTTCCACCTGGAACTGCAGGAGTCTTGCCACTCAGTGAAAAGGGATCAGTGGTGAATCAGCCTAAAACCAGAAATTGGTTTTACAGGCAGAAAGAAAACAGGGGGGAAAAAAAAGATCATCTCCACACCCACAAAGCAGAGCAGCAGCATCCCCACAGCAAAAAAAATGGGATGTTCATGTTTTTCCCTGTGTAGCAAAAATAACGGATTTATTTTCCAGGTACATTTTTTAATTCCTCCCTTAGAAGGAAAAAACCCCTGTTTATGACCTGCCTTTATTTCCTTTATTGCCTTGATTTTAATCTGCTGCCTTTACTACTCTGGCACCAAACCTTCCTCTTATTCCCCGACTCCTTTCCCTGCTTCACCCACATCTCCTGTCTATTTGCTGTCCCTTTGCTCTTCCTCAGAGAATTGATCCTAATCCTCCAAACAATTTCACCGGCGTTTGAAGGTCCAGACACTTCTTATTCCACTAATCTAGGGAAGAGGATTCTGGAGGCGGCTCCGTGTGGCCCCCCCCTTGTGCCCTCAGCCCTGCACGACCTTGGGTTTATCTCCACAAATCGTTACGATTTCCAGGTCCTTTATTTTTAATCAGGTGTTTATTACAAAGGTCAATGGCAGTTGTTGGGCTCCCGTTGAAGTGAGAGTAGGTGTTTCCACGAGGAAATGGAATCAGAGAATTGTTTGGGTTGGGAAAGACCTCCAAGATCGTTGAGTCCAAACCTTACCCAGTGCTGCCGAGGCCGGCACTGACCCATGTCCCCAAGTGCCACATCTGCGGGTTTTTTGAACATTTCCAAGGATGGTGATCCCACCGCTGCCCTGGGCAGCTGTGCCAGGGCTGGACAACCCTTTCCAGGAAGAATTTCTCCCTGACATCCAGCCTAAACCTCTCCTGGCATAACTTGACACCATTCCTTCTCCCCCTGTTGCTTCTTTTTTGGGAATAGAGCCCGACCCCCCCCCCAGCTCCCCCCTCCTGTCGGGGAGTTGCAGAGCCAGAAGGTCCCCCCTCAGCCTCCTTTTCTCCAGGCTGAGCCCCCCCAGCTCCCTCAGCCGCTCCTGCTGCTCCAGCCCCTTCCCAGCTCCGTTCCCTTCCCTGCACACGCTCCAGCTCCCCCTCAATGTCTTTCTTGCTGTGAGGGGGGAATTTGGGGTCATTTATCAGAAGTCTTTGAGAACGTGGGGCAATTTTTCAGGTGTCTTTCACCTTTTGCCTTTGTTTGCCTCATTATTTACTCAAACTATTCCACATACGAGGCAAAAATCTCCTTGTTCTCCCCGTTCCCACCCGGGACTACATTTCCCGTGACGCCCCGCGGCCCACGCGCGCTCCCCATTGGCTGGTGGCCACAGCGCGGCCCCGCCTCCCGGCGGGAGCGGCCGGACTACAGCTCCCGGCGTGCCCCGCGGCAGCTGCGGTTGGCCGCGGCCAATGAGCGCGGCGGCGCCGCAGGGGGCGGGGCCGGGCGGCGGGGGAGGCTGTTTAAAGTGGCGCCTGCGGGATGGCGGAGCCGGCGGACTATCCCCCGTTCCAGCTGGGGAAGCCCCGCTTCGAGCAGGTACCGTGCCGGCGGCGGGAGGCGGCTGAGGGGGGACACACAGTGTGTGTGGGGGGGCTGTCCCTGCGCGCGGCGCGTCCCTCCCCCACCCCCCCTAACCCCGGGCGGGGGTCTCCCCGCTCCCCTCTGCGCTTGGCCCCGCCCCCGCCGCGGGGCGGCGCGCTGATTGGCGCGCAGCCCGCCCGCGATTGGCCGGCGAGGCTGTCACTCAGAGCCGCCGCCCCCTGCCCCGCGGCGGGTCCCGCGGCGGGCGCTGATTGGCGCGTCCCGCCGGGCCCCCGTGGCGCGGGGCGCAGGGCGGGGGGCGCGGGGCCCGGGGGTCGCGGGTTCGAGCTCCGCAGGCGCCGCCGGGGGCGGCAGGGGTGGGTGGAGGGTCCCGGTGGGAATGTCCTTGCCCCCGTGGGATGGTGCGAGGGCTGGATTATGCCCCGCGAGCCCAAGGGTGCAAGGCGGCGAAGAGCAGTACTTGGGGGATGCTCCAGGATGAGCCAGGAATGCTCCAGACGGGCACTTCGCCCTCCTCCCCGTGAGCTGTCCAGGTTTGGGGGTGGCTGGGTAAGAGCAGGTGCTCCTGGATTGGGGATTGTGTGACCTGGTCTAGGTGCCAACCAAGGACAGGCTGGCACAGAGAGTCTGGTGGGGCATCCCTGTGCTCCACAGCTGACACCTGGCGGATGGGGAGGGGAGCCCCGAGCTCACACACCTGTGCCCAGGTGAGCAGAGCTGGTGTAGGGATGGAGTGGCCCTTCCCCGCTGCCACCATCCCAAGCTGGTCTCAAGGTCCCTGGTGTGGCTGACAGACACCCCTCCTCCTGCCCCTGCAGCTGATAAAGTGTCAGGCTGATAAAGTTCATTAAACCTCCTTCAGCCACCCTGGAGAAGAGTGGGAGGGGAGTGGCTGGGGAGTGGCTGTGGCCACTGCTAAAGCCAGAATGGCAGCAGGAGCCTGCTCCTTAATCGGGGGTGTGTGTGTCCCCCCAGTGGGACAATATCCAAGGAGACCCTTCCTACTATCCACAGGAATCCAGGACCACTATTTACCAGCCAGCTGCCTCAGCCTGGCTGGACCCAACCATCCCTTTGGGTTGCTGAGAAATCCAGTGGCAGGTTTCCCATGGGAGCCAGCTCCCAGGTGGTGGATCCACTTCCCACGCCCCATATCCTTATGGGGCTTGGAGCAACCTGGCCTAGTGGAAGATGTCTTTGCCCATGGAAAGGGGTTGGATTTAGATGGCCTTTAAAAGGTCGCTTCCAACCCCAAACCCAGCAGCGATTCCGTGATCCCTGTCCAGGAGGTCACGTCCTCGGAGCGACGGGGAAGGGGTGAGTTTCCCCCCTGCAGGAGCCGAGGGATGCTCAGGCTGTGGAGAGATGGAGCTTTTTAATAAGGAGAGGAGGAGGAGGAGGAGGAGACGCTACTCCCTTCTAGACACCACAGATGATTCCAGGCACACTTGGCAGCGAGTCAGGCACAGAATCGGTGCGTTCTGTTCATTAAGGAGCGACTGTCACTTGTAGCAGCATTTAGAAAACGTTTCGAGGGCTATGGCAGGATGTTAATGGCTCTGTGTGTGTGTGCTCAGTGGAGTGGGGATGTCCTCTCCTCCCTGCCACCCCTGGGAATGTCCTCTCCTCCCTGCCACCCCTGGCAATGGGCGGGTCCGGGGTGAGGGTTGTCCTGCGGTGAAAGCGCCCTTGGCACTGGGTGCTTTGGGGGTGCTTCTTTTCCAGCATTAGGAGTCACTCCCCTTCTCTTCTGTGCTGGTTTTATCCCTTTCCTGTGAATTTTCCAGCAAAGGAGTGCTGGTGGGAGCTGCAGGATGGGTTGTGGTGCTGCTCTTGCCCTGTGCTCCCCTTTTTTCTCCTGCTCCATCCGCCCGTGGGTGATGGACAAACTGGACAGCCCAATTTGGGGTCTGGCAGCGTTGTGAGGTCACAGGGCAAGAGAGGTTTAGATGTTTCCATGGTTTATGGCTCCTGGTTGGATCCTGTGGTGGGCTCTGCTCCATATGGGGCACAGCAGCCTGTGCCATCAGCACCAGGACCTGCTCCCATCCCGGGAGAGCCCAGATCCTTCATCCCTAGATCAGATTCTTGCATTTCCCCCATCATGACCTTGGTGTTCCCTTTCAAGCACAGCCTCCAGTGCTGGAGAGGAACACCTCCATCCACATTCCCAAGGGATCACCGGGCCCCAAACCCCTCGATCCTTTCCCATCAGTGCTTTCCCCACGCACCTCTCTGCCTTTTCCCGTTCTTTCAGTGGCTTTCCCGGGTTTTTATCTGTTTGTATGATCTCGGCTTGAGCTGCCAAAGGATGCCTGGGTTGTTTTGGAAAGGATTAGTGACGCTTGGGGTGGTTGTTTAAATTCTGGACGACAACACTTCTCTTCCCTCGGCGGCGCTGGCCGGGAGCAGCTCTGGGGCTGCTTAAAGGGAGGTTTGGTTGAAACTGGGGCCGGGAGAGATGCGAGGGGGGGAAAACAAGGAAAAGTTCTGTGTCAGGAACAAAACCCTTGGAGAGCAGGCTGGGCTGCCTGGGGATTTGGTTCAGAGGAGACACGGTGGTTTCCTTCCCCTGCCGTGACCCGGCGCTCCCGGGAAGCGACTGAGCCGAATTTAGGGCAGCAGACGGGACACGTCCATGCCCAGCACCACCTCTGGAGGTTATGAAATTCCCCCTTTTTTCCCCCCCTGGCTTTGCAGTTCACTTGTTTTCCCTCATCTCCAGGCAAAGAGATGTTCTGTCGAGTCACCTTTTTTTTTTTCCCTTCGGTTTCTTTGCCGGAAAGAGGCTCCGAATCCCAATGGGAATGAGCTATTTTTAGGGGAAAGAAGAAACCAGGACGTTAGGCTTGAGAATGTGTGATAAGGACTTAATTTTCTGACAAGTAGGCCTAATTGGTTAGAAATACTCCTAGTTTTTTTGCTTTATTTCCTTATTTTATTCTGGTTTTTTAAGGATTTGCTCAGTGCTTCCTCTCCTAAATCCTCATTTGTGTTCCCAGTGCTCTGGGAGCTCTGCCTACAGCCCAGGAATTTATCCTGGGTAAAATCCAGTGGAATATGTCCCTGCCAATGGAGTAAGGTGATCTTTAAGGTCCCTTCCCTCTGAAAAGCAGCATGGGGTTGTCTCGGCTGGTGCAGGAGAACAGCAAGAACAGGGGAAAAGGAACAAGGAGGGAGCTGATTTCCTTCCCAGCTGGAGTCAAGCAGGGTCATCTCAACGTGCAGGAGTAGGAAATAATAATAAAAAAGAGGTCACAGGACTTGGATCCTTCAGGAGAAGGAAATAAAGGGGAATAAACCCGATCCAGAAAGAGCTGTGGCTTTTCTCAATGACCTTGTGTTAAGAAGCTGTTTTAAAATTCCATAATGAAAATCAAGGAAGGAAAAACCTGCAGCTTCACAGGTTGGACTTGATGACCTTAAAGGTCTTTTCCCACCTAAATGATTATGATCCTAAACATCTTTTGTGCCTTGGGCAGCTCAGTTTGTGTATGTGCAGTCATGGAGTGTGGGATGTGTTTGGGATGTTTTATTCCATTGCCCATTTGGGCAAGTCTGGGACATCCATATTAACATCATCCTTAGGGATATGCTGATGTCAGAGCTTGGCCCTGCGATATTTTAAATATTGGAACTCAGAGGTGTTTCATGTGAGGGCATCAGGGCTAAAAATTGCTGTTTCCTGCTCTTGAATTTGGTAATTTTAAAGCCCAGCCAGGGTTTATTACACCATTACCCCAATCATGGGCCTCCAAAACTCTCCTGAGATCCCACCTGGAGTTCTGCATCCAGCTCTGGGGTCCTCAGCACAGGAAGGACGTGGAGCTGTTGGAGTGAGCCCAGAGGAGGCTCCGAGATGATCAGAGGGATGGAGCAGCTCTGCTGGGAGGAAAGGTGAGAAAACTGGGATTGTTCAGCCCGGAGAAGGGAAGAGAAGCTCTGGGGTGACCTAATTGTGACCTTCCAGTGCTTGAAGGAGCGACAGGAAAGATGAAGAGGGAATATTTACAAGGGCCTGGAGAGACAGAACAAGAGGGAATGGCTTCAAACTGCCAGAGGGCAGGGTTAGATGGGATATTGGGAAGGAATTCCTGGTTGTGAGGGTGGGGAGGCCCTGGCCCAAGTTGGGCAGAGAAGCTGTGGCTGCCCCTGGATCCCTGGAAGTGTCCAAGGCCAGGTTGGAACAACCTGGTCTATTTGAAGGTGTCCCTGCCCGTGGCAGGGGGTGGAACTGGATGATCTTTAAGGTCCCTTCCAACCCTTTCCAAACCATTCTTTGGTTCCATGAATACAACCTGCCAAAATCCCCCATCCATTGGCTTTTTCAGCCAGGACTGGATTTTAAATGAGGACTTGGTTTGTTTGTGTCTTTTCCTATAAGTTGTAAACCCCTACAATTGCATGTTAAAGGTTCCTGTGCCACGTCCTGCCTGTGCTGAGCAGAGCACAAGCAGAGCTGTCACTGCTGGTGGCTGATGTCACTGAGGTGCAGGAGCTGCTCCCATATGGATCTTGGCTCTTTAACATTAAAAGGTCAAATTAAGAGCATGAAAGGACTGAAAATCCATAGTTTGAGCCTAAACTTGCAGTGGGCTGGACCCCAAGTGTGTGTGAATTTACACATTCCCAGCCAGGCCTTGTCATGGTCCACTTGCTCAATGGCTTGAATTGCCTTAATTTTTGTTTGGTTTAGCTTAAATCTCTTCCTAATTAATTTAAAGCTGACATAAGCCTGATTTTTAGCTCACCCCACCCCCAGGTCTGCCTGCCTTTTGCTCTGGCTTAATTAAATCCCTTTTAAAATCAGGTTATAATTAAACTGTAGTTGTTCCTGTCCCCTGTTCTTCCCAGCAGAGGCTTCTTGGAATCTTTGCCCATTTAAAGGTGATAAACACCTTGGTAATGGTCACTTACCTTCTCCCACTGCTCTTCTTCAAATTCCTTGAGCCTAGAAGGAATATTTCCCTTCTTGTTCTTATCTTGGAGTCTTCATGGCCGGCTGTGCTGAGCTGGATCCATAACACTCCTGAGCTGCTGTGCCCTGGGAATTAATATTCCCAGCCACTTCATCTTGATGCAGGCTGGTGAGAAGTGGTCCCAAAATAGCCACGATTAATCACAGGAAATTTGTGTTATTCGGTTTTTTTTTTCTCCCAGGGAAGTGTTTACTACAGCAGATGTTACAGGGATAAAGTGGCAAAAAAGACCAGGGATGGAGGTCTGGGAGCTGAAGGTCAAAGTTCTGGGAATCTCACAAGCTCCAGCCCTGGCTGGAGTGTGACAGCAGAGCTGGGAATGAGCCTGTTACAAGGGAACCATCCAGAATTCTCTTGGAAATCAGGGTTTGGTTGTTGGAGGGCACTGAACAGGAGACTGTTCCTGTGTCCTGGGGCTTGATCCTCATCCTGTTCCCTTGGTATTTCATGGAATCAAAGAATCCTAAAATGGTTTGGGTTGGAAGGGACCTTAAAGATCATCCAGTCCCACCCCCTGCCATGGGCAGGGACACCTTCCACTAGCCCACGTTGCTCCAAGCCCCATCCAACCTGGCCTTGGACACTTCCAGGGATCCAGGGGCAGCCACAGCTTCTCTGGGCAACCTGTGCCAGGGCCTCAACACCCTCACAGGGAGGAGTTTCCCCTAAATTTTTACATTACTAGGATTTAATGGGAGTTTTTTTCCCTTTTTTTTTTTTTTTTTTTGCATGCAGCTCTATGAAAACAAATCTTAGATTAAAAAAATTCTGATGGCTTCTAGTCAGGAGACTAAACCCGGGAAGCAGGAAAGGATCTGGAGGATGGAAAGGCGACCAACAAGATCTAACAGTGAAGCAGCTTTCCATAGTCATCCAAAAAGGAAAAATGCAAAGTCCCATGGCTGGACAGCAGGAAAAAAAATGGGTGTTTTTTTGTTCAGGGGTTGTACAGTCGTGGTAAAGACACTGCAGGAGTGAAATACAGGGTGGTGATGGTGAGATGGAGCCTCAAGAAGACAACTTGAGGCTCTTGGTTTGACCTTGGTTCCATTTGATGTGGTTCTCAGAGGGCTTTTGTTGTGGAGAAATGAGGCTCTTATTCATCACAGTTTAACAAAGCAAAGCAAAACTTGTTCAGACTCATATTCCTATTTTTTTTTTGGTGTTCTCTTTAAAATCTTGGCCTGGTGGGAGTGAAGGACGTTCCATTTCCTTGTTGGACTAGAGGCAGCAGAGGGAGGAGTTCTGTTGATGGCTTGTCTTCTGTGCTGTCCCCAGGTGTGATGAGGAATGCTGAGCTGATCAGGATGCACTGAAGGATCAATCACTGCCACGGGAGTGCAGCTCCTCCCATTTCTTGGGATCTGGGAAAGAGAGCGGGAAGATTTTGGCTTTAATCGAGTTTGAGCCTCGGGGTGACAATAACCCTTCTGCTGGAAAGGGTGGGGGGGGTTGAGCACCACAGATTTGTAAGAGTTTTTCATGTCAGGGCAGCTCCTAAAAGCAGGTTCCTGAAGTTGTGTTTTAGAGAGCTCGTGGTACCGCAGAAAGAAAGAGGAAACCACGGTGCTGAGTTGGGTCTTGTTCCCTGTTACGGGGGAGGGAGGATGGGCTGGAGCTCCTCACCTGCTCCCTGTGCATTCCTGAAGGTCAGAGATCACAGAATCATAGAATGGGTTAGGTTGGAAGGGACCTTCAAGACTATCCAGTCCCACCCCCTGCCACAGGCAGGGACACCTTCCACCAGCCCAGGTTGCTCCAACCTGGCCTTGGACACTTCCAGGGATCCAGGGGCAGCCACAGCTTCTCTGGCCAATCTATGCCAGGGCCTCACCACCCTCACAGGGAAGAATTTCTTCCTAAAATCCCATCTAAATCTATCCTATTTTAGCTTAAAGCCATCCCTCCTTGTCCTGTTGTCCTGTCACAGCTTGCCCTTGATAAAAAGATGTTCTTCAGAACTGGCTTCCTCCTTGTGTTCCAGCCTAGGGAAGGAGCACTTGTGCATTCCCTTTGTCCTTTCTTTGAAGTAACCGTAGCAAGAGGGTGATTCCTTTATTTTTTTAAAAAGCAGGGGTGGAAGAAGCAGGCACTGGGACAGCCCTGTCTGCTTCCAGGTGAGTAATTGGCCCTGGGTGACCTTGCACCATGAAGTTCCTTGTGGTATCCCGAGGGCTGTTGTCCTGACTCCACTGGAACAGAACTGCCCTTGCCCTGGGGCTTGTCTGACCACAGAGTAGACAAGTTCAGGCAACACCACCTGGAAACAAATCCCTCCTTCCTTCCTGCACTGGCACAGGTTGCCCAGAGAAGCTGTGGCTGCCCCTGGATCCCTGGAAGTGTCCAAGGCCAGGTTGGAGCAACCTGGGCTAGTGGAAGGTGACCCTGCCTGTGGCAGGGGGTGGAATGAGATGGTCTTGAAGGCCCCTTCTAACCCAAAGCAGTCTGTGATTCCATGATTTGAGGATTAAAATTTGGGCACTCAGTTGAAGCACCAGGTCAGCGCCGGCACTGGGCAGGAGGGGAGCAGGGAGTGTGGGAATGGGATTACGTCAGGATGGGTTGGAGCTGCTCAAACCTGTCCTTAGCTGGGTGTGGCTGAGCTTGACCAGGCAGGATCAGACCAGGAGCCCGGGGCTGGAGCTGAACTAACCAAACCACAACCCTGGGATACAGGATCGGCTCCCTGAGAACCTGGACAGCTTGGGAATTGAAATCTGCACTTCAAAAAACAACATTTATATCCCGCATGTTTGGACTTAGGTCTCCTTCCTTCTTCCCTGACATTTACACCTTGGTTAAGTGGGTGTAAAATATTGATGCTCCGTTTAATTCCACTCAGTGTTGTTTTTCTCCCTGTGAGATGAATATCACAGAGATAAAAGCGGTGGAGAAGTCGAGACCACTTAAATTTAAACAGCCCCCCCCCCCATTCTGTTCTTGTTTAAACCACGTAATTCCAACTGCTCTGGATCCTCCTGGTGTCTGCTTGGCATGGAGCGAGTGCTGAGGGACGGGCAGTGGGAGAGGGCCGATGGAATGTGGGAGATGAGGATCAGGGAGAACGTCAGGAGGGGCCGGGTGAGTCAGGGATTAGTCACATCCCTCCCTGCACCACCGGGAAGCGCCGGGCAGCGGTGATGGGAAGGATGGGAAGGACAGTGGCATCTGCAGGGAGCTTCACCCTCAAAACCAAAAGCGAGGCAGCAAAATGTCAAGCTCGGGAACGTTAGAAAGTACCAGAATTAGTGTTAATTAAATCTATGCTAATTAAAAACCGCTGTGCTTTTTTTCTTCCCCCCCCCCCCCCCCAAAGTTGTGTGCAGCGATTTGGTTTAATTGTGGTTGGGTTTTTTTTGTTTTTTTTGTTTTTTTTAGAGCAGAACATGATAAAATAACAGAGAGAGAGAGAGAGTTTTGTGAGCAGGGGTGTTGTGAGGTGTTTATGAGGACGGGGTTTGTGGCTCAAGGCTGGGAACGGCCCTTGGAGAGGGATTTCTGCTGGAATAAGGAGGCAGAATGCCTGGTGCTTCTCTGTGCCTGATGGATGGAGCAGAGGAGAAGCAGCACGTTTCAGAGGGTGCTGCCAGGGAGTGATTAAATGCTGTTCTCAGTGCTGTATCCACACTCCAGTCCTTTATTTATAGCACATCCCTGCGTTAAAAACGCAGCAGGAGATTTGCCGGCACGTGGCTGGAGAACACCCGGACAGAGGGGTCCTGGTGTGTGAGGGGATGTGGAAATCCGTGATCTCCCTGGCTGTAATCCTTTCCACATCCATGGTGTGCTGGGAATTTTGCTGGGGAGAAGCCACAGGACAGAGAGGGGCCACTGGAGCAGAGTGTCCTGTGTCCACTTGGCCTTGCCGGTGTCCGGAGGAGGGTCTGGCACTCACCTGCATCCAGATCAAAGAATCCAGACTGATGCTGGAGTGATGATGTAAATGTATCCTGAGTGCTCTTAATATATCAGCATTTCATGGTCTGGTGCTTTGAGTTTGCATAAATTACATTTTTATTTTTATTTTCTAAATACTGAGTCTCCTTTTCTCCTTTCCTTTGGAGCTGCCCATGATCTTCCCCTGTTTCACAGATCTCTCCCCCCTTCTTTCAGACTCCCTTCCTGGTTCTGGAAGTGTTCAAGGCCAGATTGGACAAAGCCCTGGGCTTGTTCTTAGAGTGCACATTTGGAAAAATCCAAGCTGGATGTGTTTGTGTAGGGATGACGCTGTGGGAAGATGCTCTTGCTGGGAGCAGCAAGTGTTTGAAGGACCAGAAAGGGATCCAGAGAATCCTAAAATGGTTTGAGTTGGAAGGGATTTTGAGAATTACTCAGTTCCACCCCCTGCCATGGGCAGGGACACCTTCCACTATCCCAGGTTGCTCCAAGCCCTGTCCAACATGCCCTGGGACACTTCCAGGGATGCAGAATCCACAACCTCTCACTTCATGGTAGTCTATCCCCAAAATCCATGACCCTGTGGTGCTGCTGGTCCTGTGAGGTGGATGTTGGCAGGAATGAGGATGGGAATTCCCTCGGGAATGTTGCTCAGTGTGAGAGGTCTGGAGCTGCATGTTGGATTTTTGTGGCTTCAGCATTTCCCAGGAGTCCCACAGGCAATATTTCATTTTTTGGGGAAAAAGTAAAGGATATTTTAGCAGCTTGCTGGTATCCCTTTATTAAAGCATCTGGATTGGTGTCCCATCATCAGGGTTCAAGTCCTCACCTTTTATCTTCCAGACTTCCTATCAAAAATTCCCTTTAAATACATTCTATATTATTTATTTTTAGTTGCTACTTAATTCTGCAAAGGGAATAAAACCTTTCTCTGCAGCAGGTGAAAGGCAATTTCTCACTGACCATGTTTTGTTTCCTTTTCCTGTTTTTCCAGACTTCATTTTATGGCAGATTCAGGCACTTCTTGGACATCATCGACCCCCGCACTCTCTTTGTGACTGAGGTAAAATACACACACCTTGGGTTTGGGAAAGTGCTGGTTATTAGACAGCTTTAGATTAAAAACAATTTCTTCTGTGAACAGCACAAGTAATGAAACCAGGTCTCCAGTGGATTTGTGTCTCACAGTTGATTGATTGCCCGACTGTTAAATCCAAACTGAAACTCTCTTTTGTGTTATCCATCGGTGAATCCACACCTCCCATCTCCCTCCAGCAACTGGTGAGCCCCTGGACTGGTTTCTGGCAAACTTGCCACTGATTTAATCTTCCCAGAAGGAAAATTCCTGCAGCTCTTCATGGAAAAAAAAAAAAAATGCAGGGGAGGAGATGAGAGAGCAAATATTAATTCCACGGAGGATGTGAAACTGGGTGGGTTTGTGAAAGTTTTGCACTCAAAAACACCCTTTTCCATAGTTTTTCCTTAGTTATTAACCTGTCTGTAGCAGGAGTTTGGATTTCTGGTCCTTTCTTTCCGTTTAACGTTGCCCAGAATTATTTCAGTTCTTTGCTTTCATGAAATAGTGACTGAGAGTGATGGGGAACACACAGAAGGAATATTTCTGCTTGTGATTCTGCCTGTTGGCCAGAAAACTTGGGATTTTGCTTTCAGTGAAGGGCAGCTGCTTTTGCCTTTTTATTTTCCCTTTTTCTTTTCTTTCTTTTTTTTTTTTGTTTGTTTTGGGGTGGGGGAGTTTTAAGATGAAAATATACCTGCAAGCAAATCTCAA
The DNA here is from genome assembly GCF_036250125.1 of Pseudopipra pipra. Taxonomy (NCBI): domain Eukaryota; kingdom Metazoa; phylum Chordata; class Aves; order Passeriformes; family Pipridae; genus Pseudopipra; species Pseudopipra pipra. The sequence goes on from NC_087552.1 coordinate 74,819,903, forward strand.
GCCCCAGGGAGCTGAACTGCTCCGTGTAACTAGTGGGGAACTACACTGTGTTGGCAGGGGGGAAAAAAGACCCAATGCAACTTTAAATAATGTTTTTCTTCTAAATCAGCTTTTTTTTTCCCCAAAAAACATAAGGATGAGGTGTATCATGATGTTAGCTTTGAGTACTTTGTGTGTGCAGCCGGGGGAACAGCAGAAAATAAAGCAGCTGTTCTTACACCATCAAAATGAAGATTCTACTTTCAGACTAAAGTCTGAGATGAATTTTCCAAAGCCTCCAACCTCCCCGTGGAGCTCAGCTCTGGGAGGTGACCTGACAGAGGGAGAACATCACAATTCCAGGGAGGAATCACGGGATTACCTGAGGATGCAGAGCACCTTGCAGATTTTAGAGATTTTTTTTGCTGTTTGAAGAGGATGAGAACACTTGGGCCAGAATAAAACCAACCCTACACATGAAAGGCTTGGAGCTGCTCTTACCTTAGGGGAGGTTTAGTGTTCAACAGGACTGGGAGATGTCCAAGGCCAGGTTGGACAGGGCTTGGAGCAACCTGGGCTAGTGGAAGGTGTCCCTGCCCATGGCAGGAGGTGGGACTGGATGGGCTTTAAGGTCCCTTCCAACCCAACCCATTCCATGATTCCATGATTCTGTGTCCAGTGCAAGGCAGTGAGAGTTGAAGGAGCATTTTTGGCAGTGTGGGGAATCTTCCATCCCTTGCCCTGGGGCTTGTCTGACCACAGAGTGGACAAGTTCAGGCAACACCACCTGGAAACAAATCCCTCATTCCTTCCTGCACTAGCACAGGTTGCCCAGAGGAGCTGTGGCTGCCCCTGGATCCCTGGAAGTGTCCAAGGCCAGGTTGGAGCAACCTGGGCTAGTGGAAGGTGTCCACTGGTGGTAAAATCCCCTCTCTGACCAGGTGAATTTGCACTAGAAAGCTTTGCAGAGTTGATGTTTGCTGTGTGTTTTCCTGGGAGACGTTCCCATACTCTTGGGTTTCCCTGGGATGTTTGAGGATGAACCTGGACCGGGTGCTCCCTAGTCAAGGTCACCTGGACAGAGGTTCTGGTAGGACAGAAAGGGGTGATTTTGCCCATCTTTTTGGTGGATTTTGTTATGTCTCAGCTTGTTTTCTTTACCTCTTCTTTTTTTTTGGAGGAGGATTCTTTTGGGTGGAGATCATCCATCCAGTTCTGCTTAGTTCAGATTTCTCTTAATTTCATTTCCATATTCTAATAACAGCCCTCACCTTTCTCCCTTCTCCTCTAATCCGTGGTGTGTGTAAGTATGTGGTTTAATCTGTCAATTTTGTTTTCAGTTTATTACATTTTTAATTTATATATATTTTAATCTGGAGATCTCGCTGTGCACACTGCAGGACCAAACTCTGGGTTTTATACAATGGCATTGATACAGGGAAAAGGCAAAATTCCCAAACCTGCTTCCTGTGTGTCCCTAAAGTGGGGGGGATCTGGGTGAACTCGATGGAGTTTTTGAGGAGGTTGGCAAGGTTGGGGGTTCAGAGTGATCAGCTGGTGTAACTTCATTTTTCCAGACAGCTTTTGAGGAGGTTCTTCTGAGAAGGTGAAACCCAGGGGAGGGAAAAAGAGCAAAGTCTGAGTGGCCTATTTTTTATCCTGGAGACAGTGGTCAAAATCAAGCGATTTTGGGCTCCAAACTGAACCTGAACAGACAAGGGAGGTTTGGTGTCCTTCTGCAGGGTCCTGTAAGGGCAGGTCTGAATTTCAAGATCTTCAGGAATGGCTTGGTGGCTTTCCAAGGGTGGAAAAGCCCTCTGTCTGTTTATTTTGGGAGTCTGAATTATATGACAGCGACACCTCAGAAGACCCGTAGCACACTTCATGATGTCCACACGAGTTCCCTTCCCAAAGGAACCTTTTGGCAAAACAGACACTTGAAGTCACGAGAAGCACTTCCTGGGGGATAAAATCCTGCTTTTTGCTTGTCCTGGCCCTGCTCTGTGTGTCTGATCTCGTGCTCTGGAGCCAGTCGTGTGTCTACACGTAGAACTCAAAGCTGTTTGGTTTCCTTTGACAAGCGAGGTGGCAAATTAGAATCTAGGAAGGGTTTGATGAGACACAGCCGTGCTCGGAGAGCTCCTTCCTGCTGACAGATGGCTGCATCTTCCAGGCCCAGGGTTCTCAGGGAACAAATAAATTGCTGTTTGTCTTGGAGGAACTCGCTAGAAAACAGGGGAAAAAAAAAAATAGATAAATGAGTCTCTAACGAGAGTGGAGGTTAATCCCGTGGAAAATGTAATAATATTTGATTTTTCTACGTCCTTTTTTTAATTGCTGGTGTTCCATCATCGCATCCTACTGGTGGCTGTGTTTTGGGGAAGGATGGAGTGATCCCTCTGAGTGGGGAATCGAGTGATATCGAGTGTAATTAGTCTCAGTGACACTCCTCTCTTACTCATTTATTTTTTCAGCGAGGCAGATTTTTAACACAATTAAAAATTTCCTTGTCTTCCAGAGGTTCTTAAGGAGTAATCCCTGGGGGATGCACCCTGAGGACTGGATTATGTTGTACCTGTGCTTTTATCTTCAGTGGCTTCTGGTAGAATAATTATCTGTATCAAACTCACCTACCGGGTTTCTCTTGCTTTCTGAGAGCAGATGAATTGAAAAAAGGCCCCGGCCTTGTGTCAATATTGCAGCCACCTCTAAAGGGGAGGTTTTCTCCTGTGCTAATTCACCTCATTACCGGCTCTCTAATGAAATCAGGTTTTTTTTGGCAGCTGCAAATTTGCAAACTTCTCCAATAGGTGGGAAATGTGTCATTTCAGAGGCCAACAGGTCCCGTCGCCGAGACCACGAGAGGCCCCTCAGTGGGTGCAGCGCCTGGTTTTGAAACGTGTGAGGTTAAAATGATTGGAATAATACTTTTAATTGCTCTGTAATTAAGGTCCATGGGCAGAAAGCAGATATTTTGGTAAGGCAAACTTATCCCATCTGACATTAACCTGGACATGCTGTTAACGCTCCGTGGGAAGCTCTTCCTGGAGAAAGATCTGATAATAATTCCGGGCAGAAAAGCGAAATAAGAAGGAAGCTGAGCTGAGAAGGGGCTGTGTGTTATCTGCTTTTGCTTCATCTCATTGTTCAAAGCCTAAGTCTGCAGAGCTCCGAGCATCTTGCATTCCCATATTTGGGTTTAAAATGGAAGCAGGATTAGATGTATGTTATTTATATGAACGATACCTTCTTACTCAGCAGATTGACTGTCTGTGTTTATTCAGTGTCACATCTGCTGGCTCCACTTGAACAAAAAGTTTCTGGCTCCTGTTGTCTGTCACTGTGGATCCAATACAATGGGGCCAGCTGGAGTCAAGTCTGCCGTATGTGTCATCCCTGGAGCAGCGAGACAAAATCGGGAGTTGCGGAGCGGCTGATGGCACAGCACAGCTGGATTTCCATACCCTGCGTGGAATTTGAGGTGCTGGTGGCCAGAAGACTCTTGGTTTGGGTCGTGTGCCAGTTGGACTGAACGTGAAACCAGATAAACTCCTGCGCTCAGCGGATCATCCGCCCCCAAACCCCAATCCAAGCGGAGCAAGACACGGATTGTCCCAACGTGCCCCATCCCATCAGTGGATTTCCTCTTAAAACCCTCTGGTGCAGAACTTGCCTCTTTTCGTGTTGGTTCTGTAGCAGGAATGTTGTCATGCTCCTGGCATGACGACTCTGATTATGGTCTGTATGTGCACATATGGGTTTCTGGAGGCAACTCCGAGCCATGTGCAGGCCTCGGTCGGGATCCAAGAGGAGACAAGGCACAGATCTTCCAGGCAGAAACTGTGTGCCCTTGAGAGAGAGGGGGGCAAGATGAAAAACCAGTACCAGAGCTCAGGTGCTGGGTGGAGGTGTCTGACTCACGTGTGTGTGTGCAAACATCTGTGGGACACAACGTGGTTGTCCTCTGTCCTGCCACGGTGCCGGAGCGATGGCTGGGAGGGACTTGGGATGTCAACAAAGGATTCCTGGAGGTGGCCACCAGCTCGGTGTGATGTGGGATAATTTCCTACTGGCGTCTCTGGTTTGGTTCTTCCTCCTCCTAAACAGCAGAAAAGAAGGCTCGGGGGGACCTTCTCACTCTCCACAACTCCCTGACAGGAGTGGGAGACGGGGGGGATTTGATCTCCCAGAGAATGAGGAGCAGGACAAGAAGAAAATGGCCTCAAACTGTGTCAGGGGAGGTTGAGATTGGATATTAGGGAAAAATTCTTCCTGGAAAGGGCTGTCCAGCCCTGGCACAGCTGCCCAGGGCAGGGGTGGAATCCCCATCCCTGAAGGGATTTCAGAGCCGTGTGGATGTGGCACTTGGGGACATGGGTTAGTGATGGCCTTGGCAGTGCTGGGTGGATAGTTGGACTTGATGTTCTTCAAGGGCTTTTCCAACCTAAACAGTGCTATGGTTCTGTGCCTCAGGCTGAGTCAGGTGGTGGGTTTTGGCTGTGCAGCAGCTGGTGTAGGTTGTTCATGCAGCTGAGCGCTCTCCCCCTCCCAACAGTGCCTGCAGGCAGCTGTCCTGGCCTATGGTAACTCCCAATCTGTGACTGGGAATGACTTGGCAGAGGGCTGGATGGTTTGAATCCAAATTATGCCAGAGATCATGCCCAGCCATAGTCATAAAACCCAAGCTTGTGGATCAGTGATGGCCCATTCCACACTTCTCAGCGAGCTGAGCTGTAATCCAAACCCGGTGCGTTTTCCAGCTGTGTTCCTCACAAAGCAACAACTGAGCCTTTACCCAAAGCCCTGTTGTTGTTGGGTGGTGTTTCCCAGCTGGACGTGGCTTGGGCTGCTGTGGTGGAGCCCCAGCCGTGGAGCCTGTGCTCGGGAATCGCTGCTCACGGTGGATCCCTGGCACTGCTCGTGGGCTGAGGTTTGTAGGAACATCCTCCGGGCGCAGATGGTCTGTCTAGCACCCTATTGTGAGAGCTGAGACCCCATCATCCACCACGAGAAGTGCTCTAGTTTTTTTTTTCTCCTAGGGAAGGGGGTAGGAAAGAAATGATACACACTAAGAAAAAAAACGTGGCTGCGGGGTTTGGTGGTTTTTCTTTTTTTTCTTTAAGTGATGCTGTAAAATCTCGAGTGACACTTCATCCCACGGACAGCAGCAGAGAAATCAAGCAACAATAAATATTTGAAACAGGAGCACAACCTTGTAGACAGACCTCTTTTTTTTTTCCTGTTAAAGTGGAGATGAAGTGTAATCTTAGACATTATCAGCTCTCACAGTGATGCTGCATCGTGCTGAAAGCCGGGGAGTGGAGCTCGTTGGCATTTGGAGCTGTTGCACGTTGTAAAGTTTCCTCCTATTTTTTTTTTTATTTTATTTTCTGGAGGTTCTGGTTAAAAGAACGTGCTTGACTTTTCCAGAAGGGATACAAGGCAACAATGTCTTCTCCCTAAATTTTGCGGCTCGTTTGCTGTAACTACCTGAACACCTCAGAGCCGTGTGAAAAACCATCTTCTTAACACAAGCCTTGGTTGAACACTTTTGTTCAACTTTTTGTGCCACCCTGTTGGGCCAGGACTCCTTTCCCTGCAAAAGTTCCCCTCTCTCCCCACGGAGCTGAAAGGAGGAAATTCATGAAGACTGCGATTTTTTTTTTTTTTTGATTTTTTTTTTTTTTTTTTTAAAAGCAAAATCGAGCTTTTTTGTTTTCTGTTTGTTACCACAACTAAACAAGATGGGATCTGGCCAGGGTTGTTATAGTAACTACTAAGATTTCCTCAAGAGAAGGAGGAAAAAAATAGAACACAGACCCATTCATCTCTTCCTCCCAGTTTTTCATTCAGAGTTACATGCTGTTCTGGGGAGATAATTTGCAAGACACGCAGTGTAGGTAATTTCAGTGACAAAAACACATACCAGTAATGAGCACAAATGGCTCTCCAGAATGTTGTGCTGGCACTCCAGAGTTATTTTTCCAGCTTTGGAGGCAAGAAGGGTTGTCTTCCCTGGATCTGCAGTCCTTAGGCAGTCAGCTGTCAGGTTTTTTCACCTCTGGATTATCCGGCTGTCTGTGATATTATACAACTGTAATTTATTGATGCTCTTTCTAGGTAATAACTTCGTCCTGATATGATGTTTTTAAGCATCCATGAGGCAAAGAGCTACCAAGAACAACCTCAAGACCCTCGAGTCCTGTTGTGATCTTGTAGGATTGCTCCTTTTTACAGGCTGGAAGTGCCTGAAACAGCCTAAAAATCTGATTTGTTTCTCATGGCTGCAGCCCTTCATGGTTTTCCACTGATCAACCAACCCTCTTAAATGGCTTTTATTGTAGTTGATCATTCCAGCCTCAGAGCCCTGAGGGTCTTGCAGGAATTTGAGCCTGTCCATGATGTTGGATTTCATCCCGTGTGTCCATTTCTCAAGATCAGCTTTTCTTCCCTGTGAGATCCTAAACCCTTCTGGAGGAACAGAATGTCACCCAGTGCTGCATCACCAGAAAACACCACCCTAATTCAGAACTCTTTTTTTTTTTGTCTGATGTCAAGAGGACTTGGCTTAAGAAATAAGGACTCATTTCTCTGTCTGGGATGTTGGATGGTCATGGAAAAGGATGACCAGTGACTGGCCTTATCCATTGAAACATTCAGGACACATTTCTACTCTTAAAGACTGCAAGCTCCTTCTGGGAAAGTCCAGGAAAGGTTCACTCTACCACTTGCATATCATTTTTTAGTAAGCTGAGTTTAAATTTTAAGGCAGATTTAGCAGGTGTCCGTGGGGGTTCTTTTGTGGTTTTTTTTGAACCGGTCGTGAAAACTTTTATATATGAAGTATTTTTTCTGATTTTTGGAGCAAGGCACAGTGTTTCCACAGCCAAGTTTTTAGGTGACATGGAATTGCCTGGCCTTTGAAGGAAGGTGGGGTTCCTGAACACCCTCGATCATCTATCTTTGATACTCAAACATCCCTAAAAACCGATGGATATGGCTTTCCGAATTTCCCAGTACCCCAATAAAATGGGAATAGAAGAGGAAAAGAAAGTGCCCACAGCTGGCACTAAAATATAGTCTGGTGTTGGCCTTAAATGTCTTTATTTCAGATCCTTCATGCTCTCAACATCCCCTGGTCCCTTTTGGGATGGGGAATAAATGTGCCAGCGGTGGTGGGGGAATCATCAAGTGGACCAAAGCCCCACCTGGTAGGAAATTATCCCAGAGCACTCTGGGAATTCAGGAGCTGGTTTTGATGGTCTTTGGGGATCAGTTCAGGATATTCTGTGATTCCAAATCCAAAAAAAGTGGCTTAGGAAAGCCTGAGAAGGACGATCCACAGCTCTTTTTGGAGGGGTGTGTCAGACACGGAGCTGAGTGGAAGAGGAAACCAATTTCAGGGCAACATTCCCAGAAACAGGGCAGAAACCTGAAAATTTATCACTTGTTAAGTGTTTGTGGTGCCACAGGGCTCCGAGTGTGACTGGGAACGCTGAGCTTGACCAACACAACCAAGCCCCATCTCTGAGCCCACCTTTTGCCAAGAATATGAAGGTTTTTTCCAAGGTTTTTCCTCTCTCTGATTCTCAACCTCCTTCGGTGTCTTTGCACAGACTCCCTGCTCTGCTGAGTAGCTCCTAATCCCTGGAAAAATCTATAAAACACACACACACAAAAAAAAGGGCTGGAAATAACGTGGGGCTGACGATGTGAGCTCAGCCACCGTCAAACCGGCCGTGGATCCGATCCCAAGCGAGGGAATCGCCGCGATTCCGTGTGTCCCGCGTGCGGAATGTTTCAAGGACAATGGTCCTTCACTAATTGCTGCTTTCAGGTTGGCGTAACCGCCGGTGCTTCCAAGGAAACAACAAAGTACTCTTTGATGTTGGCATGAAAGGGGGGAACGTAGTTTCCCTGCCGCCGATTCCGTGGATGCGAGTTCCTAATGAGCTCCGGGACGTTCGCGGTGTCGACGGAGGGATTGTGGGAGATGGGAATGGGGAGCCTTGGCGGGATTGCACCAAATCCACACGAGCCGCCGTCGCGCTCTGGGATAGTTCGGGCGAAACATCCCGTATTTCTGAAATTTCTCCGGCGCTGATGTTGGAAAAGCTGCCAAAACAACAGAGCCGGTGCCGAAATGCCGACCCGGAGTCGACGTTACTCGTCTGGATGCCAACCTGCAGGAGGCTTTGGGGGATGTGTGGCCGAGGGACTTGTTTCGCTTCAAGTATTTGGGAGGCTTTCCTTGGTGATCCGGTGCTTTCTGCAGGTGGAGGAGCAGATTTATCCCCACCAAAGCTGCTCTTTGTGTCCTGACTCGTTCCTCTTAAGCTTGGGCTAATCAAAGAACCTTTCTACCTGTTTGCTTCTGCCCTGGGAGGGTTTTTATTTTAATTAAAAATATATATATTTTATAGAAATATATGTATTTTAAAGGGAAAAAGGTATATACTAATATACATATATACTATAATATTATATAATATACATATATTAATATACATAAAATACTTGTAAAACTATGTGTATATTAATATATAATACTTATGTGCATATACATATATTAATATATGGCAATATTAATATACAATACTTATGCATATATTAATATATCAATATATTAATGTATATATTCAGATATATGTATGTATATATTAATATATTAAAATATATATAATACTTATTATATATATAATATATATATTATATATATATTATTTTATATATATATAATACTTAATATATACTTATGTATATATTAGTATGCATATATGTATACTTAATACATATATACATATATATTCTATATAATGCAATTTATATACACACAATGTAGAATTGTAGGATCATAGAATCCTTAAGGCTGGAAAAGACCTCTGAGATCATACTATATGTTTATTGGAATTATTATATATGTAGTAATTATTATATATTAGTATATAATACTTATGTGTATATACACATATTAATATATGTATAGATAATATACAATATTTAAGTGTATATATTAATATATTTATATATATTAATATATAATACTTATGTGTATATACACATATTAATGTATGTATATATAATATACAATACTTAAGTCTATATATTAATATACATGTGTATATTAATATACAATACTTGTGTATATATTAATATACATATATGTACACTTATATACATATATATTCTATATAATGTAGTTTATATATACACAATGTAGAACTGTAGGATCATAGAATCCTTAAGACTGGAAAAGACCTCTAAGATCATACTATATATATTTATTGGAATTATTATATATGCAGTAATTATTATATATTAATATATAACACTTATGTGCATATACACATATTTATGTATATATAATATACAATACTTAAGTGTATATGTTAATATAAGTATATATGTATATATGTATATATAATATGTATATATAATATGTATATATTAATATGCATATATGTACACTTATATACATATATATTCTATATAATGTAGTTTATATACACACAATGTAGAATTGTAAGATCACAGAATCCTTAAGGCTGAAAAAGACCTCTAAGATCATACTATATATATATTTATTGGAATTTTTATATATGTGGTTCTTGAAAGTATTAGATGTTTATATAGAGTGCTTCATTGCAGAAAGCTTTTTTATGTTTCTATAAATATGAATAACTGTTCTGGGAGTAAACTGGTGATTCTGACAGGCTTAGTATTCCTGTGGTTCCTTGAGCACATGAAATCATAGAATTATAAATTATCCTGAGCTGGAAGGGACCCACCAGGACCATCCAGTCCAACCCCTGGCTCTGCACAGACACCCCAACAATCCCCCCTGTCCCTCAGAGTGTTGTCCAAACCCTCCTGGAGCTCTGGCAGCCTTGGGGCTGTGCCCACTGCCCTGGGGAGCCTGGGCAGTGCCCAACCACCCTCTGGGGGAAGAACCTTTCCCTAAAATCCACCCTGAGCCTGCCCTGGCACAGCTCCAGCCATTCCCTGGGTGCTGTCCCTGGGCACAGGGAGTGGAGATCGGAGCTGCCCCTCATGAGGAAGCTGCAGACCCCGAGGCCTGACCTCAGTCTAAATGTATTTATTCTTCTGTTTTGTCACACCCTGAGGAAGATCTTTATTTACACGAGCATGAACTTGAGTCGTTAGTCAGGTTCAAACTTTCACTGCAATGACAACTGACTTTGGGATTTTTAGAGAGAACAGAAATTTTTGTGGGGCACTGAGTGCTTAAAGGTGATGCTTAATATGGAGAGACTTCTACCTTGCTCTTCCCTTCAGCCCTGCCCACCCAGAACATGCACTGGGAGAGGGTTTGGGGAAAGCCAGGTCTCCAGTTGAACCTGTTTCCCTGTTGGCATCACTGGGAGATGTTCATCTGGAGTGACATGGAGCGATGCCGGTGTCCATGACGGGGATTCATTGTCGCACCTGAATGTGTCTGTTTGGTCTTAGACTCATTTCAACCTCTGAGAAATCCCTCATCTCCAAGATTTGTCACATCTCTGGTACCACAGGAAGACCTTCTAGTGGAAGGTGTCCCTGCCCATGGCAGGGGGTTGGAACCAGATGGTCTTGAAGGTCCCTTCCAACCCAAACCATTCTGGGATTCCATGGAGACTCTCAATTTTTATTTTGACTTCTATAGATGAATTGCAAGGGGAGGTTTTTTTCTGTTTTCTCTTTTTTTTCTTCCTCTGCACCTCTGACTATTTTCCTCCAGCTTCTATTGTTAGATAAAAACCAGCAGGGCTGTGCCAACCAGCAGAAACAAGTGTCCACATCTTTTTTCCTTTTTTATCTTACAGATAAAAGGACCCATCATAATGGATTTAAGCCGAAAGAGGACAGATTTAAATTGGATTTTTCACGAGGGCCTGGAGTACCAGGACAAAGGGGAATGGCTTCCCACTGCCAGAGGGCAGGGATAGATTGGATATTGGGAGGGAATTGTTGGCTGTGAGGGTGGGGAGGCCCTGGCACAGGTTGCCCAGAGGAGGTCTGGCTGCCCCTGGATCCCTGGAAGTGTCCAAGGCCAGGTTGGAGCAGCCTGGGCTGGTGGAAGGTGTCCCTGCCCATGGCAGGAGGTTGGAAATGGTCTTTTAAGTTCCCCCCCAACCCAAACCATCTGTGTTTCTATGATTCTATGCCAAGGTTTGCATGAAAGATAATACAATTATATACTTTTAATTCCTTGCCTTCCATAAAGGATTCAGTGCAGGACCAGGATCACAGACCACTGTTGTTTTTCTTTGCAGAGCCGCCTGAAGGAAGCAGTGCAGCTCTTGGAGGATTACAAACATGGCACTCTGCCCCCAGGAGTCACCAACAAAGAGGTGAGAGGGAAAAACCTTTATTAAAATTCCTGCTTATTCCTTCGGTTACAAGTGTTTGTGGAGGGTTTTTTGTGGGTTTTTTTTGAACCAGTCGTGAAAACTTTTATATATGAAGTATTTTTCTGATTTTTGGAGCAAGGCACAGCGTTTCCACAGCCAAGTTTTTAGGTGAAATGGGATTGCCTGGCCTTTGAAGGAAGGTGGGATTCCTGAGCACCCTCAGTCATCCATCTTTGATACTCAAACAGGGTGGGCAGGATGAGGTGGGGGGTTAGGCTGTGTCTGTGGTCAAATGGATATTTTTGGTGTTTCTACTGGTGAAATCCTGTCCTGGCTTCTCTTGCAAACTGTGCTCGTAAAATTAAAACCAAAACCACGTCATTTTCTTCTTTTTTTTTTAGCTGAATGAAACCTTCTTGTCACCCCTGTAGCTTCTTGTACCAGCAGCTGTGAGGCATCACCCCCTTCCCCTCCAGCTTTCATGTTGGTTATAATAATTGTGATTTCTCCACAGAAATAAACACATAAACCAACATGAAACCCTCTGGATGCCCTCGTGTTGCAGGTTGTACCATCAGTAGTGGTGCTTCTTGTTGGGTGATGTTCCTGCTGTTGGGGTGGAAGCTGCAGGAGGTTGTGGGACATCCCCCCCCCCCCCCTTGATGGGAAGGTCTTAGCAGAGTTTTTGGGGCAGTTGCTGAGAAAAGGGTCAGTTTTGGTAGAACTTTGGGACAGAGGGACGAGCCGGGTGATCTCTCCAAGACCCCATCACTCCTGCTTTTTGGGCTTGTGACTGCTATTTGTCTACACATCAAACCTGTGGAAGCAGAGATTAATATTTTAGAGGGGTCAGGCTGCTTTTTGAGCCTTTTACCTCCAAATCTGTGTCATGAAACAAAAATTATGAATTTTCTGGCTGTTCCCTCGAACTCTTTTCTTTCCCTGTCCACGTGTGACCACCTGACCAAAACACAGACCCAGGGGCTTTTTTGTGATCCATGTTTGTGCAACCAGCACAAAATATTTAATTTCTACTTAATTTAATGTCATATAAAGAACAGGATGAAGGGATTGGCTTTAATGTCATATAAAGAACAGGATGAATGGATTGGCAGAGTTACTCGAGGGGATATAAAAGCAAGGGGTGCCAAAGGACCAGGGCACCTCCCAAAAAAAGAAAGCAGCGGTGGAAATGGTGGAGAACTCTTCTTCCTGTCGGTCAAATAACCTCTTTTATATTTTTATTTCCTGTTCCCAAGTGATAATTTCTCCCTGTGAAGGACAGCAGGTAAATGAAGAAAATTCAAATTTGTGTTGTCTTTAAAAAGTGGCAACTGGCGTGGTAGGAGCTGTCTTGGGAAAGAGGCACAAAAGAAAAGAAATGGGAAATATCCCCTCCCTGCATGTCACAAGGCATTGCCCTCCTGGTGTTTTGGTGTCACTGCACTCCTTGAACCACAATCTGATGGTAAGGAAAGAGAACCCGGGGTTGGGAAAGGAGAAAAGCAGGGAGTGATGCAGCAGCAGATGACTCAGTTCCCATCTGCCTCCAGGCAGATGACACCCAAGTCATCCCTTGTGCAAACCACGCAGACTTTTGACCTACATTTTGCATGGTGACAAACCCAGGCTATTCCCAGAGTTCATTCAGAACTGCAGGGGGAGAGAGCAAGGAAAAGCATCGTGGGTTTTGTTTGACTCAGCCATGACATCGTTTGCAGGAGGGGAAACCTGTGCAAGCTGGAGGGCTCTGAGTGTGAAACGAAGGTGTGGGGCAGAGGAGGAGAGAGGAAATGATGGCAGAAATGCCTTTTTCTAGAGAAATGGCAGCACATCAGTGTAAAAAATAACGGGGTTTGTAGTAACATCTTGACTCAGTTTTAAGCTGAAGAGGGTAGATTTAAATGGGATAGTGGGAAGAAATTCTTCCCTGTGAGGGTGGAGAGGCCCTGGCACAGATTGGGCAGAGAAGCTGTGACTGCCCCTGGATCCCTGGAAGTGTCCAAGGCCAGGCTGGAGCAACCTGGGCCAGTGGAAGGTGTCCCTGCCCATGGCAGGGGTGGGACTGGATGGGCTTTGAAGTTCCCTTCCACAACAAACCATTCCATGATTCTGTGGGTAGATCCCATCAAAGCTGAATTTTTGCCTGGGGTACCACAACCACTCCAAAGAGAGTGAAGATGGAAGGACCTGGAAGGAGGTGACAATCAGAGCCCAACCTCCTCCCAGCTCCCCCCTTCTGTCAGGGAGTTGCAGAGCCAGAAGGTCCCCCCTAAGCCTCCTTTTCTCCAGGCTGAGCCTCCCCAGCTCCCTCGGCCGTTCCTGCTGCTCCAGCCCCTTCCCCAGCTCCGTTCCCTTCCCTGGACACTCTCCAGCCCCTCCATGTCCTTCTTGTTGTGAGGGACCCAAAACTGTCCCTGTTATTGGAGGTGTGGAGAAGTCTTACTCCAGCCCAGCTCCCAGGAGCCTGCCCAGTGAAGATGGATAAAATCATCAAATGCTGTTGGCTCCTGTGTGTTCCATCTGGGTGAAGGTGAAATTTGAACCAAAGGACACCTGCAGAACAGGTTTTTGCTTTCCTCAAGCTAAGTTTTACCATATTTATGCCTTTTCTGTGCACCACTACCTGCAGGGTGGAACTCTGGCTACGAGGCATTAACAATTTGCAGTTGTTCTGGTCCTAATGTGGGAAAGGGATGTGATGCAGCTCTGGGGAGGTGCATGGGCTAATGTTGGAAGAAAGGACTGAGCCATCTGATGTTTTATGTAGCTGATGGCTGAGTGTCACACACTCCTCTGATGCACTGATGTGTTGCCACAGGCAGGCAGGAGAGAGCAGATGAGTGGTAATTTGATTTTTGACTGATTTGAGGTTTTTTTTCCCCCCCTCTTTGACTGTGATCAGAGCTAATCCCTTTGTGTTCACCGTGGGCAAGAAGTGTAAGATGGAGCAGTGACTTGGCTCATCTCGTGTTTTGTATCTGAGAGAGGGGAATTTGCTGTTATTACTCATCAGAAAGGCTGAGCAGAACTTCAGTGATGCTCAAGAGAGCAGAACTCGGCTTTATCTTCTTGGTTTAAGAGCTGATTTGGGTTTAGTTGCTCAAACCCCCCCTAAAAATGCAATTGCTGCCCTTTAAAACAAGCTCTTCAGGCATGGCTTGGATACAACCCGTGCAGAGAAGAGATGCCTGAGTGGTCTCCCATTTCACAATCGGAACGAAAATCACGACCACCAAAAATCAAGACTTTAAAAATAACGGTTCGGGCAGAGTTTTAAAGCATTAGTTCTCTAAGAACCCAGCGCTTTCCCCCTTCCCCCCTTCAAATATCAGCTCTGAGATCGAGGAGACAGGTTGTTTTGACAGAGCGTTTCGCTAATCTCCCGACGGATCCACTTTGGTGGAGCGGCGCGTTTGACAGTGCTCGAATTCCTCCTTTTTTTTTCCTTTCCCCCCCCCTCCTCATTCAGAAATCCGTGGTTCTCGGGAAGGATGGCAGGCAGGCAGTAGCTGGGAGCCTCGCGGCAGCTCTGTCGCTCGCTGAAATGGTTTCACCACGTGAAAAAGATGGAAAACAGGAGAGCCTAAAGCTATGTCACGTCAAGCGTCTCCTCCACGCGCGTCTCCTTGACAGGGCTCTCGTGGAACGAGGCTTTTTCTCTTCTGCATTTTTTCCCAGGCAGATTTTTCAAAATGAGCCGAGATGGAACAGTTAGGGGCTATCTAAAGCAAAAAAAAAAACCAACCAAAAAAAAAACTCTGAAGAGACATGATCATTAAAGAAAAAAGCTCCGAAGAGTCGTAATTGTACTTTTACCAGCTCCCCATGAGCAGTTTCCAGAATCAACGCTGCTCTCTCCAAGATGATTCCCAGACACCAACACTCCCAACACCTACAGCTCTGCCCCTTTCAGGTCTCTCACACTCATCCAATAATTCTTGGTTTTGCTCTCGGAGTGATTTTGCTGCTCAGGAAAACGACCATTAACTTGAGGTGGTAAAATCCCATTTCTTGGGCGTCATTAGCAAAAATGAAGAATTGATCCCTTGGCTGTCGATAGCTGCTGGACTGCTGAGAGCACCTTATTGAGGGTTTATCCCTACATTAGAAAGATGTTTTAAAAACATGATTTTGATCACTGCTGTATCAATTATTTAGTCAGCAAAACAGAGGAGAAGTAGCTGCTCGATCAGGATTTATTCAGAGCAAGAAAACCCTCTCCAGTCGCCACTTCTTCAGCTTAGCTTGTTTTTTTTATTTAAATATTTAACAGCCAGACTTGTTTTTTGTTAAATACGAAGTTGAGTGGTTCACATTCCACTTATTAAAACCCCACCAACTCAAAGTATTCTGTGTAGGGGAAATACCCCACACTGTCGTTGATCCCCCTCTCTGACAGGCTCATGAATTCGTATTTTTTTCTCAAAACAAAAAGATATTCTCGGTAATGCAACTATTTGGGGTGTTTTTTCTGTTCCCTTGCTTGTGTGGGTTAAATATTTTAAAAGGATTAGAGGAGAGCTTGGAGGAGAAACCCTCGAAAACCTTGGGAAGGTTTGGTCTCCTGGTGGGGGATTTTGGGTGGCTCAGTGTCAGGTGATTGGACTCCACAGATCCAGAAGGGTTTGATGGAGGAAACAGTTGTTTCTTATCATGGTTTAGAAGTACAGATCTGTGCTGTGAAAACACCAAGAGAAGTGGTGGGTTTAGTGAACTTCTTGTGCCTTGATTCTGTTTGGTGACTGTGTCCATCAGTGGAGAGGGTAAGTAATTCAAAGGGCTGGTGTGTCATCTGGTGGCCTGTATCCCCTTTCATCTCCCTGTCCCAGGGGAAGCTGGAAAACAGTAGGATCCTTAGAAGTGGAGAGGGGGAAAAGGAAATGTGTAGGATTCATGTTGATGGGAGAAACTGGTTCTGTTGTTGTTTGTGTGCCATCTTTTCCTGTAGGTGTTGTATTCATGGAACCAAAGAATGGTTTGGAAAGGGTTGGAAGGGACCTTAAAGATCATCCAGTTCCACCCCCTGCCGTGGGCAGGGACACCTTCCACTAGACCAGGTTGCTCCAAGCCCTGTCCAGTGTGGCCTTGGACACTTCCAGGGATCCAGAGGCAGCCACAGCTTCTCTGCCCAATATGGGCCAGGACCTCCCCACCCTCACAGCCAAGAATTGCTTCCCAATATCCCATCTATCCCTGCCCTCTGGCTCTGGGAAGCCATTCCCCCTTGTCCTGTCCCTCCATACCTTGTCCCCAGTCCCTCTCCAGCTCTCCTGGAGCCCCTTCAGGCCCTGCCAGGGGCTCTCAGCTCTCCCTGGAGCCTTCTCTTCTCCAGGGGAACCCCCCCAGCTCTCCCAGCCTGGCTCCAGAGCAGAGGGGCTCCAGCCCTCGGAGCATCAACATGTTATTGCCCTTCTAGAAGAATTCCTTCGTACATTCTTTGCACTTTGTGCTCCTTATTTAACCACAGAACCATGGAAAGGTTTGGGTTTGAAAAGACCTTCAAGACCACCCAGTTCCACCCCCCTTCCACGGGCAGGGACACCTCCCGCTATCCCAAGTTGCTCCTTTAAGTGATCTCACTGTACTTAACCAACCTTTTTGTTTAGCCAGCATTCCTCACAGCCCACCTCAGGAGAGAGAGGTGTGGTAGGAGTCCCAGTGCTGGAGCCATTGGTACTGGTGGTTCCACGGTTGGCTCCCGGGGTTGGCGGGATCCGGGATCCATCCCCGCGCGCGGAGCTCCGGTGGCTGCTGCGATCGGCGAGTGGGTAGGTGAGAATGACACACACGAGTGCACTGGGAGCCAATTTGCAGCAGAAGGTATAGACTGTAACATATCCAATTCCAAACAGGGCAGGCAATTCCCCAGACTGCCTCCTGGAGGGAATCTCCGCTGGAGTAAAAAGGTTCCGGTCGGGGGGGAATCGTTTCTCCTCTGAAAAACAAGGGCTGTAAAATACCAGCCTGATAAACAAGGAGGAAGAGCCAGCTTGCTACAGCATGGACGTTTTCCCTGTTTTGGGAATGTTAGTGCTGGGGTTTAGCCTCAAACCAAAAGGCTGTACCAACTGCAGGGCATAATGATGTGGCTTTTGTCCTTTATCCTCGGGCTTCTTTGCCTAATTTGTAGGATTGCATCTGTGTCCTCTGTGTGCGCGAGTCCCTTTCCCAACCTGTCCAACAGACCAGCACAGATTGGAGGAACAGATTGATGCTGGCATGTCAGCAGTGGGAAAAGTTGAGGGAAGCAGCACTCGGCGGCTATCGGCTCCAGAGGGATGGAAATCATTCCCTGGTTAGGACACAGCTGCTTTTTCTGGAGGATTTCTGTGCTCCAGGAATGTGCACGGCAGAAAAACCCTTTTCAAGGCTGTCCGTGTTTAGGCACCAAAGATCTGCCTTGGAAGGATTGCAGTGAGGGATATTTCATGAGGAACTTCAGGGTTGCCTATCAGTTCTTCCCCAAAAACACCTTATAGTTTGTTTTTCTCAGCTGGAATTCCCTGCAGTCATTCCATGCTGGAACTGCATTCCTGACTTGCCCAGCAAAACGTGTCCTTTGTGGGCTGAGTCATTTTGGGCTTTGAAATTGGGGTGGAAATAGCTGCTGAGCTCTCAGCTTGGTATCACTGCTTAATATCACTGCTCATCAGCCTGACAGGGCTCCAAATATTCAATATTTGGAATGCTTCAGGCTGATGGAAGTTGGGATCAGAGCCCTGATTTGCTCCATTTGTAGGTTCATACCACTCTGTCCTAAAAATTCACTGTCTAAACAAGAAGTAGGATGTAGTCTAAGAAATACAGTGATGAAGGTTCATCATCCTCTTCTACCATCCCTCTGTCCCCTCGGTCCCTATCTCAGGTTGGCACCCCCGGCTTCTCCCTGTGGTCCTGCCAGCAGAGAGAGGTAAAGAGCCACAGAATAGCAGGAATGTGCCTTGAATGAGGACTCTCCAGGGTGAGTGATGCTTTTTCCCTGCAAGGTTTTTTTATTGTTTTTAATGCCAAGAAGAGATTTATAAACTTGTGTCATTCACTCAAAGCCACCCTTGGACGTACAACAGCCCGAGTCTCGTGGAGATCACTTAAAGGTGCCCCCCACAGTGAAGGTGCTGCCTTATTAAATTTATCTTTCCCTGGATTTCAGATGTGAACTGGCACAAATTTGATCTGTGCCCAGAATATTGCAGGGAAGGTGCGATGCCATGGCAGCTCTGAGGCAGCAGTGCCATGTCTCTGCTCCCGGCCATGTGTTCCCACCTCCCTGCTGCCTTGCACTGGCACAGCTGGTTGGTTCAGGGAGCTGATCTTAATAAAAACTAAAGCTCCCTTCCCCCACTCCCAAAATGCTTCGTTTTATGCCTTTGACTCCCTGTATTTTTCGCTCTGCTCCGTGTTGTCTTGTGCAACGTGAGGGATGGGATGCACACCTCGGATCGGGAGGGGTGGTGGGGCTGTGGTGCCATAAACAACCAGCTCGAGCTGCTCAAGGTGAGATAAACCTGTGGTGGAGGTAGGAAATTAATCCAGGGATCATAAAACCAAGAACGAACATCTTGAGCTGTGGATCTGTAGCCCTGAGACACCAGAGTTTGAGATTTTTGGTGCATCTTCCTCTTTGCTGTAGGATCATAGGCTGGTTCAGGCTGGAGAGTACCTCAGGAGGTCATCTAGTCCAACCCAGCTCCCTGGGTTTGGACAGATTTACTGTTGGAATTCTGCCTGTTCATTTGACTATGTGTTTACTTGTACATCACGTTAAGATGCACAAACATCTATTTGTTAGGAAACAAGGTCTCAGCGAGAGAACTCTGATTTTGTACCCTTAGCTCCACCCCCAAAGCTTCACCCCTCAGCATCAGGGGGCGGTTGGAGGGGGGGAAAAAAAGAACCAAAAAAATTAAAAATAACCCCGAGCTGAATGAAAAATGCAGCTTTTTGAACCTGTCCCTTGGAGACAGACATTTGCTATTCTCCAGCCAGCCCCTTCCCGCGAGCGTTGGCGGAGCACGAACCGTGGTGTGTCAGTTGTGACTTCTCACTCTTCAGCCTTTCCAAATGCAGTTTTGGCAACTTGCTGTTTTGAAACTGTTTCATTTCTTCCCCATTAGTATCAGTGAAGTGAAAAGAGGCTCAGCAGCCTAATGGGCATATATTTATTGCTGTGTTCTTCCCTCAATCATGTTAGCAGCGGGAAGAGCCGCTCACGCAGTCCCAGACACAGCAGAGAACAATGAATCTATCAGAGACTAAACAGGAACCCTTTTGGGGAATAATGGCTTTTCTTAACAGTGTTGATGAAGAGCGAAGAGGCCCATTTGCAGTAAACTGTAATTTTTTTCCCCTCTGGTCTCTTGCAGGATCTGATGAAACGTAGATATATCGCTTGTCCTGCTGCTCCCTTTTCTTGGCAAGAAAGTGCCAGTTTGCTGCTCCAAGGGCTGAACTTGGACTTTCTGTCTTCTGCAATCTAAATATTCCCTGTGGCACCGAGTTGGACATTTTAGGCATCGTTTCAGACCATCAGAGGACAAAAGGTCCATAGGGAGCTGTAGGTTAATGCACTTCAAAGAACCCACTCTGAATCACTGGGTGCTGCTCCTGATGCTCTTACTCAGTTACAAACTGGCTTTGTTTCAGCTCAGCATTTCAGGATTAAAGGACTTGATCTGAAGCCACGTCTAGATTACAAATCAGATTAGATTTGTGAGCTTCCTGTGGCTAAAATGAGATGAGATGAAGCCAATCTGATCTGGAGCAACCCAGCTGGATTAGCAAACCTGGCTTCCCAAGCAGGGGTGTTGGACCAGATGGCCTTTAAAGGTCCCTTCCAACCCAAATGATTTAATGATGGTATCATTAACCAGTGATACCAATGGTACCAACATAGATACCAATCTAAATCCTTCCCCAACCCTGGTGCAAGTGGTGGTTTTCAGTGAGTGGTTCTCATTCTGCTGAAGTCTTTCCAGTAGGATGCTGGGAGGATTAATTATTTAATGTTTATTGAGTGCTGTGAGGCTGCAGAGTGTTCTTTCAGTGCTGGCTTATTTTGTCAGTCAGGACTTGATTCTGGTTCCACCTACACTTGGTTTGGATCTGTGTAAATCCGTGTGTTGCGCTGGAATTGCTCGTGAATTCCAATGTGGTTCCCAACATCAAGGCACAGGGAGGTGACTCAGCCAATGCTCTTCAACGTGTGGATTTGTCCAAAGGTTTTATGGATCTGCACATGGGCAGGAGCTGGGACTCAGCAGCACCAGGGCAGTGCCCATCCCTTGTGCTGGCACTGCTGAGGCACCTCCAGCCCTGGGGGCAGCTCTGGGACCCTCACTCCAAGAAGGACATTAAGAGGCTGGAGCGTGTCCAGGGAAGGGAGTGGAGCTGGAGAAGAGTCTGGAGCACCTGGGGCAGCTGAGGGAGCTGGGGGGGCTCAGCCTGGAGAAAAGGAGGCTCAGGAGGGACCTTCTGGCTCTGCAACTCCCTGACAGGAGGGAGGAGCCGGAGGGGAACAGGCTCTGCTCCCAGGGAACAAGGAACAGGAGGAGATGAAATGACCTCAAGCTGTGCCAGGGGAGGTTTAGGCTGGATATTGGGGAAAATTCCTTCCTGGAAAGGGTTGTCCAGCCCTGGCACAGCTGCCCAGGGCAGGGGTGGAGTCCCCATCTCTCGAGGGATTTCAAAGCTGTGTGGATGTGGCACTTGGGGACATGGGTCAGTGGTGGCCTTGGCAGTGCTGGGTTGATGGTTGGACTCAATGATCTTTGGGGGCTTTTCCAACCTAAACAATTCCAAGATTCCATGATTCTATTCTATGACACACTGATGCTTAAGACAGCAAAAGAATTCTCCATTGGCATCCAAGAAGAGCAGTGGCTTCTGGAGCCTCTTCTGCTGACTTATTTCCCTGCCAGGTGAGAGCAGAAAATGTACAGATACCCTTTAGGATTTATCCCTTGTGTGGAATCACTTGAGCTTTATCTCCTTAGAGCTAAAACCTTCTTAACATAAAGATTTTAGGAGCAGGGTTGGAAGAGCTCCAATGGTGAGATTTCCTGCTGAGGAGCAAGTGCAGACAGTGGTTTTTGTTACCTTGTTTTCCATATTTGTTAGGAAAGCCAGGCAGCAGATTCCGTATCTATTAGCAGGTGGAGTTGGGCACCTCAGCCGGGTTTACAGGCCTTCAGGTGACATTAAATGTGGACCCAAAAGCTCTGGGATTCCACCGTTATAAATCTTGCTAAAAGCCTCCAGCCCTCCCTGAATGCTTTGGCTGGAGCTTGTTTGTCTCTGCGTTAAATATCACTTTCCAAGAAGTGGGATTTTGGGACTGGAGCTGGAGAGAAGTGGGAGAAAGCCACGCGAAGCGGGAGCGATCGCACTGCTGGGGGAGAAACCACGGGTGGGGAGCGAAGCAGAACGTGTGGTGGCTCTGTCAGGCTGCACCAAAACTGCCTCCAGCTGGCAAGTGGTGTTTCATTTGAGTGAAATACTAAAAATAGAGAGATATTTATTTGCCTTCGTGTCACCTGCTGAGAGGTGATGCCTGGAGAGGACCGACCGCCGTAAATGCCTTGGATAAGTAGGAAGGCAGCAGGGAAAATCGTGGAATAATGGAATGGTTTGGGGTTGGAAGGGATCTTAAAGACCATCTGTTTTCAAAACAAAGGGACACCTTCCACTAGACCAGGTTGCTCCAAGCCCTGTCCAGCCTGGCCTTGCAGTGCTGGAAGAGGTGATGATGTGTTGGAAGGCTCAGTGCAGTGGGAGCTTGGGAGGTCTCAATCCATGACCCTGTAAACTCAAAAACAAGTAAAAAGTCTCAGAAACAGAGTGAAATAAAGGTGGAATTATATCAGTGAGAAGCACCTTGTCTGGGATGATCCCCCTATTGCAGCAAGTGGGGCTTGAGGGGTGAGGCCATGGATGGATGTTCTTCCCTGTCTGTGTTTCCTGCAGGCTCCACCTTCTTGCCAAAAAGGCCACGAGGAGCAGTTTCAAATGGGAGTGTCCCATGGGACAACCAGCAAAAGGGGCCATGTGAATTTTCCAGTGTGTTTAACCTTATAACCCTCCCAGTACCCAGTGAAGCCTGGGAGACTATTTGCAAGGGCCTGGAGTGCCAGGACAAGGGGGAACGGCTTCCCGCTGCCAGAGGGCAGGGTTAGATGGGATATTGGGAAGAAATTCTTCCCTGTGAGGGTGGTGAGGCCCTGGCACAGGATTGAGTCCAACCAGCACTGCCAAGGCCACCACTAACCCATGTCCCCAAGTGTCACATCCACATGGCTTTTAAATCCTTCAGGGATGCTGATTCCACCACATCCCTGGACAAAGTGCAGTGAATCCGGAGAATTTGCTGCAGGAGGTATTTAATTTGTTGTAGATGCGTGTTAGAGAGGATGAGTCCCACCCCTGGTGTCCTACTCTGGCCATTTCACTCCCAATTGAGGGACCCAGAATGGAGTTAGAACTTGTTCAGAGCCATCATTATCACTTGTGATCCCAGCTCCCCCTGATGTGTTCCTCCATGAGCTTCCCAAGCACAGTAAGTTGTTCCTTTTGAGGAAGGTTTTATTTTTTAAATTTTTTTTTTCTCTCTCTTCCCTCTGTTTTCATGTCATTTAAACAATTTGGGTTACTGGGAAGGCACACCTGGATTTGGAGGCTGTCCCTCCCAAGGGCCACACATGTGACAGCAGTTTGCTCTTCCTCAGAACGAGCTTTGCTGCATCACACATTCCGCTCCCAACACCCAATATTTGGAATTCAGTGTGGGATAGATAAGCTGAGCTTTGCTTTAATAAACCTCACAAGTCCCAGAGTGTGAAACTCCTGGCAGTTTCTGACAGGGGTGCAAACTCTGGGCTGTTACCTTATTAAAATCAAGATCTGGTGGGTGCAGGGAGGGTCTCGTGGAAGAACATCCCTGATGGAGCAGGAAGGGGGATCAGCAGATATTGAGATGGAACCATGTGTCCACTGGGCTGGACAGTTGAGTTAAATTAACTAAAAATGCTCATTCTTCCAATTATTTCCTCTTTGGTCTTGTTCTTGCTGAGGGAATTTTATAAGTTGGTTTGAGTGTGATGATGCAGAGTCTAACACAGGTAGGCCTGACTAAGCAGGACTAACTTTGCAGGGCTTAAACCACTGTGTTTCCTCTTACACATTGAGCTCATCTACCTAATTAGTTCTTTGGCTATAACTGTGCCTTGTCCTTATGTGTGTTTAATGTATGTTTTGTCAATAAGGGCTTTTCTCCATAGAATTATTCCTGGTGTGGCATGTCCAGAGCACAGGCCCATGGGTTTAAGATCATTTCTTAAACGACAGGACAAGGGCTGATGGTTTTAAACCGAAGGAGGGTTGATTAAAGTTAGAATTAAGGAATAAATTTTACAATGAGGGTGGTGAAACAACCACCAGCCTTTGAGTAACTGGGCTTTGAACAACCTGGTTTAGTGGAAGGTGTCCCTGCCCATGGCAGGGGGTTGGAATGAGGTGATTCCTAGGGTCCAATCCAGGCCATTCCATGATTCTCTGAACTCAGTTATACAGAAACATCACATGCTTATAATGTTTAAGAAAGGATATCAAAGACCACCACAGTCTGAAGAGAACTAAGACCATGATGAGGAGATGGAGGCTGGAATAAATCTTGGGGAATAGAAATGATCTTTGGTTGTCAGGACATTCATTAGCATTCCTTTATTTAGCAGCAGAGTCGTAGCTTAGAGATAATTTTCCAAAAAAAAAAAAAAAAAGGAGTGTTATTTAAAGAATCCATCCAGCCCAAATCTATGAGTTGACACCTGTCACTATAAAAGCAGTACAGAGGGTACCAGTTTTCCTTGAGAGATGAACCTCCCTCCTATTAAATGCAGGAGAATTTCATATCCCACCTAAAACCTCCCCTCTTTCAGCTTGAATCCCATTATCCTTTGTCCTGTCACTGCTCTTGGAAAAGGGCCTTCTCCATCTTTCTTGTTGGCTCCTTCAGGCACTGAAGGTCACAGTTAGGTCACCTCAAAGCCTTCTCTTCTCCAGGCTGAACAATCTCAATTTTCCCAGCCTTTCCTCACAGCAGAGGTGCCCCATCCCTCTGATCATCTTGGTGCCTCCTCTGGACTCTCTCCAGCAGCTCCATGTCCTCCCTGTGCTGAGACCCCAGAGCTCAGGGGGTTTAAAGCTCTGCTGTAGGTGGTGGACAAGGTTGGGAGTGTCCCTTCCTCAAAAACCTGTAACAGAAAGAGAATCCTGGGAAGGATGGGTGGAAATCTCATCCAGGAGTCCTGAAATGCTGGTTCTGAGACCGCTTGTGAATAGTCCTGGAGCTGATTCCTCCCTGTCCATGAAGGACATCTCTGTAAAGCAGAGCCTGGTCTCTCCTGGTGGAAGATTCCAATGGCCACAGGTTAGAGATGCTTGTCCATTGCTGGCTGCTTGGAATGGTGGGATGGATAATGGAATATGTTAATGGTGCTCCAACCCTTCTGCTCCTTGTCCTCTGGATTTCTTTGGTGTAATCCCATCTAGGACTGATGGTAAAACCCTCAAATCAACCATTTTGAACCATCAAAGGAAAATAATGATTGCAGGAGACCCTCCCAGTCCAGCCTGATTATATTTAGCAATGAGAGACTTAATCTAAGGCAAATTGAGCACAAATCTGGAGGCTTTCCATGTGCTCCAGTGAGGATTCTCTGCTTTCACAGTGGTGTAAATGAGATCAAAATCAGAGCTTGATCTGCCCTGGTGGAAGATTCCAGTGGCCACAGGTTAGAGATGCTTGTCCCTTGCTGGCTGCTTGGGATGGTGGGATGGGTAATGGAATATGTTAATGGTGCTGTAACCCATCTGCTCCTTGTCCTCTGGACTTCTTTGGTGTAATCCCATCTATGAGCAACCAAATTTGTATGGTGGCAAAACCCTCAAATCAACCATTTTTAGCCATCAAAGGAAAATAATGACTGCAGGAGACCCTCCCAGTCCAGCCTGATTATATTTAGCAATGAGAGACTTAATCTAAGGCAAACTGAGCACAAATCTGGAAGCTTTCCATGTGCTCCAGTGAGGATTCTCTGCTTTCACAGTGGTGTAAATGAGATCAAAATCAGAGCTTGATCTCTCCTGGTAGAAGATTCCAATGGCCACAGGTCAGAGGCTCATCCATTGCTGGCTGCTTGGAATGGTGGGATGGGTAATGGAATATGTTAATGGTGCTCCAACCCTTCTGCTCCTTGTCCTTTGGACTTCTTTGGTGTAATCCCATCTATGAGCCCCCAAATTTGTATGGTGGCAAAACCCTCAAATCAACCATTTTGCGCCATCAAAGGAAAATAATGGTTGCAGGAGACCCTCCCAGTCCAGCCTGATTATATTTAGCAATGAGAGACTTAATCTAAGGCAAATTGAGCACAAATTTGGAGGCTTTCCATGTGCTCCAGTGAGGATTCTCTGCTTTCACAGTGGTGTAAATGAGATCAAAATCAGAGCTTGATCTGCCCTGGTGGAAGATTCCAGTGGCCACAGGTTAGAGATGCTTGTCCATTGCTGGCTGCTTGGGATGGTGGGATGGGTAATGGAATATGTTAATGGTGCTGTAACCCATCTGCTCCTTGTCCTCTGGACTTCTTTGGTGTAATCCCATCTATGAGCCCCCAAATTTGTATAGTGGCAAAACCCTCAAATCAACCATTTTTAGCCATCAAAGGAAAATAATGACTGCAGGAGACCCTCCCAGTCCAGCCTGATTATATTTAGCAATGAGAGACTTAATCTAAGGCAAACTGAGCACAAATCTGGAAGCTTTCCATGTGCTC
Organism: Pseudopipra pipra; assembly: GCF_036250125.1. NCBI lineage: Eukaryota > Metazoa > Chordata > Aves > Passeriformes > Pipridae > Pseudopipra > Pseudopipra pipra. The sequence continues at coordinate 74,846,064 of NC_087552.1, forward strand.
CAGTGAGGATTCTCTGCTTTCACAGTGGTGTAAATGAGATCAAAATCAGAGCTTGATCTCTCCTGGTAGAAGATTCCAATGGCCACAGGTCAGAGGCTCATCCATTGCTGGCTGCTTGGAATGGTGGGATGGGTAATGGAATATGTTAATGGTGCTCCAACCCTTCTGCTCCTTGTCCTTTGGACTTCTTTGGTGTAATCCCATCTATGAGCCCCCAAATTTGTATGGTGGCAAAACCCTCAAATCAACCATTTTGCGCCATCAAAGGAAAATAATGGTTGCAGGAGACCCTCCCAGTCCAGCCTGATTATATTTAGCAATGAGAGACTTAATCTAAGGCAAATTGAGCACAAATCTGGAAGCTTTCCATGTGCTCCAGTGAGGATTCTCTGCTTTCACACTGGTGTAAATGAGATCAAAATCTGGCTGCCTCTCCAAGATGGCCGGAGAGAGCGTGAATGAAATCCCTGGGCAAAAATAGAGACTCGCTTCAGCAACGAGCCCCCCTGGCTGGCAAGACTCGTCAGGGAACTGGAGCTACTGAAAAATGCTGCAGACAGAAAATGAATTAGAGGAGAAAAAAAAGAGTGAAAATGAGCTGGCAGAATCTTTAGGTGACTCATCAGGTGCATCTTGTAAAGTCTCTTTCTGAGAAGTAATGAAATCGCGTGTTCTAACAATATTTGCACTGCAGTGGGAAAAGGCATAAATATTGGGATCAATTAATGAAATTAGATAATTTGACCAAAAAAGCCCTGGAGCTGGCTGGGAAACCATCCCTCTTCCTTTTTGCTTGTGTCAGTGCTTGCTGTTGGAGAGGAAAATCCCATGGTTTCGTTGCACGTTGAGGAGAGGCGAGTTCTGGGCAGCCACTGGGATACATTGGGAATTCACCTGCACCTCCAGGAGTTCCACCTTCACCCCATGGAAGTTCTCAGGCAGGTGCAGAAAAGCCCTGGTAGCTGTCTGGGTGTGCAGCCCCCCACCCCTGGGATTTTCGGATTGGTGAGGGTTGGATCCATCTTGTCTCTGTGTCTCTTCAAGTCCTTCCAACCTCTGCTTTCTGACTGAAAAATGGGGAATAATGGTTTTCTTTAAAAAGGGAATTTTTCCTCAGGAAAAACCCTGTGGATATGTGACCCTTAGATATTCCAGTAACTCGCTGATCATGGTGGAGTTCATCACAGAGCTTCAGTTCTGGGGTGTGAGATGAATTTGGAGTGAAACATTGGGGTGGCTGCTATCAGTGGGTCAAATTATGCTATTTGTAATAGAGCAATTATGCTGTTTGTAATGCATTAATTACTTTATTCCAACAGTATTTCCGTGGATTTATATTTGGGGAAGACACTAAACCTCAGGTGAAGAACGGGGCTTAATTAATCCCCTAAAAATGATGAGACCTGGAGTGTGGGCGCCTACTGTGGAATATAAACCCGGGCGCTTGGGTTGGGATTTTGGTGGGTAATCCTGAGCTCCCCGAGCCAAAAAGAGCCATCACCATCTTCAGCTTTATCAGCAGCAAGAGCAGAACCCATCAGGTTATCCTACCCTTGGATTGGCTCCGGGACAATTGTTGTTGGAATAATTTGTCTGGTTTCTGGCGTCCTCGACTCAAGAGGATGTTGACAAATTGGAAAGATGTAAAAGAGCCACGAGGGTGGTTAAAAGATTGGCAAACGTGCCTTGCCAAGGGAACAGCTCCTGGCTCGCAGCGATTTTGTGTTTTTTTCCTATAAATGAAGGTTAAAGGGTGGTTTTAGCAGCTCCAAGTACCTGTGGGAAGAGCAAAAATAGATGGTGGTTGTCAGACAGAGGTGGAACACCCGCCGGTGCCGGGGAGATGAAGCCAGACTTGAGCTGAACAGAACAGTTTTTAAGAGCAAAACTGATGATCTGGTGTGATGTTTTATGGGAGTTCTGGTTTTTTCATCCACCTCTAGAATTATCTGTTGTGGTATTTTTGAGCCCTGGCTTTTTGTCCATGTCTAGAATTGTATACATCAACATTTATTTGATTCTGGAGGTTTTAATTTGCATTTCAGTGTAATTCTTGGAGGAAAACCCTCTGCCTTTATTAACTGTGGGTTTATGTGTATTCCAGAGCATCTCTTGGTCTTGTGGGTCTCCTCATTAGCCCTACCTGCACCTCATGTTTCTTCCTCAGTGCTCATCGATCTCTGTGATCTGAGCTGGATTTGAGTATTTTGACTCTGTCAGGAAGCAACAGGCAGAGTTAAAATGAGATTTTTATTTTTTTTTTTCCTCTCCACGAGCATTTTTCGGTGTCTTTTCCCTGCAAAAAAAAAAAAAAGAAAACTAGCTCTGCTTATTCTGTTTGTTCTAAACCCAGCTTTTATTTGAAGAGATCCCCGCAGGGATTGCTCCACCTTTGTTCCCTGGAAGCCTCAATTTCCGCAGGAAGCTCATCCGAGGAGAGGCTGTGCTAAATTTACCTTGAGATCTACGTGTGGCAGAGAATTTTCGATTTTGTAAAGCTCAGCTCAAAAGTGTGAGGTCTGGCTGTTGTTGTTCTTTCTTACCAACACAATTCAATACAAATAAAACGTTGTCTCTGCCTTGCTGGTCTCACTGTCCACGCAGATTCGAGGAGCTCGGGGCGTGTAAAGGATCTTTAAATACATCCTGCAAGGATGCAGAAAATGAGTGTTTCGTACCAATCCCTCACATTCATTTACTCCAGCAGCTAAAAGGTGAATCTTTGGGGTTTGGGATAAAACTACACTCAATTTTTTTTTTTTTAATTTAATATTCTCTTTTATTTTTCTAGCTGTGGGGAGCTCAAAAAATCAAACAGGTAATACACTTTTTTTAATATTTCCTTGTTATTTTCAGCTCTTGCTGCTTTTCCCTCTTTTCCCTAAGCTTTTCCCCTTTTTCCTCTTCTCTGTTATTCCCTTTGCCAGTTGCTGTTTTGCCTTGCCATGGAAATGTAAATGCAGAGAACACTCTGCCACCAAAGAGCCGGAGTTGGTTTTTTTTTTTATAAATATATTTATATATTTTGATGTCTTCATTTTCTCCTTCCTGTCTAGTCAAGAGATTTCTTGTCTCCAGTCTTTTGAAAATAGTTTGACAGTTCTTTGGGAAGGCTCATGGCTGTGCCTTCCTCCTCTGCAGTCCTGGATCCTTTGGGAATTGATTTTTCATCCCCAGCCATTTAATGCCAGTGCAGCATCCTGGGCTCGTTGGAAAATTTGGGTGAAAAATGGGTCAAATGAGCCAGATTTAGGATTTCCATGGAATTTGGGCTGTCCAGAGCCACCTCAGTTGGCTGAGGAGCTGTGGATATCCATAAAAGTCAGATTATCTGGCAAATCTGAATCCTGTGTGTGATTTTATTTGGATGTCCCTTATGGTGACATCTAAAGTGGGCCATACCTGTGTGTTTTTATCCCATCTCATCCTGGAGAAGCATTTCAGGCTTCCTACAACACCTGGAGATGTGGATGATGTTCCTCAGACTGAATCCACACCTGGAGATGTGGGAGATGTTACTCAAACTGAATCCACAACTGCAGTTGGGGAAGATGTTCCTCAGAGTGATGGGGAAGATGTTCCTCAGACTGAATCCAGACCTGCAGATGGGGAAGATGTTCCTCAAAGTGATGGGGAAGATGTTCCTCAGACTGAATCCACACCTGGAGATGTGGAAGATGTTCCTCAGACTGAATCCAGACCTGCAGATGAGGAACATGTTCCTCAGACTGATTGGGAACATGTTCCTCAGACTAAATCCAGACCTGCAGGTGGGAAAGATATTCCTTGGACTGAATCCACAGCTGCAGGTGTGGGAGATGTTCCTCAGACTGAATCCACACCTGGAGATGTGGGAGATGTTCCTCAGGCTGAATCCACACCTACAGGTGTAGGAGATGTTTCTCAAACTGAATCCACATCTGCAGGTGGGAAAGATGTTCCTCAGAATAAAGTGATTTATATCCTCATCCCCTCCTGAACCACCAGCCCTGCCCATCCCTCTGCCACACCGAGGGCTTTTCCCATCTTTCCTGTGGCAGAGGTTCAGCCAGGACATTGATCTGCACCTCAGTGGAGATGCTGAAAACAGGCAGGGCCAGAAAATAGTTTTCCTTTTTCCCCCCCTTTTCCCTGCTGGGGTTAAGGTACAGCAGTAGGTGGCCTTTGGGGACATTATAGAACCAAGAAAGAGCCACTCTTTGTATTTCAGGTTAATTTATTTACTTCTAAATGATTAATTTGTGCTAAATTATTACAGGCCATCATCCATCCCGACACAAACGAGACCATCTTCATGCCTTTCCGAATGTCAGGTATGGTTTGTGCCATTAATTTTACTGGGAATTTGTACAAAATGTTGGGGTTTTTTCTCCCTCTTTTTGAATTGAATATTGGGAACATTTAGACCAAGATCAGAAAGTAATTCCAACACCAAAATCCCTTTGCAAGTAAGGAATATGAGGATGATAATTGTCTCTGAAAGATCTAGTGCTTAATAATTCCCTTTCCTTTCCTTTCCTTTCCTTTCCTTTCCTTTCCTTTCCTTTCCTTTCCTTTCCTTTCCTTTCCTTTCCTTTCCTTTCCTTTCCTTTCCTTTCCTTTCCTTTCCTTTCCTTTCCTTTCCCTTATTCCCTTTCTTGTCCTTCCCTCTCCTTTCCTTATTTCCTTAACATTTCCTCCTTTCCTCATGAAGGAGAGAGGAAATTCCTGTTCTCACATGGACTCAAGGCAGTGCCTTTTCCAGCATTTCTGAGGCATCTGTCACTATTTAGGGCATTTTAATTTTGTAGGAAATGCCAAACCCCCATGCCCAACATATATGATGTTACATACATGGGATGAGCTCTCTTTTTCCACGAGTGATGATACCTAACAGCCATGGCACTGGAATTCCAGGGAGGATCAACTTCTCCATGGCTTAACTGGGCTGCCATTCCCAAATCCACAGCTGCCTCTGCTGTGGGTTGAACACAGCTGTGAATCCGTCCCTTCCTGATGGATCTATTTAAATAAACAGAACCTTTCCCATATTTTTTGGTGGAGCATCTTCTCCTGAATACTGGGCACAGGGGAAAAAAAAAATCACAGGGTTGGTGGGTTTTGTCCTCCAGTTCCCTGGAGAAGGATGATGTTGAGGGTGGAGAGGAGAGACTCCAGGACCCACCGCTTTGCCGCCTCGCTCCGTGTTTGTCTTTCCAGTTTCTCTTCCTCTCAGGTCTCAGCCCTTTCCTTGGATCCATGTTGGTTTAATTCAGTAATATTGGAAAAATGCTCTGAGACCTTCTAGTGGAAGTCAGAGAGATGAATTATAATTAGCACAGAAATTGGCAGACTTAGCGGGGGAAAAATGTGAAGGAATGTTTGATTTTCGTGGCGCTCAGTAAGATTTGGGGTAAAGACTTGTCTCTGTATTAGAGAGCTTTAACCTCCACCTGGGATTAAAATAGTCCCTCTCTCCTCTATGATGAAAATACGCTTTCTTCAGCTTATAGCCCCATCCTTTTTCACCTCACCTCGAAATAAATGAGCTCTCCTGGTATAAAACCACCAGTGGAGAGGTGGATAAAGCAGATGGTGAAAGAGGGAGGTCCCTCTTAGGGTGTCATGGTCCTGCTCCTTACCTGGGATGGGCTCTGCAGCTTCTTAGATGGCTTCATCTTCAGGATGCTATTCCTGCTGGGACCGGGCTCAACAGGAAAGGAAGGGGCACAGGGAGCTGGAGAGTTTTCAGCTGGGTCGGGGGAGGTTGTGGGAGGGTCTGATGAGCAACAGAGCTGGCACGAGGGAGGGAACAGATTGCCTGAGCCTGGGAAGGGGGGCAGGATCTCCCCCTTTCCATGGCAGGAATCCACTGGATCAGCTCAGTCAGCACCACCAGGGCAGGATCCAGCTCCTCCAGGTGCCAGTGGAGCAGGTCCTGCTCTGAGCTCCCATCCCTGTGCTCTGCTGGTGTGAGATGGGGCTGCCCAGTCCAGCTCAACAACACGACGCCCTCTCAAGTTCCAACAGGCCCAGACTGGGTTTGCTGGAGTCACCTTTTCCATCTAGGTGGCTGGAGTTTTAGGGAAACTCTTAGAACCCGAGAAAAGCAAATAAAGGGTGGGAAGGAGATGGGACAGAGATCAGGAGGATGCTCCCAGTTGTTGTAGGTCCAAGATGTCCCCATGGTGGGGTGGAGGTGGTGAAGTGAGAGCAGCTCATGGCTTCTTCCCTAAACTGAGACATGTCTTAGGTGGGATTTTTTTTCCATCCCAAAATCACTTATTAAAACTCATTAAACCTCTTTTTTCTCGATAGGTTACATTCCCTTTGGAACACCCATCGTAAGTATTTTAACATCTCTCCCCACTTTGTTTGTGAGCACCAAGAAATGCATTTTTTAGCACAATTCTCCACATTCCACCTTCTCACCTCGTGAAATGTTCCCACAGGATTCCCACCTTTCCCACTTAATGTTAACAAGGGTTTAATCATGTAAAACCCACCCTCTGGTTGAGGTTCTGTATCTATTAATATATTGATTTTATCTATCTATTGTATGTGAGATTATTTATCTATTAACCCAACCTCTGCTTGAGGTTATTTATCTATTATGAGATTATTTATCTATCAATATATTAAATTTATTTATCTATTATACATGAGGTTATTTATCTCTTAACCCAACCTCTGCTTCAGATTCTTTATCTATTAATATATTGAGATTATTTTTTCTAGTATGTATGAGGTTATTTATCTATTAACCCAACCTCTGCTTGAGGCTCTTTATCTATTAATATTTTAAGGTTATTTATCTATTCTGTATCAGGTTATTTATCTCTACCCAACCTCTGCTTGAGGTTCTTGATCTATTCAACATCGTTCCCCCAACCTCCTCCAACGTCTTCATCTTTCCCTCTGGAAAGGGAAGACCAAGCTGAGCTCATCGCCTGCAAAATGCAACTTCTGCAACTCTCAGCTTTCAGCTTTGGACACTTTTATTTCACATTTACATGATTTACAAGTCTCTTCCCAAACGTGACGAGCTCCAGCGCGGCGGGGCCGGCGTCGTGCGCTCCCGTCTTGATTAATTAAATCCCTGAGCGTTTTCCTGGGGTTATTCCTGAGGGTGTTGGGAGTTTGTACTTGTTATTGTGAGATTTGTAAGCCTTCGGGTGCTCTCGATAGCAAAAGCCAGAAGGGAGATAATTCTGCCTGTTTTCCTCCTGCTGAAACCTCAGCTGGTCTTCGGGAACAGGAACGGTTCATCAACCCCGTTTTTGTGGGAATGGGGAAACTGAGGCCCAGAGTTTTGCCCCAAAATTTGGTGTCAGGAGGTGGTTGATCCTCAAAGCCACCAGCTTGTGGTTCAGCTTTTTGGATCACGCATTAAAATGGTTCAAAGAGCAAAATACACCAAATTTAATCTTCTTAGACCCAGTGGACCGTGGCTTAGACTGGGTTAAAGGTAACAACCTCTTCCCAAAGGGTGTTAACAAGATTGGAAGTCCTAAAAACAGGGACCAGCGTGGCTGTTGCTATTTGTTGTGGTGCCTAAAGGTTTGGTGGCAACTTTGTGTGGGGCATTTTAAAAGAAAAGGTTAAACAAAAATGAGTTAACGATCAAATTGACAATGAAATCGGCCCAAATCCAGAGCTGTCAGAGGAGCCGAGAGCTGTCAGATGAGCCCAATTTCACTATCTGAAAAGGATAAACTGGAACCTCTTGTCATTTAAAAAAAAAAAAAAAAAAAAAAAAAAGAAGAAGAAGAAGAAGGAAAAAAAAAAACCCAAACGTTTCAAATGTTAAAATTAAAATGTAACATTTATGCCAATCGATCTGTGAAATTTAGTGACAAAATTGGCAGCCTGCTCCGGCATAAAAACAGTTTGAGTCTTGTATTTCACATAGGGGGGGATGGGATTTCCTCAAGAGAGGCTGTGCTGGGCTCGGGCTGAGCCAGCCTGGCCGTCCTTGCCCGCAGAGCCCTGCTGGTGTTGGGGGTCAACGAAACCCCCCCGTGGAGACGTGCTCGGGGTGTGTATGAGCAGGTTTAGGGCCCATCAGTCAATACACTCTGCTGGCTGTGCCCGGGGAGGGGGTTATTCCCCCCCCCACAACCCCCCCAGTAGCCGATGCAAAATAATTCAGTCTGGTTGAGCTCATTGTGAAAGAGATTAAGGGCTTGTTAAAATAATCGTTTCTTTTCTGGCCCCGGCGGCGGCTCCCCTGACACATCCAAATCCTGTTTGCTCTTCCCTCGGTTACAACTGTTTGCTTTTCCCTTCAGCCTCCATCCTTTCTGTGCCAGGTTCAGGGATTGACCCCGGGATCACTTGTGGTGGCGGAGCAGGGACAGGATGGGATGTAAATGTAGGGAGAGTTTGGCTTTAACCCATTTTGCCCATTTTCAGCCCGGGAGGGAGCAAATCCAGCCACTGGAATTATCTCCCTGTGCTGGAGGGGTGAGAGGTGTAAAGCAGCTGCTGGGTTGGAGCCTTTTACCCAGCCTTTTACCCTGGGTTTGTGTTTCCTCCTCCGAGGGGAGGAAGATTTCTCCGGGTTTAGGAAATTCAGCCTCAAACCCGGGCAGTGAAGACGGAGCAGACGCCCCAGCTGTGCTCAGCTGCCACTCACAGCTTTCAGCTCCCTTATTTTCCCCATCCATTTAAAACCGGGACGGTCTTGATGAGGTTTTAAGGTGCCCTTGAAGACCCAGGTTAATTTAGGGGTGAGATGACTCTTGGATTTGGGGTTTGGAATAGAAGAGCTTGGGCTGCTCAGAGCTGACAGATGTCCAAGCAGTGGCTTTGGCCCTGGCTTTGGGGCCATAAAGGGACATTCACACCTGATCACCAATTAAATTTCGTCGCTGATACTTCTCTAGTGTTTAGAACCTTTCTTTTTTTTTTTTTTTTTCTCCCATGTATTTTGTTTTCCTTCTTAGTTATTTTTTCCCCTGACAGTAATTAAAAGTGAAATTGTACATTTCTTGACAGACTCTTGCACATATGGAGAGTTTGCATTTAAACGTGCCTCTTTCAGTCATACAGATTTTGGGTGCTCTTTTTTTATTTATTTATTTTCCTTCCCGTATTATTTTTTTTATTTTTATTTTTTTTTCCCTTTCCCCCCCCCCCTCACCCCCTCGGCTCTCAGCCTTCAGCTTGACGATGTGAGTCCCTGCCTGCCGTCTTCCCGCTCCTCCGGAGCCTCATTATCCCGCTGGCTTTAGGGGGAAAGTCACTCCCGGGGGTGAGGAGGTTCCTCGCCTGTTGAATTCGTTTGGCTGCGAGCGGCGACGGAGTAATTAATGACGAGCTCTGGCCGCTGAATGGAAGCGGCAAATTAGTGTAACTCGCACAGGCTGGCGCCCGGCCAGCGCACAAAAAAGTAGCTGCAACTTCACCAAAGGCTGTGGGAGGAAAAGCTGGAGGAGGAGGAGGAGGAGAAAGGAGAGATGCGAACGAAATCAGGCCGCCCAACCCCGCTACCCTTTTGTTCGCTGGTATTTCTCCCTCCCGGAGGGGTTGAAGTTGCCTCCTCTTCAACTGATGCTGCTGCAGATGTGCCGAGGTGGCTCCAGCTCAGCCTTGCTCTCTCAGGGCTCTCCGGCAGGGAAGTTTTTCTTGCGGGTTTTTTTGTTTTTTTGGGAATAGAGTGAAAGGGAAACGGTGGAGAAGATGGTCTGAGGGTGGGGATGAGCTCACAGCCTTCTTGCCCAGATGCCTCGGAGACGTGAGTGTCCTGAAAATAAATGTGTTTGGAATTAAAAGGAGTTGCTCAGTCTTTATGCTCCTTGTGATTTTGCAACAGTCTTCTTCAGAAAACAGCAGGCATTTAAGGCACAGGAGGGGATAAAATGACAGTGGTGTTAGGAAGCAGCTGATCTTACCTGTCTCTTACTCAAGAACTCGTCATCCCGTCCTCATTTGTTGGGTTTATCACTGGGAGTCCCCTTGCTTTGCACCCCTTTCCTCTCCTTCGACTTCTTGTGCTCTGAAAGAAAAAATTGCCATAGAATAGGGAAAAAAATGGCCATAAAGCAGGGGGAAATGCCATAAAACAGGAAAAACTGCCATGAAACGGGAAAAACTGCCATAAAACAAGGCAGTTTGTGTGTCACAGATGGGTCTTTAGTGGATTGCAGAGGGTGTGTCCATGTGGTGGAGTGAGACACGTCCCAAGGACGTTCTCAGGGCTTCTACAGGAAAAATACACTTGTGTGACCTCAGATGGGTGACCTGGCAAAGCCTGTGGCATCTCAGTTCAGGCAGCAGCCGGGAACATCTGGCCAGATGTGCTGGGACAAGCTGCTGGAAGCCTCTGGGAGACGATGATCGTCACCCCAGGCTCGGAACCCAGGCAGGAATTTTCACAGCTGAGGGTATGACACATCAACAAGGCTCTTAAAACAAAATCCAGGCTCCCAAACAGGAGCACATGTGCTTCCAGGTGGCATTCCTGTCCTCAGATGTTCAAATGGGATTTCTTTCCTGTGCTTCAAACAGGGAATGTGCCAAAGGAAAATCGGAAACCCCCCTCCCTGTTCGCTGCCAGTAGTGACAACTTTGAACTCTTGCCTTCAGGCAACGTTTGTGTTTTCCTCCAGAAATACCTGGATTAAGGAATTGATTGTATTTTAACGACCTGATCTTTGCTGCCAGAGTGTTTTCAAGGTGTATTACAAGCAGTAATTAAAGATGCAAAGCTTTCATGGGCAGCTACATCACCCTGTTTCACCGCTGGAAAACTGAGAGGCAAGAGGCTGATGGGAAGTTCAATAACTAAAATTAAATAAAGCCACAAATGAAGATGATTTATTCAAGCTTAGAAATAAGCTTGGCTGTTTGTGTGCCTGGAAGAGCACTGAGAGCAAAGCAAAAGAGCATTTACTGATGGGAAAATCTCTTCTCTTGCAGGTTGTTGGTCTCCTCTTGCCCAACCAGACGCTGGCATCCACTGTGTTTTGGCAGGTAGCACCTGCTGGGATGGGTGGGGAATGTGGGGGAGAGGAAAGTGGAATTTTGCCTGGAGGACAAACTGATGCACGTGGCTGTTCTGCTCTGGTCGTGGTTTAGGGAGAGGATGTGGTTGGATATAATTAGGGAAGGGTTTGGTGGGTCTGGAAGGGACCGTAAACCAATATATGGGTCCGTTTTATCCCACAGCTGCTTTTGCCATCACAAAGGAAGTGGCAAAATGGTCCAAAATTTCATAATCAGATTTTTGAACCCATTTGGTACAGGTGTAAATGTAAACAGAAAGAAAATTTTGGCACATCCGCTGATTTGTGGACACCCCATCATGTAGTTTGGATCTTCCCTGGTAAACTCCCCTTGGAAGTGCAGGGCTAGGGGTGACAGGAGGCCCCATTCCCAGGAATTTTGGGAATAGCTGTGCATTGCAAAGCCACGGACCTCTGCCTTCAGTTCGCTACAGGAGCTTTGGGGAAAAAAATAGTCTGTGTGTAGGGAGGTGTTGGTGTAATTTCCCACTAAAATTCTGGGAATTAGGAGTAAGGGGAGGAGGTGTGCACGTGGATGAGTTATATCCATAGTAAACACGCCACTTCAGTGCGATTTCAGCACTCACTGAGACGGAGGAACAAGTTATTTTCAGCCTTATTTTCGGTGGTGAATGTCTTTTTATTGTCTGCAGTGTAAGTGGTGATAGGGAATTATGCAGTTGAGGAACATCAGAGCAGAGTGGGATCTGCCTGGTGTGTTGAAAGCACGGCAGAGCCGAGAATCTGTCGGAAGGTGCCGGTAACTTGTGGTCGGGTGGGTTTAGCTGGAGGTTGTGCCCTGTGGCTTCACCTACTGGGAGTGGGAGAGTGGCTGGAGACATCCTGGCTCGTCCAGGATTTTGCAGGCAGCTCCTCCCACCTGTTTTTAGACATCTGTGTTGGAATCACAGAATGGTTTGGGTTGGAAGGGACCTCAAAGACCATCTCATTCCACCCCCCTGCCGTGGGCAGGGACACCTTCCACTAGCCCAGGTTGCTCCAGGCCCTGTCCAACCTGGCCTTGGGCACTTCCAGGGATCCAGGGACAGCCACAGCTTCTCTGTTCCAGTGCCACTTTAATGCCATCTGTATCCATAAGCTGGTAGAGCTGCTCATCTCCTGTTCCTCAGCTGAAGCCTCCCATGACCCTCTGTGTGAGAAACTTGGAGCTCAATAAGTGTCTGATGAAACGGCTGCTGGGCTTCCTGCTACGTCCTAACAGCAGGATGGGTTTGATGCTTGGATATCAGGAAGAATTTCTTCACAGGAAGGGTGATTAGACATTGGAATGGGCTGCCCAAGGAGGTGGTGGAATCCCCATCCCTGGAGGTGTCCAAGGAACAACTGGACGTGGCACTCAGTGCTCTGGGCTGGGTGACAGGGTGGTGATGGGTCACAGGTTGGACTCGATGATCCCGGAGGTTCTTTTCCAACCCAAACGATTCTGTGATTCCATGAAAATAAAGACCAATAGCACCGAGGTGTTGTGTGGAGGTGGATTGGGCCAGGAGAGGAGTTGCACATCAAGCTCCCAGGGGAGCAGAGCTGCCCTCTGGGCACTGAGAGATTCCTGCCCCTCACTTCGAAGGCCATTAAACCACACGCAGACCGTCCGCAAACCTTCGGGACGAGGCACCAGGGAGGCAAATTTTCCCCCTAGAACTCCCACATTTATAGAAGATCCATTTGTTTTCCTGAAGTCCTGCTGATGCCTGTCTCTCCTTGTTCCCTCTCTAGTGGTTGAATCAGAGCCACAACGCCTGCGTCAACTATGCAAACCGCAACGCGACAAAGGTGAGGAGACCCAACATATGTGGCGCGTCAGGGCTGTTTTGACACGGCAACAGAAGCCCTGTCTCTTCCCTGTTAATGGAAACTCCGTGAGGAATTTATAGCTTGGCCATTCTCCTGTGTAGGCTCCCAGTTTAACCCCTCAGCTGGAAGCAGCACGAGGGTCTCGGCATCGCTCGAGGCGCACGAGCATCGAGCATCGGTGCCTCCGAGCTCAGCCAGGTCGTGATTCAGGCTGGGGTGGGATGGTTTAATTGGTATGCAAATGAGCACAGAGCAAAGTGGTGTCAGCAAAGTGGGTTTTTGGGACAGGAGGAGGTGTCTCCGTGAGCACGCTGCCGGCTCCCGAGGGCTTCATCTGCGCTGCTGGGAAGTGGCGGGGCTGCTCCCGCTCTCCTCCTTCTCCCTTAGCCTTCATTCATCCCGTGTCAGGATGTGGGAAGCCGAGCTGGAAACCGTCCAGCTCGTCGAGATAACATTTCAGAGACAAAATATTTAATGTGGCAAGTTTGGGGTTCAGCGCTAGAGGGTAAAAATGCTAATTTGGTACCATTTGCTGAATTTCATTCCCGTCCTCCCTTTGAGCTGCTATTATTATAATTTTCTGATGCCAATTAATTTTCCATTCCCTTTAACCTCGCTCATGAGGCCACGGCTTCCCTCGCTCTTGCCTCTCTGCTTGCTGACAGACCGTGTGTCACAGAACAATATGACAAAATTCAACCTGTCTGTGCTTTAAAACAAATAAAACCAGAACAAACAAACAAACCAACCAAAAAAAAAAAAAAAAAAAAAAAAACCGAAAAAACTTGGTTGCATTTTAATAACCAGAAGTTTGTTTACTGAAAATATGTTTTGTTTTTTCTTTCCAAAGCCTTCTCCGACATCCAAGTTCATCCAGGGCTACTTGGGAGCTGTCATAAGTGCTGTCTCAATAGCAGTGGGTAACGCTTTATATCTCTTTATTTCGTGGCTTGCGGCGGCGCCGCGGTGCTTTGGAGATGCTTGTTTGGGTTGCCAAGCATGTTTTTGCCTTTTAATTGACAGAATTCAGCCCTCATAACCAGAAATATTGTAACCCTGAGGTGTGTCTGTCCGTGCATGCCAAAGCTTTTCCCCAGAGGGAGACTTCTAAGTGCTTCCAGAACTCCCTGCGCCGTGGCTTTGCTGCTCCGTGAACTCAAATTATCAAATTATCCATTAACTGGGGGTGAATTTACCTGTTCCAAATTAAAATGGACACTTTGAGGCTGCAGGGTGATGGTGTGGCAGCTGAGGTGCTGAAGAGAGGCAGGACTCTGGAGATGTTCTCCTGCTGAGTTGGCACCTCGATCCACAGTGCTCGGAATTGCATCTTTTGCCTGTGGACATTTTTCAAGCCGGAAACGGTGCTCAGATCTTATTATGGAATCATGGGATGGTTTGAGTTGGAAGGGACCTTAAAGATCATCCAGTCTCATGCTCCTACCATGGGCAGGGACACCTTCCACTAGCCCAGGTTGCTCCAACCTGGCCTTGGACACTTCCAGGGATCCAGGGGCAGCCACAGCTGCTCTGCCCAACCTGGGACAGGGCCTCCTCATCCTCCCAGCCAACAATTCCTTCCCAATATCCCATCTATCCCTGCCCTCTGGCACTGGGAAGCCATTCCCTGTGTCCTGTCCCTCCATGCCTTGTCCCCAGTCCCTCTCCAGCTCTCCTGGAGCCCCTTCAGGCCCTGCCAGGGGCTCTCAGCTCTCCCTGGAGCCTTCTCTTCTCCAGGGGAACCCCCCCAGCTCTCCCAGTCTGGCTCCAGAGCAGAGGAGCTCCAGCCCTTGGAACAGCTCCGTGGCCTCCTCTAAAGTCATATCTGAAGTAACCTGTAGGAGAGGAGCTTTTAACTAAAATCATTGTCTCTTGCCTTTTAACACTCCTATTTCCCAGTAGCACAAATTGACATTGGTAGCAGGGTCAGCTCATTCCCAAGGGGACAGGGACATTTCTCAGGAGCAACTCATGGAAGTTATTTCTTACATTGGGTTTTCAAATAAGCCTCTGAAGTAAAAGGTTGTACCTTTCCTGCTGGAACATTAAGGATCCCACAGCAAATACCAAAAAATGATATTTTTTCCCCCTGGCCGAGATTTTTTCCTTTTTCTTAAGCCACAGAAAGTTTGATTTTGCTTCTTGCACAGCTGCCAGACAACTTTGCAAAGGGTGTAGAGTTGTTGAAGTGCCTTGAGGTTTTGAGGGGGAACTGTCCATTTGATTGGATGCACATCTGCTGGATAGTTTTCCGTGTTTCTGGCTTGGCCTGCTCTGTATCCCCCCTGTTACCCCTTCACTGCAGAATTAACCCTGCACAGCCCAGCCTGGCGTCGGCGGGAGCTCCCACACTTCATAACCCCACGGAGCTGTTCCCACGCCAATCCACGCTTTTCCAGCTGAAGTATAATCCAAATCCCCATCCCACCAACCTCAGCGCTGTGTTTTCCATCCACAGCTTCCATGGGAGACCTTGAGTGTCCTCCTCAGTCCTTAGTTCAGCATTTTCCCACCCTGTGAATTACTAAAGCGAAGTTCTCCAGCTTGACGTGCTGCTGCCACTCACAACCTGCCTCCCAACCCCCAGCACGGCTCCAGGGATGAAATTTCCACATTGTTGGCATTAATGCTCCTCTCCATTTCGGCAACAGGGGCAGATTAGAGGGGCAGGAGACCCAGAGGAGTCGTGTTCTGGCACCCTGAGGAGCTTTGGTAAGGAAACCACTGAGAGGTGTCCGTGTTGGGACAGCTGGTGCAGGTCTTGGAAATCTTTGGTTCCTCCAAGGCTGACTCAGATCCTACAAAGAAGTTGGAGCAGAACAACGTGTTCAAAGTGCAGGAGGGACCATCAGTGGTGCTGTGAGAAACACTCGTGTAGAAAGCAGAGAGCGAAAAGCTCCCCTGAGACCTGTAGATGATAAAATTGCAGCATTTCAGCCTCATGCAAGGGGAAATCCTCCTGCCAGAGGGTGTTTCTGCCTTCTTGCAAGTGCCACCATGGTGCCACTAGATCCACTGGGATTCCCTTGGTGAGTGTGAAGAGCTCTGGAATAGCAGTGGTTTGTAGCTGTGGTGCTCTGAGGGTCAGAATATCATTACAGGGAGGCAGGAGCTTTCCACAGATCCATGGATGTCGCTGAGGGGGGTGGAGAAGAGCAAAAGCCTTCATGGGTTCTTCTTCTTCCTGATGTTGGAAGGAGGTCTTCTTCCACGTGGAGCAGCCTCCACAGGTGCTTTCTCCTTCCTGATGTTGGAAGAAGATCCAGGTGGAGCAGGCTGTGGCACATGGGGTGTGTGACAATGAAGTCTCTGGGCACTGATGTCCCCGTAGCCGAGCCTTTGGGGACTCTCCTGCTGCCTGTGTTACTGTGGAGTAACTTGTGTCCTCCTCATCCCTGACAGCTCTTATTCCCTGCTGAATTCCCAACGTGGAGAAAACCCTGCGGAGCAGGGAGGGATTTTTTTGTGTTGTAAATACCTGGATTAATAACCGGGGTCTCCTCGAGCGCCGAGTTTGGGTTTCTTGTAAACGACGAAGACAAATAATAAACAGCCCTGAGGTTCATTACCTGGTGTCCTCAGCCCTCATTAACTGGTCTCTGCTGTCAGTTAGCAACAAATCAGCTCCCATTGTGAGCCTCCCGTGGGCTGTGGAGAGCCAGGATTGATTGAAGTGAGCCCCTTCCACGTTTGCAGTTGGCAAACGATGCGGGAGAAGGCTCGGGAAGGGACAGAGCAGCTGACCTGGGATTGTGCTTCCCCTGATCCTCATCTTCCCGGTCTTTTACAGGAGGGACGAGCAAATCGCTTGTTCAAGGAGCAGATTTTGGCTTTGTGTGTCTTGCAATTGGAGAAATCTTAGGAAGTCTTTGGAAACAACCTGATTTTCCTCCTGTTTTAGACAGAGAGGAATCCCTGTCAGAAAGGGGCGATTCTTCTCCCTCAGATCCAGTGCTACATCCACAACTCCTGATTTCCAGCCTTTCGGGGTGAGTTTAGGGAGGAATCAATATTCTTTCATTTGATATTTTTCAATATTTCCCCCCCAATATTCCCTTTTCTTTCCACCTACGCCCATCCCCACCTGATTCACACAGAGCTTCGTGCGAGGAAAGCTCTGCCGGGGTCCAGGATTTTACTTCTTCTCAGGTGAAGGGAATTGCTTGAAGTAAGGCTGGAAAAGATGTTTGGGTTGGAAGAGATCCCAAAGATCATCCAATTCCAACGCCCTGCCATGGGCAGGGACACCTTCCACTAGCCCAGGTTGCTCCAAGCCCCATCCAACCAGGCCTTGGACTCTTCCAGAGATGGACCAGCACAGCTTCTCTGGACACCCTCTAAAATTTCTCCTTCTATGATCATAGTTTATTTTTATCCCATTTTCTATAAACCATCCTCTTTCCTGCCTTTTCCTTTGATAGCTCCTGTTTCACCGCTGTTCTGAGCGATAATTGTTATTTTTTTTCCCAAACAATTGAGTGGATTCCTGTGATTAGGCTTTATTTTCTCAGATCTGGCTGCTGTTCCTGATGGTGGTGTATGAAGCTTAATTAATACCAGCTGGTTTTCCTAAACGAGGCAAACAAAGGCAGAGAGGAGTAAAAAGACTTGAGAAAGACCAAGCAGTGTTTTAAATGTTTGGGATTTTTTTTTCTATTCCCCAAATATTCCAGTGCCAAGAGCTGTACAGATCAGAGGGTTTGTAATTAGGCAGAAACTCTTTCCAGCTCACACACACACACTCTTACTCTGCTATTTTTTTCCCACTTTTAAAAGGTTAAAAAAGCTACAGAAAGCCAATTTTATTGGTAATGATTGCTTTTTTATATATTAAAATTTTGTATGTTTAATTATTTTTATTATTTATATATATAAAAGTAGGTTTCTCTAGCTCAGAGAAGTTGTGGCTGCCCCATCCCTGGAAGTGTTCAAGGCCTTGCTTGGAGCAAACTGGTCTAGTGGAAGGTCTCCCTGCCCATGTCAGGGGGGTGGAGTGAGATGGGCTTTGAGGTTCCTTCCAACCCAAACCATTTTAGGGTTCTCTGATTCTTGATTTCAGATCCAAACTCCCTTTTCTGTGTCATTGCTGATCCCTTTTGGTTCTGACTCAGTGCTGTGACATCAGACTCAAACCTCAGTTTGAGGTCAGAAGGGACTCCTGGGGCTGCCATGAAATGATTGAAAATTAAATCAGACAAGCCACTCTCTGGTCTCTGGGTTGCCACTGGTGCTCAGACCTTCAAATTGGTGACTGGGGGTGTTGACCCAGGGGTTGCCTCACCTGGAGCCCGTGGGGATGAGTCCTTGGGTTCCTCACAGCGTCTCACAGCGGCTCCGTCAGCGCTGTCGTCTTGAAATCAGACCTTTATCCCTCAGGTTTTCGATTTCCACGATCGTGGCTTCGACTTCTGCCAAGAGCAGTTCCAAACCTTGCTCCTTGTGATACTGGAGACCTTGTGCCAGCTCTCTGAGGGGTCTCCTCTCTCCTGCCAGCCCCGTTTGGCCGCGTTTCCACATCTCCCCGTATGTTGTCGCTCAGCTCCGTGCTCAGGTGTCACCTCCTTGTCCATCTGTTGTCCATTCCATGTACCCTGAAGGTGCCACGTGCATCCCTGCTGCTGGCATTGGGCTTTCCTGATGACAGGATGGGCTCTAATTAGACCATGGGAAGCCTGGCAGGGACACAGAGTGTGTTTTATTTACGTAGGTGTAAGTTAACCAGGAAACATCTCGTGACAGCCAAGGTTTAGGTTGGATCTGAGAAAGAAGTTCTTCCCCCAGAGGCTGGTTGGGCACTGCCCAGGCTCCCCAGGGCAGTGGGCACAGCCCCAAGGCTGCCAGAGCTCCAGGAGGGTTTGGATGATCCTCTGGGGCACAGGGTGGGACTCTTGGGGCTGGGCCTGTGCAGGGCTGAGGGTTGGACTGGGTGGTCCTGGTGGGTCCCTTCAAGCTCAGCTTGTTTTGGGATTCCCCTTTGGGCAGGGCTTCAGTTCTCCCCCAGTGAAAGGGGAAGCAAAACCACATATGCAAGATCAGACACCGCTGATGTGAAGGGATGGTGGGATTTGCCCCAATTCCCAAGCTCCCTCCTTCCCCTTTCAAACACACCAGGGTTTGTAACTTCTAACAATGTTTTTATTAAGTCCAAGTTTGGGATTTGTGGTCTTGTCAGCACAGAGACAAATAAATATGTTGTTCTCACTTAGCAACCTGAGCTAAATTCTGACAAAAGTAGGTGTTTTGTCTTCTTTTGTGTAAGAGAGAGAGAGAGATGAAGTGTCAGTAACCATGACTGCCAGCCAGGCTGGATGCTTTGCATTGATCTCCACACTTAAAATGTACCTGCTCAGCACTTGGATGTTTCTTTTTGTCTTACATTACTGGGTAACCTTGCCTTAAAAAATCAGGTGATTAATGCCATTAACAACTTTGGTTTGTCAGCTCCTATAATGACTCACCTTGGAGTCACTCCTGGTAGAACAGGAGGGTGTTTAAAGCACCTCTTCACAGGTAGACCCAAGTCTTTTCATTTTAGATGTGCCTCCTTGCTTCCTGATCCTAAATCCTGACTCTGGACAAGGCAGGGGAGGTGGGGAACTGATGCCAGTGGGATTTACTGATGCTCTGGGTTATTGCAGGGTGCACACCCAGTGCTTTCACAAACTGAAAGTTTATGGGGTTAAACTTGAATTTCTATAAAGCCAAACTGGGTGAAAACTGGAGAAAAACGGGGCAGTTTCAGATTCCTGGTCTGGTTTGCTGAGGTGTCCTGTGTCTGGAGCTCCAGGAACAGTTGAGGGAGCTGAGGGGGGCTCAGCCTGGAGAAAAGGAGGCTCAGGGGGGACCTTCTGGCTCTGCAACTCCCTGACAGGAGGGGGGAGCTGGGGAGGGATTGAGCTCTGCTCCCAGGGAACAAGGGACAGGAGGAGAGGGAACGGCCTCAAGTTGCTCCAGGGGAGGTTTGGGTTGGACATCAAGAAGAATTTCTTCATGGAAAGGGTTGTCAGGCATTGGAAGGGGCTACCCAGGGCAGTGGTGGAGTCCCCATCCCTGGAGGGATTTAAAATCCCTGTGGATGTGGCATTTGGGGACATGGGTCAGTGGTGGCCTTGGCAGTGCTGGGGGATGGTTGGACTCGTTTGATCTGGGAGGACTTTTCCAACCTAAACGATTCTATGATTCCATGATACTTTTTTTTCTTGGAAAATTGCAAGGGAAACACCATCTCTGCTAGTCTGGAGCTTTGTACAGATCAATTTTAGGACCCTTGACACTCTTGATCTTGGTTTGTGGGTTTGGGTGTGTTTTCATCCAATAAGCAGCTGCAGCAGTTGAGTTGTTGCTTCTGGACAGATGGACATGGCAAAAATGATATTTTTAAACAAGTTGGATTTTTCTGCCCCCCCCTAAAAAAAAAAAAAATCAGCATTTTGCAAAATCTAAAGGGTTTTGCTGGAAAACATCCCTTACAACCCAAGACATTCACGACCACATAGGATTTCAGCCAAAATATCTGATTCCTCCTGAGGAAGCTGAGAGGTGAAGACTCTTCAAGCACAGGATTATCTCTGGGAAATAATATTAGTGTTGCAGTGGTTGGGTCGCAGTTGGCTTTGGCATTACCTGCCCTTGGAGCCCTGAGTCCCACAGCTCAGCTTTAATCCAGAATCCCAGGATATGCAGAGCTGGAAGGGATCCACAAGGATCATGGAGTCCAACTCTTGGCCCTGCACAGGACCATCCCCAGGAGTCACATCCAGGTGATGCCTGAGGGTCTCTGACCAAAGCTAGAAGGAGAATCAAAGAACTTTAATTAAATTAGAGTTGGACTGGTTCGTTACACTTATAAAATTAATGAGCAATAAAAGAGCAGGATCTTGATGGGTTTTTTTTTCCCCGTGTGAGGAAGGACAGGAGCTGTTGGACTGATTCAGCCTGGCAGGGAGGGCATCCCTGCTCTGGGTCAGCTCCTGTGCCATCAGTTCCCCAATCCAGGGACTGTTCCTCCTTCCCTGTTCCCTTTGCACACTGAACTCACACACACACACACGCACACAATTTTTCCCTCTCCTCCGTAGGTGGAGGTGCCCCTGTGGATTTTTCTAATCCCAGCTCCTTCTTCCCGATAATTGTCTGTGAGGCTGCATTGACAGGCTGTGAATGTGGTGTGAGGCCCATAATCAGCCTGTGAGACAGCACAGGAGGCCACCCACTGCCCTCAGGACTGCCCCTCACTTAGGGCAGGCAAGGAACCTTTGGAAGCCGGAGGAAGTCGGTGCCAAGCAGGGTGAGGGGTGGGAGAGGATGGAGCGTGGCCTGCAGCCTCCACGGAGGGGAACTGGGCAGCCAGGGGCAGGAGGAAAATCACAGTGGGCTGGGGTGATAAGCTCCTGCTCGCTGCTTTTAAATGGCTCTAAAACCTGAATCAAAAATCTCCTGTTCCTGCTCCTCTTCTCTGTGGATTCACAGATGCTGTGTTCAGACACCAGAAGAGACTGGTTAGATCATTCAGACTGGAAAGCCAGCTTGGAAATTCCTCCATTGACCCCATAAATCATTGGAGCTGTAGCAGCCACTTCCCATCCTGCCTCTGGATTTAGAAGTACATGGAAAGCACCAGGTCCTTGCCAACTCCATCCCTGGACGTGTCCAAGACCAGGTTGGACGGGGCTTGGAGCAGCCTGGGCTAGTAGAAGGTGTCCCTGCCCACGGCAGAGGGGTGGAATTAGATGGTCCTTAAGGTCCCTTCCAACCCAAACTGTTCTGTGATTCTTTGAGTACTGCCTTCCCAGCTCCATGTGCTTTTCTGCAGCATTTTCTCTCTTGTTCCATTGGTGTTTCTTTGTTTCCAGCAAATTTGTTCTCATCGATGCTGTTTCCCTCTGCCCCTGCCCAGCCCCACAACACCCAGGTGTGGTGCAGGGCCCAGGTTCATGGAAAACTTGATATTGAGGCAACAATCTCATTTCAGGCGTGGATCCACCCCACTGTCTTCCTTTCTCCATCATCTTCCAAACCAAGTTTGTCTCATTACCAGCATGAATCCTCTGTTTTCCTGCTCCTGCCTTTCCTGCAATCTTGCTTCTTTCTCGAGACTACACCGTTTTTTCCCATGGAAAAATCCACTTGGGGATTGTTGTGGTCATCCCTTCTTCCAGTCATCTTGGGTGTGACATTTCCTCCTTTCCACGCTCTTGCTCCTCTCTAACTTCCTTCTCCACACGCTTCCTTATTGCTTTTCCCTTCCCTTAGACTCCTCCATTCTGTTCTCCTTGCCTTGGTAAAGCTCCAGTTGGGAAACAGCCCAGTTTTCCATCTCTCCCAGCCTCTTCACCTCCCAGCCCTAATGAATGAGTTTTTTCCTTCCTTCTCCTAATGCTCTTTTCTTCAGCTTGGCTGTTTGGGACTCATCAGATGCAATTAGTGTTCGAATCCAGCAATCTGGTGATTGGAGGGATGAAGGAAAAGCTTCTTTGGAGCCAATCCCTCCTTCCAAGTGGACTTCCCAGGTCACTTGGAGCAGCTGGCTCCAACTGCAGTGGTCAGGGTTGTCCCAAAGCTGAATCCCTAAAATCAGTGGTGGTTTCCCCAGCAGAGTTAACAAAGTGTGGAGAGCTTCTCAGTGACACTTCGGTGGTGTCACCTGCCAACCAATGTCCACCTTGCTCCCTGAACTCTTAATATTCCTATATTTTATAAAAATTCCCTCTCAAAATGAAGTGAAATAACTTCCTGGGTTTTTTGAATGTATTTACTGCACTAGAACAGGTTTAAGAGGTGCAGGGTTAGACCTTTAGCAAATGGTTTGGTCCTTGCCAACTTCAGGCATTCAAAAGCCCCAACTCTCGGGCTTCAAAAATCTTAATTAAAGGAGGGGGGGGAATCAGGGATTTTTTTATAAAATTTCTGATTTAAAACTTGTGTCGTGGTGGACGTGAGGTGGGAAGTTTTTGAGACAAGCAGGAAAAGAAAAGGAAGCAGAAGTGTTGGTCTGTGTGATGGTATTTGGTGGTACCAGTTTCAAGGTGGGGCGACGTCACAAACATTGTCCTTCTGCTGAGATAATGTTGTTGATGCTGAAAACAAACCTGGTGGCAAAATAAATAGCAGGAATTCTTGAGGAAGAGGGATGAAGGAAAGGCAGAGTGGTGCCCAGAGGCACAACAGAGCCCTGAGTAAGGTTTCTCTCCCGTCGACGGTGTTTGATCCTGGTTTCGTGTTGCGGGATTTTAGGAACTGTTGTGTAATGTATCCCTGTGTCCAGCTTCCCCTGGATTTTTGGGATGCTCCATCAGCCAGATCAAGGAAGTGCTCTGGAGGAAAAAACCTCAACAAACCAGGCAATTTGAAAAAGCTGGATTTGTCCTCTAATCCAGGTCACAGCGTAGGAATATGTGGATGATTCCCCATCCCTGGAAGTGTCCAAGGCCAGGCTGGATGGGGCTTGGAGCAACCTGGGCTTGTGGAAGTTGTTCCACGGCAGGAGGTGGATCTGGATGATCTTTAAGGTCCCTTCCAATCCAAACCATTCCATGATTCTATGAATATCCCAAACCAGTACTGCACTGAAACCAGTGGGAGAAGACTGAAAACCCTTCAAAAACCCTTCATTTCTCTGGGCTGAGCTGCAAAGGGAGCCCATAGGATAAGAGGAAACAGCCTTAAGTTGCACCAGGAGAGGTTGAGATTGGATATTAGGAAGAATTCCTTCACCAAAAGGGTTGTCAAGCACTGGCTGCCCAGGACAGTGTTGGAGTCACCATTCCTGAAGGGATTTAAAAGCCCTGTGGATGTGGCACTTGGGGACATGGGTCAGTGGTGGCCTTGGCAGCGCTGGGGAATGGTTGGACTGGATGATCTCAGAGGTCTTTTCCAACCCAAATGATCTGTGATTCTGCCACATTTGGTGGGATGAATCCCAGCGGACTCTGTGATCCATGTGCTGTAGATCCCAGATCTACACCAGTGCTGTAGATCCCAGATCAGGGACAGGCAGTAGGAAGGGTGAGGATCACAATAATAATCCTGCAGTTGATTTTTAGTGATGAATTTGCCTCAACAGTGTTCTTTGGCAGCCCCATGTAAATAAACTCATTAACCTCTCCTTGCTAATGGCCCTTTTCCTTAGGGGGAGCTGAGGTTGAGGAGTCCCTGCTCATTGTCAGATGCTCTCTGTGACCTGTTTGCCCTCATCCCACACTTCCTGACCCGCAGGAAAGAGTTCACAGATTGGCTAAAGCAATTTCCAAACTGTAGAAAACAAAACCCTCATTAGTTCCCTCTGTCCAGTCCTTGTGTTGGGAATTTGGGAGATTGGATTTAAATCTATAGCAACATTTAATTTCATGTTCCCAGCAGGGTGGTGACTGTAAGTGGGGAAGCGACTTCATCACGTTGAATCTAAAAGTAAAATGCTTTTGTTAGCAGTGGCCTCACAGCGGTGCCTCTCCCAGACTCATCTTTGCTCTTTCAAAAGCTGCTGCTCTTCCACTTCATGGTCAAATCCCTCCATCAAACCTACAAGCAGAGGCTGCAAACCCAACAAAATTCATCATGGAGGCAGATTAACCATATCCAGGCTGTAAATGCCCAAATCCACGGGGCAAGAGCAGCAAAGCCAGGCTTAAAAGTGTCCTATTCTTCAAGCCACACGTCTTAGGCTGCTTTACAGTTTCTGGAAGCATTGAGATTTTAAAAATGCACATCCTGACACTTGGAAAAATGTAGGAAAAAATGAATTCAGTCATTTTTGAAGGGGGAAGAAGATCAAGACAAGCCCCTCATTGTTACCCAGACTAACAAGCACCACCACGACTCTCTTGGGCTCAGCATTAGAGTCGTGTTGGCCAAGGACAGGAGGAAGGACTCCTGCTTGGGGTCATGGTGAAAGCCTTGGGGAAAGGCTCTGGAAATACTTCACAGGGTTTGAAAACCAGCACTTTGCTTATGCAGGGCTTACCCAGCAGTTGTTCTTCTCAACATCTTCCTCTCAGCCTCCGAAAAGTCGGGATGCGCTGCGGATTCATGTATAATGTAGCAGCTCACAAAATATGTTCTCCCCTGCTTTGCTTTTCGTCTTAAAACCCCCCAAATCACTATTTTCTGGCAGCTTTTTGGCTTTGGCTGATTTATTTTTTTTTTTTTTTAAATTTTGCTGCGTTTTTGGCTGAAAACTCTTTGGCCACACGTTGCTGAAGACTCGCATTTCCAGCCCAAAATTCCCGTCTTGGGGCTGTTGGGTTTTGTTCGTGTGTTTGGGGTTCGGGGGTTTTTTTTTGGGAGGAAAAAGAGCAGATATTGTGAGGGAGAGTAATTTGAAGTAATTTGAAGAGAGAAGTCATTCCCCGTGAACAGGTTTGTTTAATTTTTAACCCCGTTTCTGCTTGAAACCAATTTTGATGGAGGTTCTCCAAACTATCACTATTATCAACCTGAGGCTTATGAGGCAGCAACGCTCCTCCTTGCTGCTTATAGTAACATCTGAATTACATAGGTCCATGAAAAAACTATGGAGAGCATTAATCAAGGGTTGGAGGAGGCAACAAAAACTGATCCGTGGTTATAAGAAACTTTATAGCCCAAAGGTTTTTATTGCAGTTTGCACAGACCCTGGAGAAGGAATTAATTGCGTTGGGCCACCACCACCACTGATATTTGGGGTTTCCCCAGCCAAGTGAGGGTTCCCAGCATCAAGGATTTCGTGCTGGATGTGGAAAATGCTGGTGAACTGGGTAAAAATGGAGCTGAGGGATTTCCAGAAGGACTCAAAGGTGTTCAGTGGTTTCTCGCTTGTCTTTTAGCTGGAAAGGGTTTAAGCCCAATGGTTGGGTCCAATCCTTAATTTAAACCCAACAGTTTAGTTCAATCCTTAATTTAAACCCAATAGTTGGGTCCAATCCTTAATTTAAACCCAGCAGTTGAGTTCAGTTCTTAATTTAAACCCAGTGGTTGGGTTCAGTCCAACAGCTGGGTTCAGCTTTTCATTTAAACCCAACACTTGGGTTCAGCCCTTCATTTAAGCCCAGCAGTTGGGTTCAACCCTTCACTGAAGCCCAGTGTTGAGTTCAATTCTTAATTTAAAGCCAGTGATTGGTTCAATCCAACAGTTGGGTTAAACCCTTCATATAAACCCAACATTTGGGTTCAGCCCTTCACTTAAGCCCAACACTTGGGTTCAATCCTTCATTTAAACCCAATGGTTGGGTTCAACCCAATGGTTGTGTCCAAAATTTCATAAAAATTCAACGGTTGGGTTCAACCCTTCATATAAACCAAACAGTTGGGTTCAATCCTTAATTTAAACCCAATGGTTGGGTCCAATCCCTAATTTAAACCCAATGGTAGGATTCAATCCAACAGTTGAGTTCAACAGTACATATAAACCCAACACTTGGGTTCAGCCCTTCATTTAAGCCCAGCAGTTGGGTTCAGCCCTCTCTGTAAACCAAACAGTTGGCATCAACCCTTCACTGAAGCTCAACAGTTGGATTTAACCCTTTGTTGGATAAGGGGTTGAACCCAACACAGTGAAACCCCGCAGTGTGTGTGGGGTTTGGTTCTCAAACGCTTCTGTGTGGGGTGAGACCCCAAAGTGTCTGCAAGCTGTGACATCTGCCCTGCTCCTTGTAATGAACTCTCTCTGCATCTCTGGTTTGTTTTTTTTTTTCCATTCCAAGGTGGGCCTTAATGTTCTGATTCAGAGAGCAAACAAGTTTACCCCAGCCACTCGTCTCCTGATCCAGAGGTTTGTGCCGTTCCCTGCTGTCGGTAAGAAATAACACCTTTCCTTTATGTTCAAAGTGTTGGCTGTAAACCTGCTGGTGGCCCAAAAGCCACTGGGATGGACACCTAATTCCTGCCTTCCTGCTCGTGGCCCCTCAGTGGTGGGTCCCTGAGTTGGTGCAGACAGTGGTGGGATGGTGCAAAGCAGCTTTTTGGCAGGAAAATGGTGCCAAGCTGCCGGTGGGGGCAGCTCACGAGGCTTTTCAGCTGCACTTTCCACTCTCAAGCAGCTTAAAAAATGACCAGTGTTGGCTGGTCCTTGTCCATTCAAATCTGAGGGCATTTAATTTGCGAGATCTGGTTTGAATCACGTCAAATCAGATCTTCAAATAAGCAGTGGCATTATGGTTGTTTTACAATAAAATGCAATTAAATGGTTCTACTATGAATATACAGATTTGTGAGAGCCACTGATTAAAAACAGACTGAAGTGTGTGAAGAATTAAGGCTTTTTGGAGCATATTAACAGCATTTTATTGACTGTTTGCTGAGTGAGGGAAGGGACAGGCTGGACTCAGCTTTTGCTGGAGCCTCTGGTAACCACCTTGAGCAAATGATGAGTTATTTTAGCCATGAAAAATCACCAGTGGCTTTAGGGAAACTTTTCTTTTATTTATAAAGATGGTGCAAAAATTGCCCAAGAATGGGGGAAATGATTAAACAAAAGGGGGTTTTGCTCTCTGTTCCAGGTCCCTTTTCAGCCATTTAATGCAGAACTTTCCTTTAAGCTTTTCCCTTTGCTGTGCAAGTGCCACGTCCTTGGAGCTTCACCCAAGGATGCTCAGCCCCTTTACCTGAGCGCCTTTAACTGTTGCTTTCTGGTCCTGCTGCTCCTTTTTTAATATTGACATGCTTGCCCTGACCCTCCAGACTTCAGTTCCTGAGTAACTGGGTTTTTTTTTTCCCCCCTTTTCTTCCAGAAAAACAGCTGCCTGCTCTGTCTGCAGAGCAGGGGGTGACGGGGATTGTGGTCTGGGTGTCACACTCCATCTTATTCCTGAGCCCTTTCCTTGTACACAGAGGATCTGTTGACATTTTTATTATGATTTTCCTGGAATATATTTTAGAGGGTTTCAGTTTTCCCTGGGTTTTTATAACCAGGAGGGCACTTGGGGTGAGTCCAAGCCCTGGGAGGCAGCTCCAAGGCAGGGTTTGAGTCAAAGACACACACACAGGGAATCTTTGCTACAGGGTTGATCTATTTTCATCCCAAGGTGTGAGGAGGAAGAGGTTACGTTTGTGTTGGCATTGATTGAGGACCCATAATTAATTTGTTTAGCCTGCAATTAATTCTCCAGCTCCTATTTTATTTGTGTACCCTCATGCTTCGTTATGTGCCAGGACATCAGGAGTCCTCCCACTAATTGCTGTTTGGTGGTTCAGAAAGCTGTGAGTTATTGGTTTGCAGACCTGGACAAACTGTTTAATTAAGGCTCGTCTTCCAATTACTTTTGAACCACCAGCCCCCAGCAAAAAAAGGCAGAATTTCTCTTTTTCTACGTGAAAAGGCAGCTCTTGCTCCCAAAAAAAAAACGTGGGTATGTGGCACTCAGGGACATGGGCTGGTGGTGGACCTGGGGGAATGGTTGGACTTGATGATCTCAGAGGTCTTTTCCAAGCTTAATGATCCTGGGATTCTATGAAACCACTCCCACTAAGCAGTTTTCCCTTGCTTCCCTCTCCTATTGATCTCCAGCTGTGGTTGATAACAGCTGGAAAACTGGAGGGATGCTCCAAAGCTTTCTGGTTTCTCATCCCGAGTCATCCCAGGAGATGGAGCCTTGGGGAAGGGCAGCTGCTGTCTGGGTGGAAGGGAACAAGATTCCCAGCAGAGATGTTCATAAAGGCTCCAAAAAGCTTTGGGCAGGCACTGGGAAAGCTGATCTGGGGGTCTTGGTGCCCTCAGAGACTCCCTGCATGGTGTGTGTGTCTTCTCTGGGTGGTGGAACAGTTATCTTTGCACCATAAAATAACCCATATGTGCAGAAGTTCTGCCTGTAGGACATAAAGTGGTGCCAGGAGGGTGGGCCATGCCCTCACCCTCCTCCAAAGTTAGTTTGTAGTAGCTGAAAATCACATGTTTTTTCCTAAAAAAAACCCCTCCCCAGTCCCAGGGGATGGATCCAGGAAACCAATCCAGGTGGAGCAGCTCGTGGAGATGGCCAAGGTTTTGCAGAGCCAGTGGCTGCCCTGGTGTAAAAGGGTTTTTTGGGGTTGATGTTGGCCACCCTGGAGCATCATCTGGTGAAGGTGTTCTTCATGGAAAGAACAGGAAAAGGGAAGGAGTGTGTTGGAGCTGTGTTCTGCAGAGCTGAATTTGAGCAAGGAGGGGCTTGGTCCTTTCTCAGGGATGAGGTGGGGAAGGATATCAATGCTCAGGGTTATTGCAAGGAACCCAATTTCCCCTCTTCTTCCCAAGAACTGGGTGTGAAGAGCTGCCACCGAGGTAATGGGCATCACTGGAGGTGTTCTTGGCTAAAAATCTCACAGAAAATCCCAAAAGTTGCATCCCAAAACCTGCTCTGAAGGATGTTAAAGCTGTAGAAAGATATTTATTACAGGGATGGGAGAGGGATGAAGGATTTCGTCTCCCTGAGCTTTTGTTTTTGTGTGTGTGTGTGTGTGTGTGTGTGTGTGGTTAAAATTGTTACAGGTGGCACAGAAGGATGTGTTTAATGTGTGGAGAGCACCCTGGTATAGAAAATATGTATGTAAACATATAAAAGTGGCTTGTTTTGGTGTCTGAACCCCATTTCCAATACGCCGCGGAGTGTTTTCATAGCAGTGGTTTCCAGGCTTTATCACCACAATTCCTTCCCAAATTCTGAAAATCAGTTTCTCTGCACAGAAATTTCTTTATTTCTCATCCCCCCCTGCGTTTGAGACATCTATAAAATCCAAATTTAGCCATAATTAGCAGCATTTTCTGCTTTCTGAGAAAGCAGAGC
The DNA here is from genome assembly GCF_036250125.1 of Pseudopipra pipra. Classification (NCBI taxonomy): domain Eukaryota; kingdom Metazoa; phylum Chordata; class Aves; order Passeriformes; family Pipridae; genus Pseudopipra; species Pseudopipra pipra. The sequence goes on from NC_087552.1 coordinate 74,875,597, forward strand.
AGGAGCAGGTCAGTGAGTTGCCTGTCTCAGACAAATGGGCTGGAATCAGGTTTTGAATTTGGGACCACCAGGTCAGTGAATCCAGAGAAGCATTTGGGGAGCTTCAGGTCTGGCCACCCCATCCTGAGTCTCACAGGAACCTTGTGCTGGTGCATCCTTGGCCAGAGCATCTCCTCTGACGTGTTTTTTTATCCGCTCGGTTTTGATTGACAAGCAGAAGAAGGGGGCATGTGAGTGTTAAAAAAGAAAAAAAAAAAACAACAAACAAGGTGGGGGGGAGGGGAGGCTAAACTTTCTTTAAATGAACTGCCTGTTTGCTTTTTTATCTGGGATTTTAAGGAGCTGAAGGGTTGGTAACACAGATCTTTTTGATAGATGGGGAGAGCGGTCCCGTAGTTGGAATATTGAAGGGAGAGACAGAGTGTGCGTGTGTGTATGTTCCTCTCCTTCTCGAGTGTAAGGAGCATTTGTCACCACAAATCATCCTTGATTGCAGAGAGCTGTGTTCATATAGGGCTCACCCACCCACCACCCTCAAAAAATTAGACATTTGTTATATGACATGAGTTGAGATTAATTAGCGAATATTAACCCATCAAGCAGCACAGAAGCACATTTTTGGAAAGCGGTGGTACTTGCAGCAACAGTGGGTTTGGATTAGTTCTGGTCGGAAAGTTTGAGGCGAAATGTGGTGGTGGGGAGGTGCTGGAAAATGCCAGTTTATCAAAGCCTAAAGTTTTGGAGGAATTAGCAGCTTTTCCGGGGAAGAATTTAAGGAGCGGCTGAGCCCCGGAGAGAGGCTGCACCTGCAAGGGTGTTTCTCAACCCCAGCTCTTCATACATCACTTCAGGAGCAGGATTTGGGGTCATCACGAGGCTGCAAAAGCCACAGGGTGGGCAAGGGGGGGGGATCAGAAAGGGTCCTGGACCTGCTTCCAGCTGTGCTGTGAGTGCAGGGCTGAGACTGGGAAATGTCAGGTGGGATAAAGAGCAGCCATCGCTCAGAAAAATGTTCATAAAGCAAAGAAACGGGTCTGTAACTCCAGAAAATAAGCCCATGGAGCCATTTCCACCCTAAAATCTGTGAAAGCACAGAATCATGGGATGGTTTGGGTTAGAAGTGACCTTAAAGACCATCTAGTTCCAACCCCCTGCCATTGGCAGGGACACCTTCCACTAGATTTTCCACTAAGTCCTCCTGACTATTTTTCCTTATTTTCCCAGAGCAGCTGTGGCTGCCTCATCCCTGGAAGTGTCCAAGGCCAGGTTGGACAGGGCTTGGAGCAACCTGGGATAGTGGAAGGTGTCCCTGCCCATGGCAGGGGGATGGACTAGATGGCCTTGAAAGATCCCTTCCAACCCAAACCATTCCATGGTTCTATGAAAATCCTTTATTTAAGAAGAGTGCTGGTTTGGGAAGGTCACAGTCCCACTCTGGGATATCCCATCAGAAGAGGCAGCTGTCCCTCATCAGTTCCTGGTTAGCCAAGCCCAACTGGCCACCCAATTCAAGGACCTGTTTTGACTTAGTAGGAGGAAATATCTGGTGAAGGATCACCGGGGAGAGGGTGGGAGGATGTGTGAACAACAACAGCTGGAAATGCTGGTATTTCCTTGGATCAACACATTTCTGATTGTTTTGCAAGTAAAGAAAATGATCTTGGTTATTATTCTCCTCCGAAGAATCCCAATTTTGTCTTGGGACAAGAGCAACTCGCAGAAACTCCTGGGCAGATTGGTGGAAGGAAAGGAAGGAAAGCTGAAGGAGCTGCCATTGGGTGTTGACCAGGGCTAATCATCCTGCTTTTCCCATCCTCAGCCAGTGCCAATATCTGCAACGTTGTCCTGATGAGGCACACGGAGCTGGAAGAAGGAATTGACGTGTTGGACAACAACGGGAACATCGTCGGGTCTTCCAGAATTGCTGCCAAACACGTACGTACCCGGGGTGTTCCTGGTGGGCTGGGACTCTGCTGGATTTCAGGCTCCACAAATCCCACAGGTGTAGGAATCCGTGGCTGGAAAACAGATGAGCTTTGCCCACCATTTGGAATGTCCTGGTGGACACGGGCTCGTGTCGCGCTGGCGAATTTGGGGACTGACCTTGGTGCTTTGGGGGGGCACAGGCTGACATGGGAAAATCCTCTACTACCCTGATGCTTTCACAGGAATTCTTTGTGGGAACTTTGTGTCCTGTTGGATACAAAGCAAAGATAACTTACACCTTTCCCTAAATGAAGACGACTCCCTATCCCAACCCAGCAGCTTTTTAACCCTTCCCACGTCAAAACTGCCCTAAAAGTTGCCAAGCAGAGCTTTGGGAGGGCAGCCAGATGCTTTTACCCCTCCTCCCAACACCTGGGTTGTTTTCCCTGTGACCTACCCCCGGCCATCTGCCTGGAATTTTTTCCCTTTTCATCCCTTTCCTGCCGAGTTTTGTCTCCTGAGCATCATCTGATTGTTTCCAAGTGGGCTTTAATCTGAAATGTAAAGCATGTACCCAAGCACACGCCCAGGCAGAGGAGTTAATAATATAATGCTTGGCATTTCTCTCCCTCCTTCTGTCCAAGGCTCTTAAGGCACTTCATAGACAGCAATTAATGTACAGATTTGCAGTCCTCGGCGAGAAATGGGAGCTCTCTAATATCTCTCCATATTGTTGTTTAACAGGGAGATTAGAACAATCTGTTGAAGGGCTCAGGGATACTTATTTGAGCCAGTTTTCCTCACTTATATCAACTGGCTTCGGGACCTGAGTTCCCCTCTCCATCCTGATGGTTGAGGGGAAGGCAGACAACAGGGGAAATAAATATTAAAAGGGAAGGTGCTGTAAGGGCAAGGTAGGTGGGGTTTAAACTTGAAATTTGGGAGTTCTGAGAACTCCTGCTCAGCTGCCATGGAATCCTAAGGCTTCTTCCTGAACAGCTTAGTACTGGGTTTTGTCATGTGGGATTTGGCAGATCCTTCGTGGAACACCTTGTGTCTCTCTGAGAGGTTGTTGTGAGTGAAGGGTCCCAAGGAGCTCATGTGGATGTTCCTGTGACATGGAATTATGGAATGGTTTGGATTGGAAGGGATTTTAAAGACCATCTCATTCCATCCCACTGCCATGGGCAGGGACACCTTCCACTAGCCCAGGTTGCTCCAACCTGGCCTTGGACACTTCCAGGGATCCAGGGGCAGCCACAGCTTCTCTGCCCAACCTGTGCCAGGGCCTCCCCATCCTCACAGCCAACAATTCCTTCCCAGTATCCCATCTAACCCTGCCCTCTGGCACTGGGAAGCCACTCCCTGTGTCCTGTCCCTCCATGCCTTGTCCCCAGTCCCTCTCCAGCTCTCTTGGAGACTCTTTAGGCACTGGAAAGGGCTGGAGGGCAATTATCTGTTCCTCTGAAAGATCTTCTCTAGGTCTCAGGGTATTTTATATATCTCAAGCTGCTTTGTCCCTCTCAGTGGAGGGACAACTGCTTGGGTGCTTTCTTGGGAGAGGAGAACCCCCTGTATGTTACAATTCTTCACAATAAACCACCAGTGATGAAAAACCAGGAGCAAGTCTTGGAGCAGGCACTAAGGTTCTCATTCCCCCAGCGTGGAACTGAAATCAAAACTCAGTTGAGGGAGGAATTTTTGAAGCTGCTGCCCGGCCCACAGTGAGATATTTCACCTCACCACATCTCCCAGGCAGCTGTTCTGCCCGCCTTTCTCCCTCCAGGAAGCACCAACATGTTTGTGTAGGAACGTGATGGGATGTTTGAACACGTGAAATGAAATCAGGGAGGCTCTTGGGTGCCTGTCTTTATTCTGCTGGGTCTGTGACCGAGCGTGGAGGGCAAATGGGATGTGCACAAACAGCTGCTGGCAAAGCTGAAAGTGTGTGTTGGTGCTTTCAGTCGCAGGAGCAACGCAAGAAAGACCAGCCAGGGCATTTCTGAGACCAGCAGGTACATCCTGGGGTTTGTTTCAAGTGTCATGGATCTGTTTGTTTGTTTTCCCTTTGCAGGCACTGCTGGAAACAGCCCTGACCAGAGTGGTCCTGCCCATGCCTATACTGGTTCTACCTCCAATTATCATGTCCGTACTGGAAAAGTAAGTGTTGGGGGTAAAGGGGGGGTTTGCAAGGGGAAGGGGTAAAAGATCCTCAGTGGGTGTCATTCACTGGTGTTTTATAGAATCACAGAACTGTTTGGGTTGGAAAAGCCCCCTCCAACCATCCCCCAGCACTGCCAAGGCCACCCCTGACCCCTGTCCCCAAGTGCCACATCCACAGGGATTTTAAATCCCCCCAGGGATGGGGATCCACCCCTGCCCTGGGCAGCTGTGCCAGGGCTGGACAGCCCTTTCCAGGAAGGAATTTTCCCAGTATCTGACCTAAACATCCCCTGGCACAGCTGGAGGCCGTTGCCTCTCCTCCTGTCCCTTGTTCCCTGGGAGCAGAGCCCGACCCCCTCCGGCTCCCCCCTCCTGTCAGGGAGTTGTAAAGAGTGACAAGGGACAAGGTCTCTCTTCAAAGTCCACCAAAGACTTTTTTTTCTTATTAAGATTTTATTATTCCATCAGTTTGAACCACTGTCAAAGCTGTTAAAGTGTTACATTGATGTGATTATTTTAAATCATACCCTGTCCTTCAGAGGATCAGCCAAACCCTCCTGGAGCTCTGGCAGCCTTGGGGCTGTGCCCACTGCCCTGGGGAGCCTGGGCAGTGCCCAACCAGCCTCTGGGGGAAGAACCTTTCCCTGAGATCCAACCTGAGCCTGCCCTGGCACAGCTCCAGCCATTCCCCGGGTGCTGTCCCTGCTCACACAGAGCAGAGGTTGCCCCTCCTCTGCCCCTCGGGAGAAGCTGCAGACCCCAATGAATGTCCCCTCAGTCTCCTCTTCTGCAGCTGAACAACCCAAGTGGCCTCAGCTGCTCCTCAAAGAAGAATAAATGCTTCATATATTCAGCAGAAATTTGTTTTCCATCACTATTTAAGCCGTTTTCTCTCCTGGCAGATGTGTCTGTGGAGCAGCAGTGCCTGGACAGGGGGAAGGAGAGGGCAGGGTTATTATTTCATGCCCAGTTATCACAGAATCATGGAATGGTTTGGGTTGGAAGGGACCTTAAAGACCACCCAGTTCCAACAGGGACACCTTCCACTATCCCAGGTTGCTCAGTTGTCTCACAGCAGAGGTTTTAAGAGCTAAAAACCCAAATTTCCCTGTCCATCAGCCTTTCTCCCACCGTGCTTTCCAACACCTCCACATTTCCTTCATCCCAGGGATTCTGTGAGCCGGTTTGGAGCCGCTGGGTGCTTGTGGCTCCCGAGGACACCCATCAGCGGCTCATTAGGTGTGAACGATCCGTGGGGTGGGGATCCCCTTCCCGGCCTCTGGAGGCCGATTATCCCACTGAAAGATGGGGATGCTAAAGGACTTGCTGCCTTTGTCCCAACAGCGAAACTGGAGGCTCTCCTTAAACAAACCTGTTGTTAGTGGCTCGGGTGACAGAGTAAATAACAATTAGTACGATTAGGGAGTGACCCAGACCTTTGGTGAGCTTTGTTTATCCTCGTGGAATCACCCTCGGGCAGTTTTCTCTCCTTAGCTGAAGGGTCGGGGCTCCTTCTGTAAATTCGGAGGCTGATTTTGTAACATGTAAATTTAAAAATATAGGTACAGGCTGGTACCCCTCCAGCACCCAGAGCTTCTCACCAGTATTAATTTCTCCCCTGGCCTGCGGGTGGGGAGAAACAGGGCAACAAACCATGTTTTGGGAACTGTAAATTCAGTTTTTTTCGGCTCTTTTTTGCCCCAAATATGCTGTTTTCCTCTCTTTTTTAAAGGGACTGTGGTGATTCCCTTCATCAGGGCACAGTCATGGCAACACTTTCTGCAAACCAGAGTTGGGAGGTGTTTTCTGGAGACACACAGGGACGAGGAGTAGATTCCAGCCCCTCCTGATTTTGTGCAAAACATCAGATTTTCAATTCATTCTCCTCCTTGGCAAAATCTCTTTCCTGCCCCGAGGCCCTTTGTCACCCACAGGGTCCCCCAGGCCATGATCCAGCAGCAGGATCTGCTGGGAAGGTGCTCAGGAGTGACCATTCCTTCCCCTGGAGTAGGTTCCTCTGGAGTACCTTACTCAGGGCTTACTCAAAGTCAGAAGAACTGAGGTTCCCATCTAACCACCCAAAAAAGAGCCACATAAAGGACAAACCGTTTTATTGCTTCAGAGGATCTTTGCTATTCTGGTTATCAACAGACAAAGCCCTTTATATGCAAAAAAACTGTAGAAAACTGGTCCCTGAATTGTTAAATCATTGTCTCTGAGAGGGAACGCTGAGGGACCATCCTGGGTGTTCCCAAGCATCCACAAGGTTAAGTAAAACTAAGAGTAAAATTTCACCTGGCACAAAATAAAACCGAGAGGAAAATTTGCTTTGTGCTTGGGAGCAAAATAAAACTAATAATAACATTTTTTTGTACTTGGGGGTTTCCTAAATTCCTGTATTGGTACAAGAGTTTTACTAAATGCACCCACACTCTGGGCAAGCCTTATCAAAACTGGGTTTTATCTGTGGACACACAGGAGGTTCTCCTCCAAAAAAAATCCTCATTTTAACTAATAGAAAGACTTAATTCAGGTTTGGGAGAGAATATTTTCCTTCCCAATGCAACTCGGTGGATATAAAAATATCTGGGCACTGCTTTTGCCTGCCTGAATTCTCCCCGGAGCTTCGTGCCTCCTGTTTGATTTTCCATCAAATATCTTTGGATTCCTGGAAGGCTGAGAGTGAGAAACAGCAGGGATAGGGAGTGGGGTGTGGTTTGGACACGCTGGTGGAGGTGGTGGTGTCTCCCTGGAAGACATGGCAGCACCTTTGGGACGTGAAGAACATCCCTGTCCATCCCTGGGGGATTCACAGTGCAGGTGTTGCCTCACAGATCTTTTTAAGTGGTTACTGAAGGACACAGTCAGAGGTAAAACCTCATTTTGGGAACAAAAACGACTTGGAGCATTTGGGGAAAAGTTTAACTTTTTGAATTGAGTGGGATTTGAGTTCGACCAGGGCGTTTTCCATGGGAATGGCATCCAGGCCTGCATTATCCCTGTGTTTATAGGAATCCTTACAGTGTCTATAAAGGAAAAAGGAGAGTGTGATGGCTCATTATTTGGAGGCTGGAGAGCTGGAATCAGAAGTCTCAGTCTGGATCCTCCCAAGTCATTTGCATTTGGGATTGTGGGGAAGGATGGGAGCGATTCTCCCGCCTTGCCTTGGAGCCTGGCTGGACATGGGTGACCTGCTGGGGGGAGTCTCACCCCTCCAGGAACCTTCTTTGTGCTCCCAGCAGGGGTTTTCAGATTCCTGGAAAACTCCCTCCCTCCTTTTCCCCTCGGCATTCAAAAAGTTTATTTTAAGTGGCCAGTTCCTGGTCGCCGTCTTTCCACTTGGATCCAGGTCTTTCCTCTCTCTCAGCCATCTCTCCATCTGCATGTTTTAACTCCCCCAGCTGCCTCTCTCGTCTCTTGTGCCATTTTTTTCAGCTCTCTTGGCTCCTCTCATCTCTTTGCCTGCTGTGTATTTTAACTCCCAGGGCCGCCTTCTCTGCTCTCCAAGGAATTCAATGTTACCTCCCACTGCCGAGCTCCACAGCGCTCCATTCTTTCCCCCATGTTTCATGCATTTCCTGCTGCTTGGACGCTCTGTGGAAGCAGTTAACATATAGAATCAATGTTTATTTTGAGCCTGCATATGCCATGCAGGGAACACGGTGTCAGTTATTTTGTGCAGATGTATTCTCATTGAAGTTTTATAAATAATATCCCCGTTGGCAACTCTTAATGGGGAAAAACAGCGGCTCCGCGGCGTCGGCGAGGTGGGGGCGACTCGTCTTTGGGATGGGGCTGATGGTGGGAATTCATTAGTGCCCCCGTGTCACAAGGGGACAGCTGCATGAAGTTGGACTTCTCATCCCTGTTTCCCGTGAATCCTTTTGTCTGGTTGTCACGACGAAATTCGGGAAGTGGAGCGGTTTTCTCCGGCCGTCATCCCAGACTTTTCCTGTAGTCTTTGTCCAGCTTCCCGCTCCTTCCAGACTTAAAGCCCATCCTGCAGCTGGTCTGTGCACAGACACTCCAGGTCTGTGGGACTGCAGCCTCAGGTGCCCCTGTAGGCTGAGCTCTGAGGTGGGAGAGCCCGAATTTTTGGCTGGTGGAGAAGCTCAGTCCATCATCAACATCTGCTGTGGCCACTTTGAGTGATCTTTGAGTGGAGATTGAAGGATATGAGCTCTTCTTACCTCCTTATCCTAAAGCCTCTTCTCTGCCTCACAGACCTTCTTGGAAGGTCTGAAGAGCAGCAGAAGGTCCAAGAGCTCGGGTATGTTAGGCTGGACTAGAGGAGGCCCTGGAACTGTCTGTGCAGTGTTGGTGGAAGAGAGACAAAGCTGGAATTGTTGGCAATGGGCAGGAGCTGAGAGAGAAACAGGGAGCAGAACAGTTGTCCCCACAAAAGAGGAGCATTTCTACTCTTTTCTTCATCTCCAGATCATCCTGATCTTGTGGCAGAGCTGCCAGAGCATCCTCAGGCGGCAGCTACCAGGGTTGTTTTCCTGTAAGGCTCAGAAAATTAGGATGCTCTCCGGCTGGATCAACATTCCAGAGCTGCTCTGGCTTAGCTAAGTCAGCCTAACCACAAAAAATGGATTTTCTTGGGGGACAACCAGTGCTCAGCCCACAGTTTTGTGTTGCTGAAAGGGCATTTTCTTCAACTTAAAGCATGTTTTTCACTTCAGAAATGTGCAGGAGGCCCTCTTGGCCTTCATTTTCTTGACTTTTCCCTGGAGATATTCTCCTTTTGACAGCGTGTGCAGGATGTTTCCCAAAGGTGCTTTTCCTCCAAAGTCTCTCCGTCCAGCTAAACCCTCGCTGAAGTTTGTTGTGACTCAACAGCTGCCAGCAGTGACACCTTAAACTGCTGTGGCTGTTTCCAGAGTAAACATTGAAACTGCTCCTCTAATTATGTCAATCAAGCTCAAAAATCCCCCAACCTCACTCGCTCTGCATCTGCTGTGTCCTCTGGAGGGGGCACCGGGGCTGGAGCCGAGAGCAGGAGATGCTCCGTGGTGAGGACAGTGGTGGCCTGGCTGGGTGGGACAGCAGAGCTACTGGTCACTGGGAGAGCTCAGATTTCCCCAAATGACCCAAAATCACAGAATCAGAGAATGTGCTGAGCTGGAAGGGACCCCCAGGGATCACCCAGCCCAACCCTCAGCCCTGCACAGGCCCAGCCCCAAGAGTCCCACCCTGTGCCCCAGAGGATCAGCCAAACCCTCCTGGAGCTCTGGCAGCCTTGGGGCTGTGCCCACTGCCCTGGGGAGCCTGGGCAGTGCCCAACCACCCTCTGGGGGAAGAACCTTTGCCTGAGATCCAACCTGAGCCTGCCCTGGCACAGCTCCAGCCATTCCCTGGGTGCTGTCAAAACGAGTGAGGAAAGGTCAGGGACACCCTGTGCAGAGACCTGACGGGCTCTGGGAGGGTCTCAGCAGAACTGGGGTAGTTTGAGGTAGGACAACCACCCCAAACTTTGTTGGCACATCAAAGATGGGCCATTTTGAACCCTGGTCTCTGAAGAATCTGGGATACCTCGGGATACCCCAAGCTCCAGCCTCCAGCTCTTCCCGTACCCCGCGGCGTCCCCGGCGTCTCGCGATGTCTGCATTAGCTTTGAACCTGTTTATACCAAACCCTCCCCAAACCCCAGAGAATCTGTCAGCTGGGAGGCTTTGGTTGACTCCTGTCATATTTAGTTTAGCATCTGACACCTCCTCCTAGACAAATACAGCTCTGGTTCACTGAACCCGATAACTCCTTTTTAGTACAGTGACTGACTTCCATATGGAATAAATTACAGTACCTCCTGAAAAACGCCAGAGGCAGCTGCCAAATTATGCAAAATTTAAACCACTAATGAACAATGTGATGAAAGTTGAATGAAGGTGTATTTACAAGATCTACAACACACTGTCTCAGCGGAGCAGATGTACTGTCTGTACAAGCATGTGAGTGTGTGTGTGTGTGTGTCTGTACCTACGGACACCCATGAATATTCCAGGTCTCTCCGCTTTAGGTGGATCCGTGTAGATTCCCAGTGTGTTCCTGCCTTTTTAATGTCTCCCAGGTAAAATTTGTTGTAAAGGCAGATGGCAGAAAGAAGAGGCATTAGGGTGGTTTGAAGGGGGCGAAGAAATGGATCTTTAGGGAAAAAGAGAGAGGAGGAGGGAATTGTGGCAAAAATGCCGGTTCTTTGCTGTCCAGAGGTCCATGTGGAAACATGGATCACTTGTTTATGAGGGAGACAAACCATGGGTGCCAAGAATTTGGCTTCTAGTTGGGAACAATAAGATATGCATATTAAAGGAGGCTTAAAGAAGGCCGGAGAGGGACTTTGGACAAGGGATGGAGGGACAGGACAACAGGGAGTGGCTTCCCACTGGCAGAGGGCAGGGTTAGATGGGATACTGGAAGAGGCCATGGCAGAGGTTGCCCAGAGAAGCTGTGGCTCCCTCTGGATCCCTGGAAGTGTCCAAGGCCAGATTGGACAGGGCTTGGAGCAACCTTGACTAGTGGAAGGTGTCCCTGCCCATGGCAGGGGGTGGGACTGGATGGTCTTTAAGGTCCCTTCCAACCCAAACCATTCCATGATTCTATTGTTTTCCTGCAGCTTTCCAACCCTGGACCTTCTCTTGATGCAAACTTCTCAATCCCATGTTGTCTAATCTGAGCAGCAAAGTTTAGTTCTCCACACCCTGGCTGGTCCTGACCTGTGTGTGTGGTGACAGCCCCTAAAACCACTGTTCTCGTGCCAAAACAGCTTCAATTCTTCTGCAGAATTACTGGTAGGGGAAGAGGATATTTGCTCTTGTGAATACATCAGGCTGCTGCTTCTGCTTTTTGAATATCTCTGGAGATGTTCAGGAGTTCAAGTTTTAATATCTCTGGAAATACTTAAAAGCCATCTGGACACAATCCTGAGTAATGTGCTCCAGGGAAATCTGCTCGAGCAGGGAGGTGGGACTAGATGACCTCCAGTGGTCCCTTCCAACTCTACTCACCCTGGGATTCTTTAGGCTTCAGAAGATGCCAAAGTTGGGCTGTCAGGGGGATCTGAAGGTCCAGATCTCCCCCCTTCCACAAACAGATATTAGTTTTATTTATTTTTAATCTGTGCTAATCCTCTGCAATTAAACCCTTTGGAACCATCCAGCGGGGGGTTAATGGGTGAAAAGAGGGGTTTGGATTGCAGTTGACAGCCACCAAAATGCAATATTTAACTTCATATCCTTCCCAGATCTGTGTTGGGATCAGAGATCCCCGGGGACAGAAGAAAAATGGACCTTTTGACTAATTATGAGTCATTTATTCTGAACCGCACAAATTTTAGAATCCGAGTCCCAATTAAGACATTGCACTACATGTGTTAATTAGCCCACTCTCCTTTTTTACATCAAGCCATAACTCTTCTTAATTAGGAGGTCGGCCCTTGTGATTTGAACTGGCCTGAGCTGGAAGCGCCCCTGGAAGTCACACCTGGGGGGCTGGACCGGGGATCATTTTAAATTGGTTGGGTTTTCACTTGGGTGATTATGAGGTGCCCAGCAGGGCAGTAATTACGGAGGGTGCGGCTTCCAAATTGAGATGTCAGAGGTGGTGTAAGCGGCGATGTCTTGGTTCTAAACTGTGCTCCGGGGAGGCTCGAGGGATGCTGGTCCTCTGATTGTCTCAGCGAGGGCTCTCATGGATCACAACAGCTTGAGCAGGAGGATAAATCAGTTCCAGGAGCTGCCCCTCTGCATCCCAGGGATAATCACAGCTTATCGATGGCAGGTCTTGAACGGTGTGGTTGTTAGCGTGGAACAAGGTTTTCCTGCTTTCCTCGCTCGGCCAAAATCCTTCTGGGCTTCTATGAGAGAATTTCAGATTAAGATTGTGCTCTGTGCAACAAAAAGAAGCGAAATATTGGAGAACAGAAGCTTGGCTTTCACAGCACAAATTGATAGGATCAACTCCGTCTCGATGGCTTATTAGTGAGGAGCTGAGATATCGGAGGAGTTAAAGCTCTGGATCGTGTTTTCCCTCCCCGCTTCCCCCAAACCTTCTCGAGATGGGAGACAGTTTTCAGCAAGCAGTGCTAGCAAAGGGCGAGGAGTCTGAGTGTTCAGACACACAGACAATGTGGAGCAGGGTAACGAGTTCCCACACATCAGCTGCTCCCTCGGAATCCGTCAGGTGCGTGTTTGGAGCCGGCGCCGAGCGTGGAGAAGACGGGGGGTTGGGGGGCACCTCTGATCCTGCTGCGGCTGCACGGGGAGATGGGGCTGCAAAACCCCATCAGGTGTGTGTCCTGAGGTGGGAAGGAGTGCCTGGAAACCCTGTGAGTGGTGCACGTTGGGTTGGGAATGCTTGTTAAACCCCAGTGGTCACCACGGAGGTGTTCAGAGCTCGGTGTGATCTGGTTGTGCTTTCCTTGACCAAAGGAGAGCTCCTGTGCCCCAGTGGGAAGGGATTAACTAGATCATAGGATCATGAGATATCCTGAGTTGGTAGGGACCCTCAAGGATCAAATCCAACTCCCTCAGAGCACTGTCCAAACACTCCTTGGGCTCTGGCAGCCTTGGTGCCATAACCAATCCCCCGAGGAGTTCCAGTGCCCAACCACCCTCTGAGGGAAGAACCTTTTCCTGATACCCAACCCCATGCCTTTCCCTCAGGTCCTAAATGACCCATCAGCAAATCTCCCCACTCTCTCCATTCCTCATACACACTGAATAGTCAAACAAAACTCACTGTCAAGTTTTCAGTTTATATTCCCATTTTTTTTTCAGGGTGGTAGGAAAAAAGTCGAATGACAGGAGTCCTTTTGGTGAATAGCTCCAGAATAAACCCCTCAAGAATTATGTTTTTCCCCTTAGCATTCATAAACTGCCTGAGGTCCTGTATCCTGGAATATATTGAACATGCCACCTTCTCCCTGCTAAATGTTGTCCCATTTTTTGGGTGTTAATTGCATCACAAGGGTCACTTCTCGGTCATTTTGAGAACCTGACCTTGCAGGTGTCTTCAAGTGTTCGCTGTTAACAAATCTTGAACTCATAAATATCCCCTGGGAAGAGCAAGTGTTAAAACATCCTGTTAAACCTGTCCCTTCATCTTCTGAGTATCACCCAGGCTGCAGATGTTTGATTTTTAACAAATTAAGGTATTTTTGTCGAGTTTACTGCTTTATTACCCCATTAACGAAGCCGTGTGTGCCTTTTTCAGCTGGCAGGGCTGACAAAGTTCCCGATATCTCTCAAGGACCTGGGTTCCTTCTGCTCACTCACCATCAGCTCCAGAGCCTGAGTGCAGGTGACACCCATGGGTGGCCCCCACCCCAGTGTAAGGTGTTTTGAACTGGGGGAAGAGTGTGAGGCTGAACTTGTCCATGACCTGCTAAGAAAGAGGTGCCCATCCCTGGAAGTGCTCAAGGACAGGCTGGACGGGGCTTGGAGCAACCTGCTCTAGTGGAAGGTGTCCCTGCCCATGGCAGGGGGTGGCACTGGATGGGATTTAAGGTCCTTCCAACCCAAACCATTCCATGATTCTGCGAAGAAACCAAGACCAGTGGGTCTGGGTGGACACCAGTGTCTGTTCTGATGATGCCATGCACTCACCTGGTCTGTGAACTGGTCTAACAGAACCTTTCCTTTCCAGAACTTCCCTGCTGAGGTCCCGTCCCCGGATGATTCTCCCAGTCCAAAGCCTTGTGTGCCTCGCTGCCTTTGGCCTGGCCCTCCCCTTGGCCATCAGCCTCTTCCCGCAGATGTCCGAGGTCAGTACGTGTCTGGTCACTGCAGGGGGGGGTCTCAGGGGGGGTTACCAACACCAGGGCTTGTTGTGCCTTCCTCCAAAACAGTCTCATGCCTGTGGGAGGCTCCTCCAGTTTTTAGTCGAGTCTGTTCCTGTTTTCTTCACTCAAGTGCAGCGTCACCAGGAGGGTGAAGGCCCCTCTCCCATCACAGTGGTGTTTCCTTGGGGTCAACACAGTAAAAACAAGTCTTTGTCCACGAAGCCAAGAGCCTGGACCATCCCTTTGGTGTGGATGTACCTTCCCAGAGCTGCCTTTTCATCTTCTAGTCTGGCTCTGGGAAGACCCAGCCCTGGGGGGTGAACAGAGGAAAACCAACCAAGGAAACAGGGAATGACCAATGAAATCACTTGTACCAAGTTAGTTGAACAAATTGCTGAGGTGTGTTTTGTTTCCAAGCCATTAATTTTGACCATTTGGTGTTTGGAGCTTAAAGATTGTGAATTTGCACATTATCAGGGAAGGTCATTATTCTGAAGTGATAAAACCTCTCTGAAACAGAGCAAAGGACTTTGCTGGAGTTCTCTTTGTGTCGACTAGAACAGTTGATCAGAAATTTCTATCAGTGTCTCTGTTGCTTAATTCATAATTTTTCAGTCTGGATGGGTTTATCCACAACTTCCAGCCAGGGAATCTTGTTGTACACTTGTCTGCTGACTGAAAAACACGTTACAAATTCTCCGTTGTCCTTCTACAGGCTGAGATAAACCTGTCCCTTCATCTTCTGAGTAGCTGAATACATCTCAATCTTGGAGTCTCTTGCTAAAAGACGTGTTTTCTGAAGCTTTAATGATTCATATGGCTCTTCCTTAAACTTTTTCTAATTAGTCAACATCCTTTTTGGAGCACTTCCATGAGAACCAGACACAGTATTCCAGAAAGAAGTTGCACAAGTACCAGTTGCAGGAGCAATGTGATTTTCCTGCTTCTCCTCGGATTCATACATCCACAGTTTGTTAGTCATTTTGGCAGGAGCTCAACCTTAGCTCCCTGGCCATCAGCTTTTTGCTCTGATCCCAAGTTCTGCTCGGAGGGTTTTGGTTATGAAAGCCTGAGGAGGTTTGCCAGGTCTTGCACCTGCTCAAGGTACGTGCCTGGAGCATGTCCAAAGTTCCTGTTGGAAGGAGATTTGGGGATAGAACATCCCTTATGCTGCCTTTTCATGGAATCATGCAACCATAGAGTTTTTAAGGTTGGAAAAGACCTCTGAGATCATCCAGTCCAACCATTCCCAGCACTGTCCAGGCCACCCCTGACCCATGTCCCCAAGTGCCACATCCACAGGGATTTTAAACCCCTCCAGGGACGGGGATCCACCACTGCCCTGGGCAGCTTTGCCAGGGCTGGACAACCCTTTCAGTGAAGAATTCCTTCCTAATATCCAATCTAAACCCTCCCTGGTGCAATTTCCAGGGAAAGGAGTTTCACCCACCATCAGGTGGCCGTGGCTTTTCCTGGGAGGTCTCCTTTCAAGATAATCAGGAGAGCAAGACCACAGGGGGTAACACTAACCTCATTTACCCCAAAGGTGACACCATTCCCTCAAAACCACAGAATCACAGACTGATTTGGGTTGGAAAGGACATTAAAGACCACCCAGTTCCATGCCATGGGCACCTTCCACTAGAATTTTAGCTTGATGGGTGACAGATAATTCATCATGTGTGGTGTCTGATCTTACAGCAGGGGAAAACTGTGTGGATTTTAAGAGCTGAATGAATTCAAGCCCACGAGGAAAATGAAGGTCTGGCGTGCTTGAGAGGATATTCAAATTGCAGGCATCAGGCACCACTGAAAGCGTTCAGCATCACTTGAAAATGACCTTCTGAGAGCAGATGAAATGTTATCTGCAGTGTAAACATGAATCAGCGCTGATTAGGAGATCAAACACAGTGACGTGCTCTCTGCCCACGCTCCATGTCAATGAAAAGAAACCATTACAGCTGGTGCTTGAGCTCATTATCTGCTGGGAGCTCAGCTCTGCTCCTTGGGAGGGAGCTCCATGTGCACAGCTGGACCTCACATCTGTTGATGCCAAGGAATTGGGTTCTCCGTAGGCAGCCTGGGCTGATCCGTGTTAGAATCATGGGATCATGGTTTGGTTTGGAAGGGATTTTAAAGACCATCTCATTCCGTCCCACTGCCATGGGCAGGGACACCTTCCCCTATCCCAGGTTGCTCCAACCTGGCCTTGGACACTTCCAGGGATCCAGGGGCAGCCACAGCTTCTCTGCCCAACCTGTGCCAGTGCCTCCCCACCCTCCCAGCCAGGAATTCCTTCCCAATATCCCACCTAACCCTTCTCTCTGTCAGTTTGAAGCCATTCCCTGTGTCCTGTCCCTCCATCCCTTGTCCCAAGTCCCTGTCCAGCTCTCCTGACTGGAAGGGGCTCTTAAGTTCTCCTTGAAGCCTTCTCTTCTCCAGGTGAACCCCCCCAGCTCTCTCAGCTTGTCTTCCCATTATGTTTCCATTTGTTATAAGTGTGTGTTTAAAGGATGTTCCTTCCATCCTCTAAAATCTTTTTAGGGGTTTCTGTGGGGATGCTCAAATGAGCAGAGCAGGCGGAACAACCTCTCCAGATCCATTTCTTTGCAGAAATGGAATGGGATGAGATGGGAAACCCAAGTCTCCTTGCAGGGAGCATTTCTCAGACCGTGTGACCTCTTGGGTGCTCATCCTTGGTCCATGAACTTCAACGGCCGGACTCAATCTTAGAGGTCTTTTCCAACCTCAACGATTCCGGCTTGTCAGATGAGGAATTTAGTAGACTTGGAGTGTTTGAGCAGTGATCTCTGGATGTCTGTGCAGGTGTCAGTAGGTCTGCATGTGTTTGGTGTCCCCACAGCCTCGACAGGTGAACACAACACGACCCAGATGCTGCCGGTGTACCGAGCAAATTATTAACAGCAAGGTGGAATAGGCCTGTTCTGTCCCAAAAATATGATCATGGTCTGAGCACCAACCCCTTCAGGACTTGCAAAGGAGCCAAATTCTGCCCTTCATCACACATTCATTGTCCTTTTCCTTGAGTCAGGGAACAAAACCAGAAGGTGATTTGTTATTAAGGGCTTGTTTTAGATTGGCTGTGTTTGATCCACTCTTCTAAAGGGGCTCAGACTTACAGTTAGTTTTCAAGCAGAATTGCAGCCTTGTAATATATTTAATAACTTTGCTAGATAAATGATAAATGCAGCCACCTTATCACATCAGCTGTAGCTGCTCTGGAGTTATTCCTGTGTTCAGATGACCTCAGAGAAATCAGAGTTCAGCTCTGGTTGCAAACAGAGACACCAATATCAGGCAAATGAAAATTCTGGAGGCGAACAACCTTCACGTGCCGGGAAGGTTAATGCATCCAGATCTTCTCCTGGGTCGATATTTAATGTAGGCAAGACCTTGGTGTTGTGCAGATGAAATTCCACCTTGGTTTCTGCAGCGGGTGCTCCAGAATTACAGCTTGTTTCTGGACGTTGTGGGTTTGAAGATCACCTCATAAAAATAAACCCATCAAGACATGGATCTTCGGGAATACGCCGAGAAACGCTCCCTTCATCCCGACACAGTGTTAACTCCTGTACCTAAATGCATCAAATATGCATTGAGTAATTCGCTGCTGTTAAGTTTAGGAGAAACATGTAGTTAATGCATTTAGCCCACAACCTCCAACTGCCTCCCATGCCTCCCGGGGAATCTCTTCTCCAACCGCCTTATCCTACAGCATCCCCACTGACAACTCCTACTCAGCTATGCACTGCCAATGGAAACAGCTGTGACAGTTCCAAACTGAAAATGGGACTTGTGCAAATGAAATTCAGTGTAGCAGCAAAAGAAAGAACCACGGGGTTTGCTCCACCGATTTTCCCACCCTTTGGTCCCCGCTCGTCCCGACCATTCATTAGGATTTGCGGGATCCACGAGGGCGTCGTTGGAACTTCCCACTGGCTGCAAACTCGCCTTGCCCCGTGTCCGCTGGGATTGTGCTAAAGGAGGATAAAGCCAGAGGAGAAATGGAGCTGGAGCAAGAGCTGATGGCAGAGAAACCCTTCCAATACCTGCAGCCCTGAGGTGCCCTCGCCGTGGGTGGAGTTCAGAGGGTGTTGGACGCTGGTCAGGGCAAACCAGACCATCTTCTGGAATCTGATTTGGGCCGAAAGCCTTTTCCTTAAAATAATCTTCCTTTTGGATCTCCAGGACAAGGGGAATAAACAGCCTAAAATCCAAGGCTGAGCTATTGTTTTCCAATCTGTTTTAGCCTTCATCTTGTTGGCAGGCTGCTTTAGAAAAGCAAAAGGTTAATGAGCCAATGTGCAGTGGGATTATTGCAGTAAAGATGACAGTGAACCAGTAATTACTAATTAGATGCAGTTTAACAGGAGGAACAAGTGAAATCTCCTCTTCACCAACTGTCAATAATTAGCAGATTTGGTGAGGTTGAAATGTGTCCACAGTTAAAAGGCTGATTTTTTAATGAAATGGCACTTGACAAAAGAGCTGTATGGAGGTCACAGCCATAGCCCTCGAGACGCTTCCCCATACCATACTTAGGAGGGAAATCAGATGCAAGACAGCAGGGGGTCCCCATGAAACCACTTCTCCCTTGGGATTGCATTGCAGGAGCAGGGAGGGGGGGGGAGGGGAGCAGGAGGGATTCTCTGCAGTAATTTTGTCCAAGTTGGATGAGAAGCGAAGGGAAGGATTTGCCAGCTGCCATGGGGAAAAATGTTTGAGAAGTGAGAAGTTCTGTGGTGTTGCTTTGCTTCTGGGCCTGAGGAACAGCTTCCCGGGAGTCTGGTAACCCGGGAGCGCCGGCCAACGTCTACCCTTGGGATGGATGGTTGGTCTTGGAAGGAGCTCCTCGCAGGGAAGAAGCGGCACGAGGTCCTGGCAGGAGGTTGGAAGCTCAGTGGGATGTGTCTCCCAAAGACTGCAGAAGATTCAAGCTGTGCCTGGAGGGTTTGGTTTCCCACTGACACACGGGCGACGCTCCGTCGTTGACTTGGGAAGCGTCAAGAGGTTCATCTGAGGTTCCTCTCCTGTGCACTGATCCAGCTTCTCTTCTGGCACAGCAACTGTTGACATAGGCAGGAGTATCTCTGCTTTCCACATGGACTTAAAAAGGAGAAGTCATCTGTGAGAGCTTCTCTAATGCTTATGAAACTATTTGTTTGAGCCCGGGGTTTACGTGACAGTGAGTGGCTGAATATTGGCATGGTTTAAGTAGGGCTTGAGAGAAAACCTGTGGTGTTTGGGAATGTGTTGGGCCCAGTTCTGACCTTCAGGTAACACAGTTCTGCACCTGGAAGGGTGGGAGAGGAGAAGTGGGAGAGGAGGTGAGCTTTGGGGAACAGCAGACCTGGAGACCAAGGTATTTATCACAAGCTCTTTTTGTGATAAATCCTTCCCTGCTCCAAATCAAATCACAACCTTGGCTGTGAATCTTCCTCAGGTCACCAGAGCAGCTCAAAGCACCGTGGGACCAGTCTTCAGTACTTAATTCTGTCTCAGGAGCTCATTCAGAAGCAGAGGAAAAAGCCTCAAGTTGTGCCAGGGGAGGTTTAGGTCAGATATTAGGGAAAATTCCTTCCCCAGAAGGGTGGTCAAGCATTGGAACAGGTTGCCCAGGGATGTGGTGGAGTCCCCACCCCTGGAAGGATTTCAAAGCCGTGTGGATGTGGCACTTGGGGACATGGGGCAGTGTGGCCTTGGCAGTGCTGGGGAATGGTTGGACTCGATGATCTTGGGGGACTTTTCCAACCTAAACAATTCCACGATTCCATGAAGAGATGGCACCTCAGCCCTGCAGCACAACTGGAGTCCTCACCAGCCGTAGGTCCCAAGGAGGTGCTCCTGCACTAAATGCTGGACAGGGAAGGTTGGGCTGAGGATGCTCCCAAAGGGGTGAGCAGTGAACTTGAACCCCACTCTGGGCTAAACAGCCAATTTCTTGGGAAGGTTTCCAGCTCCCTTGGTTTGAGACAGGAGTTATTTTACCATTTGCTTCCTCCCTTCCTCTCCTGCTCTCACCACCCCTTGAGAGCACCGAGCAGGAGACGATGTGCTCCTGGCTCAGCCCCTCCCTTCAGGCTTTCCTTCACCTGCACCAGCTGTCAGGGCAGGCCTTCCAGACCTGCTGTGTGTTTTCCCAAGGAGCCAGACTTCACACAGCACTTCCCCCTTGGCCCTGCCCTTTGGCTTTCCCTTTACACCTCCACTGCTCTCCCCCCTCGCCCCCCCTGGCAGCCTGGCATCTGCAGAACACCTTTCCTGTCAAAGCAACCAGGAAAAAAAAATATAAACATCACAGCAGCTTGTTTCCTGTGCTGCACATTCCCTCAATTCTCACAGCAACTTTGAGTTTCCCTCTAATTGTGCTGCTCAGGAAAGCTGCTGCCCAGGATCCTGCTGGCACAGAGGGGTCTGGGCGTTGCTGGAAGTGTTTAGGGGGGCCTGGGATGGTTTGGTTGGGTTTGTGGTGGTGCTTAGGCTTGTAGAGAGATGTGCCAGGAGCTGGGAGGGTCTTTCCAGAGGATGGCAATGAGCTCTTGTTAATCATCACAGGAACTGTCGGTGTTATTCCTGTAGGTATCCATGGGCTGTTCCCAACCCATCACAGGTCTCTTGTAGAGGTTCTTGTACCAGGAACAATCTATCCAGTGGGAGATGTCCCTGCCCATGGCAGGGGGTTGGAATGAGATGGTCTTTAAGGGTCCCTTCCAACCCAAACCATTCTGGGATTCCGTTTTATGATTCTGTGACGTGCTCTTGGCCTGTGATCTGCCCCAGTTCCTGCTCCCACCTGGAGTTTCCCTCTCTCTGGCATCATCTCCAGTGTGACACTGACAGAAAGAAGCCTGGAGCTGTGTTTGCTTTTAGAGCCTGCGAGGTCAGCCCACCCTCCATGCTACAATCTTCCATGTCTACACGGCAGCAGAGCTTTTTGGGGAGCTCAGGCATGTTGAAGGCAGGACAGAGGCAGGTTCACGTGCTCCAAACCTCCTTCTCAAGGCACTTCAGGGCATTCCTCAGTTCCTAAACCCATGAGGAGGGAATGTCAGGCTTAGCAGTCCCCTCCTCCACTTCCAGTGGTGCTTCAGCCTGAGCTGCTGAACCAACAGCCACCAGCCCCCTCCTGCTTCAGGGAGGGCTTCAGGTCAGTGTTTGGTGTTTCTGCAGAGAACTTCTGCAGACCAAATGACCCAAAAGTTCCAGACGTGACATGACTGGGACATTCTTGTTCCACCCAAGTCAGGAAAACCCTCAAATTCTCATGTTTGTCTCATAAATCCTCACTGCTACCACGTGATGCTCTTTTAGGTTCCTTTTCTGGGACTGTAGCAGATGGATGGGGAAGATGCTGCAGCCCAGTAACATCCTTCTGCCTGCTCCACCTGGATGGAGCAGCACTTCCAGGTGCAAATCCGTGGGTGGTGATCTCACAGAAGCTGCATCTGCCTTGTCCCAGGGTCACCTCCCATTTCCCAAACTCATTAGTTTGGTTTTCATTGCATTTCCCTTTTCCTTCGTGTCCTGGCACCACTGAAACTCCTCTTGACCCAGAGAGAAGGAACCAGTTTTGCAAATCAAAGACCATTTCTGGATCATGACATCTCCCCTTTCCATGTGTTTTTTCCCCACTCTTCTTTCTTAAAATCAAGGAATTTCCTGTGCCTACTCACTCCCCAGTGGGGTGGAGTTGGGAGATCTCAGTCACACCTGGGAGCAAATGTCTTTCTTTCTTAGGATCACAGAATGGTTTGGGTTGGAAGGGACTTTAAAGATCATCCAGTTCCAACCTCCTCCCATGCACAGGGACACCTTCCAGTTGAACACTACCAGGGATGGGGAATTCCCAAGAGGAAGAGGACGGATCTACTCTTCAGGGGCTGCACCATCACTCCTTACAAGCCCCTGGGAGACTCGGGGAGGTTAAATTTACAACTGCTCAGCCCGTTTGCACCTCCCAGTGTAATTATTGGGCTCAGTGACATCTCTGGTCTGGGGGAGGTCACAGTGAGCAGAGCTCTGGTTGATTTGGAGCCCCAGTCTTTGTTCTCACCTTCCCTGTCCGAGGGGCTTTGATTTGTGGCCCAGCTGGTTTTTGAACCTGCTCCTGAGAGCGGGCCTTTGTTTCAGGACCAGCGGCCGCCGGGAGTCAAAGGGGCTGAAAATTTTCCAGGATCTGGCCTTAAAATCTTAACCTGGACCAGCAGGGCTTGTTCTTGCTGGGAAGCACAGCTTGAACCGAACTGCTCTTTGTGGTCATCCGGGGTGGGTGTGGGAGAAAGGACCCCTTTGTACTGCCCAGGGGCTTCGGCAGCGGTGTCAGACAGGATCTGGTTTCATGTTTATATCCCTGTCCCTGGGATACAGGTTCAAGTATGTAAACTATCTCTGCTGCAAGCACAGGCTCCTGCAGGTGTGTGGGTGCTGGTGGGCATAAAAAAACATTCCTGACACCATCTCTTTTGAGGAGTCTTCACCTCCTGATGGCTATAA
Source organism: Pseudopipra pipra (assembly GCF_036250125.1). Lineage (NCBI taxonomy): Eukaryota > Metazoa > Chordata > Aves > Passeriformes > Pipridae > Pseudopipra > Pseudopipra pipra. The sequence goes on from NC_087552.1 coordinate 74,897,978, forward strand.
GCCATTAGGAGTCAAAAGAAAGAGCTGACATCCGACAACTCCGGATAAACAGCTAAACATTAACCCTTCAAGTGGCTCGAAAAACATACTTAAAAGGCTCTTTGTGGAAAGAAGCCATTTTTTTGCGGGCCTGTTAATTGCTGTCTTTCTTCGGGACACCTTTCAGCAGCACCTACTGTAAACAGAGGGGCTCCTCCCGAAACACTTCCCCCAGGGATTCCTGCCCTGCCAGCCCGCAGAGGTGGAGGTGGCCATCCCTGGCTGCTCCTGCCCTCTGCACTCTTCCTGTGGGTCCTTGGTTCTGCTGCTTTATTCTTGTCCTGAAAGCCAAGTCCTTTCCCCTCTTTCTGCCAGCCCTCCCTGACAACTCAGTCCACCTTCATAGGATCACAGAATATCCTGAGTTGGAAGGGACCCTCAAGGATCATCAAATCCAACTCCTGGCCCTGCCCAGGACACCCCAGGAATTTTTAAGATCATAAAAGACCTTTATCAGCGTCAAGTCCAACCCTTTTTGGTCACCAACAGCCTTTTTATTTGGTGTAACCAGGTTCACCCCCAGCTCTTCCCAGGCTGTTTCCTGCCTTATCCCTCTCATGTCACACAGGGTTGGATTTGTCCTTTTGGGCATATTTGGAGATGGTTGTTTAGTCTCATCTGCAACAACTTCTACCTAAAGCTACTCCAAGAGATACAGGATACAAAAGGAAGGCGACTTGTTGTCCAGACTTGCCTGCTTGTGGCAGAAAATGCCTTATTAATCACATTTCACGTATGTAATTATCTGTAATTGCTTTTTAAATCATTTGGCTCCAGCAGCCTGTTCCTAGTGGGGCTGTTGGTCTGGAAGGGAAGGAAGTGGGCTGGAGGTTGGGAATCCCGAGGAACTTGATTAGCTGCATTAAAGCAACAAGGGCATCCCTAAATCCTGCCCTTCCATCATGCCCTTCCTTCTTAACAGCAGGAGGATTGCAGGGATTGATGTTTTCACCGAAGAGCAACAAATAATTTCCTCCTCCACAGAGCTGCTTGAGGATTAAAATTAAATAATGGAAATATTCAAATACCTCATTTCCATCAAAAGGGGAACTTGTCACGTTCATAATGTCCACATTTAAAATCAGGACTTTTTATTTCTTCCAGAAGAGGAGAAACTCCCAAGTGTCTCTGTAGATGCTTTTCATTCCAGCAAGGAGCAGTGATCGTAACTAAACCCTGTGATTCTGGGAGTTCTCAAGGTCATGTTTGAAGTGGGCTGATGACTTTACCCACCAAGCAGTTGTCTCGAATGTTCCCCCAAAAAGTCAGCATCATGTGGGGTTTCTTCCATGAGGCCAGGAGGAAGTTTTCTTTTGCTCTCTCTCCTGAAGATCCTTCCCTGAGGAGTCCAGGTGACCTGAGGTCACAGGACTTCTGCTCTGGTACCAGCCTAAAACATCCACCTTTCTGGAGCTCCTGTAGAAATGAATTTAATGTGGCAAACTGAGACTTTATCCCATGATCACTGACCTTCTCCAGCGTGGAGGAGAAAGGATAAAAGGCATCTTAGCTCCTGCAAAGGCCTTTTGTCTTTTCTGATCAACCTCTTTTCTCTGGAAGACAGACAGAAGGAACTTCTTTGTTTTTGATCTTGCTATTTGAAGTCTTATGGTTTCAAACCTTAATCTGAGATGCCAGGAGGGTTCCTGTGGGGAACTGGAAGGTTAGAGCTGGTATCCTACTGGTGGACTGGTTTGGGGGCTGGAGCACAGCAGTGGAACACAGATGTTGAGCTGCTCTGCTCCAGGACAGGCAGGGACACGCAGGGAATTGGAGTTCCCTTCCAGCCTGAGGTGTCATTTGTTATTATCCCACCTGCTGACACTGTTGTCATCACTCATGGACACCAACAGGGGAGGGGAGCTCGCTGCCATGTGGGAGATTCTCTGCTCCAGCCTCGTTGGGCTTTAGCCTAAAATGCCATGTTTCCCTTCTTCCCATCTGATTAAAATCCTCGTGGTTTTGCACGTTATTTTTCTCCAGAGAACCTGTGATGTGATGATTTTCAGCTTCTGGAGCTGAAATTCAGATCTGCCATCCTTGATTATATTGAATCATAGGCTTAGGCTGGAACAATATCTTTAAGGTCATGGAGTCCAACCATTAAACCCAAGTCCACCACTAAACCACAGAATCATTTAGGCTGCAAAAGACCTTTAAGATCACCAAGTCCAACCATTAACCCAGCACCAAATCCACCAGTGAATTAGTGGATGCTGCAATCCCATAACCGATCCATAAATCCTGCAAACTCTCCCGCTCTGCTTCAGGGCAGAGTCAGTCCTACAGGTGGATGTTGGTGGTCAAAGCATCCATGGCCAAAAAAAAAAAAAAAATCTCCTGGAATGTTTAACCCTCAAAAGCCAGAACAGCCAAATGCTCCGGAACAGCCGAATATTCCAGAGCAGCCAAATATTCCGACTTTCCTCCTTTCCATTGTTTCAAGGAATGGAGAGAAAATGGGAATAAAATTAATTTCAAGCGTTTTTAGTGGTCATTCTAGGTGTGTCCTGCCAAGGGTTAGATTGAGATACACCTTTTTGTAAAAGTTCTCCCTGTCAGAGGGAACACACTTTCATTTTCCCTCCTTTCCTTGAAACAATGAAAAGGAGGAAGGTTGGAATATTTGGCTGTTCTGGCTTTTGAGGTTTATGCATTTCAGAAGATTTTTCTGGTTTGTTTTTTTTTTTTTTTTTTTTGCCATGGATGCTTTGAGCACCAACATCCACCTCCAGCTGCCTGTGGGACAGGGTGGAAAATGGTTCACTGGCTGTGGAGAATCACAGAATATCCTGAGTTGGAAGAGACTCTCAAAGGATCATCCAGTCCAACTCCTGGCCCTGCACAGGACAACTCCAAAAACCACACCATGAAATGATAAATCCCTGAAATCTCATTGTTTGGAGACAGAGCTCTGAATTCAGAGCCATTTATCACAGAATCATGGAATATCCTCAGTTGGAAGGGACCCTCAGGGATCATCCAGTCCAACTCCTGGCCCTGCACAGGACACCCCAACAATCCCACCCTGTCCCTTACAACGTTGTCCAAATGCTTCTTGTGAAATCCCCCCTGAAACTTGGGCATTGCAGGGATTTCCCTGTTGCACACCTGGCAGGAATTCCAAACTCCTCTTTGCAAACAGGAAATTTTGCAAATTACCTGGGTTGCCTGATTGATAGTCCTTTACCTATCTCATGAATTGTGTGTGAATTCATTCATGTGGTGGTGAAAGGGCAGAGAAGTGTCTTCATCTGCTTCTCCAGCACTGGCCCAGGTTGCCCAGAGAAGCTGTGGCTGCCCCTGGATCCCTGGAAGTGTCCAAGGCCAGGTTGGACAGAGCTTGGAGCAACCTGGGCTAGTGGAAGGTGTCCCTGCCCATGGCATGGGAGTGGAACTGGATGGTCTTTAAGGTCCTTTCCAAGCCAAACCATTCCATGATTCTGTGATTCTGATTCTGTGATTCTAATTCTGATCTGTCCTTGCCTGCTTTGCTTTCCTTCTTTCCTTCTTTCCCTGCTTTTGAGAAAAACATTTTCACTAAATACGTTATCTCTTATGAAAACCAAATGTTTCTTTATAAGAAAGGGGTCAAAAAGACTTTAGAGAAGCATAAAATGAAGAAAAACTGCACCACTCTTAAGTTCAATTTTTATTATTGATTTGAAGGAAAACTTCACAAAGTTCAGGTTTACCTCAAAATTGTTTTTTTCCCAGCTTTGTGATTTGGGCAGAAAACTGAGTATCAATTATTTATGAAGTTATTGGTTACCATGCAATGGTTGGACTTGATCTTAAAGGTCCTTTAGACCTTTATGTTTCTATGTATCTCTCAACCAGTGTGTCCAGTTTTGGGGTACAGATGGTTTTTAACCGTGTAGAAAAACTGGGGAATTATCAGAGAAGATATTTTCAAGCAGTGAAGAACTGTGAGCTTTGTCTTATAAAATTTAACAAAGGTGATTTAATAATCTTTGGATACTTTCATGGGAAGAAAGCTTCCGGCAGGAGAGAGCTCCTTAGGGCAGCAAATAGATCCGTGCAAAGCTGGAATTCAGAATTTAAGAAAATGCCAACCATGGGAATGGTGGATGCTCTTTGAAGCAGGACACTGAGAGGTCTTGTAGCTCCACAGTTGTTTGGATTCTGTAACCAGAGGCCGGAGATCTTTTGAAAAACACCTTTTGTGATTTGATTAAAAGGTTTTCCACATTCTCTCACCTGTCAGGTCACCTTCAGTTGGTCCATAACACTTCCAGGAGACACTTCCTAGCAAAGAGTGGTTTCCTCATCTCATTCCATGGGGAGGAATCCAATGGTTTGGGTTGGAAGGGACCTTAAAGACCATCTCATTCCACCCCCTGCCAGGGGCAGGGACACCTTCCACTATCCGAGGTTGCTCCAAGCCCCATAATCCAAGTGGAAATGGCCAAAGAACTACTATGGCATTTAGAGACACACAAGTCCATTGGCAGGATGGGATCCACCCAAGGGTGCTGAGGAGCTGGTGGAAGGACTCACTGAGACACTTTCCATCATTTATCAGCAGTCCTGGATAACTGGGGACATCCCAGTTGACTGGAGGTTCACAAGGAGAGACCTCATTGCAACAAGAAGGACATTGAGGGGCTGGAGCGTGTCCATGGAAGGGAACGGAGCTGGGGAAGGGGCTGGAGCAGCAGGAGCAGCTGAGGGAGCTGGGAGGGGGCTCAGCCTGGAGAAAAGGAGGCTCAGGGGGGACCTTCTGGCTCTGCAACTCCCTGACAGGAGGGGGGAGCCGGGGGGGGTCGGGCTCTGCTGCCAGGGAACAAGGGACAGGAGGAGAGGGAACGGCCTCTGGCTGTGCCAGGGGAGGTTTAGGTTGGCTTTGGGAAACGTTCCTTCATGGAAAGGGGTTGTCTGGCCCTGGCAGAGCTGCCCAGGGAGGTGGTGGAGTCCCCATCCCTGGAGGGATTTAAGAGCCTTGTGGATGTGGCACTTGGGGACATGGGTCAGTGGTGGCCTTGGCAGTGCTGGGTTGATGGTTGGACTGGATGATCTCAGGGGGCTTTTCCAACCTTAATGATTCTGTGGTGCCATTTACAGTCCTTGTTACACCTTGCTGAGCTTCACTGGGTCTCAGATATCCTGGCACTGCCCTCGGCCATTGCCCTGATGTCTGATGTCCCAGGAGGAGATGGCAGAGGGCTGCTGGAAGGGCAGGACACCCTTCCCAGGCTCCAAACCGGGACCACCACTGGCTCCTCTCGCTGGCACTGCCAAGGCAGCAGCAGAAGACACAGTGACCAGCCTGGTCCTCCCTTCCCCCACCTCCCAGCGCAGCATCCATCAGTCCACATGACCCTCCCCCTACCAAAATTGGCTGCTTTCTTCCTTCTTCTCCCCCCACCCTCCTTTTTTTTTTTTTTTTTTTTTTTTTTTTTGGCTGAGCGATGAGCTGTATGCCAAATCCATCTGCTCCTGTCTCCCCTAGCTGCCTTCCATATCGTTACAGGATCCCTGGCAGCGAGCCTAGACCTATCTCTCTCCCTGCACTCTTAGGAGCACATTCCTTTCTACACCTTTTCCCGAGCTGGGATAGAAATGAGTATCAACCCCAAACAAAAAGCATCTGCTTTCTGCCTGCTGCTGCCTCACCGGCCGCGCATGGGAGTTACACCCGTGTCAGCAGCGATTGCAAAACACACACAACCCCCCACCCCGCATCCAACACGGGCTGAGGGAACTCGGGGCGCCGGGAGCCTCCTCACACCCTCTCCCTCCCCATCCCTGCAGCACCAGCTGTGACCACCGCACCATTTGTTCCTCCAGCCCACGCCAGCACTCGGAGCCAGTTCTTTATCACCCCAATTAGCCTTGTCTGTGCTGATGAGAGGAGAGAGGCTCCCACTGCAAAGGCAGGGATGGGGGGAAGAAGAGCTGGCGTGTGCCGGGCACCGGGAGAGGCGATTCCCGGTGTTTGTGGCTTTGTTTCCCTGCAGGGATGGATCTCGGCTGTCACCCCGCCCTGCATCACCTGCGTGGGGCTGGTCTGTAAACAGCTGCCTCACTAAGGGCAGGGGACACCCTTTCTTGGGGTTTTCCCCCTTGGATATCCGCCAGTGGGAAGAGGAGCATCCTCAGGATGCACCAGTTCCCAGGTGTTCTAGTGGATCATGGTCATGTTGAACACAGTTTGGATGAGTTTGGAGGTGCACCCTGGCCGTGTCCCCAGCGAGGGTCTTCTACCTGCAGTAGCTTCACAGGGGGGTGAAGCAATTCCTCCTTCTCCCACTCCCTCATGATAATGTCTCCCACATTGGTATGTCAGGGCACCGAGTGGTCAGTGCAGCCATCAGCCCAAAAACCTAGTTTTTTACTCCAAACAAGCCCCCTGTAGCCCTGTCTGGGATTAGTGTTTTTACACCGTGTGTCCTTCAGTGCTGTAGGAATTTGCATCCCTCCTGGACTTCTCCAGGATTCATTGTTAAAGACAATTTTCTGGTGGACACCCCAGTGCCATCATCCCAAAGGCAGGAAGAGGATCCATCCCTTGCTCCAGCACCTCACTGGGAGGAAGAGGATGGACAACAGTGGGCCAAACCCAGGCCCACACTTGGTTTGAAGGGACAAAGTCACCCTGTGTGAGGTGGGACAGGTCCCATCAGTGTAGTCCCAGCAGGGTAGAACCTGCTCCTCAGAGCACCCTCCAAGGCAGGTATTCCTTGACAGGGGGGTTCCCAGCATGGCCATGGCCAGCAAGGACTTTGCTGGAGGTCTTGGAAGCTGAGACACAAAAAACCTGACAAGAAACTGTGGTGTCCAGATGTGTCTGTCAGTCAGGTTGGCTGAGTAGGTCCAGGGTGCTGGACAGCTGGAGTAGCAGTCTGTGCCAAAATAGGTGAAGTTACACTTTCCAACAACAAAAAACCCTGAGACAGTCTAAAACTGAACTGGTAAACAATAAGGTTGTGATTTAATGTTGCCTCAATACCTGTGACCCATCGCCCGAATGTTTCTCCCTGTTCTTCTCCATTTGATTTCCCACAGTGGGAAGAGTAAGTTACTCCTGATGGATTTCTGAAGGCTTTCCCAGTTTCCTGTACCTGCCTCCTTGGTGCAGACTCACCCCTTGGAGCTCCTGAGGCTCTGGAGCAGTTTTTAATACCTGCTTTGTTAAACTCAGCCAGAAATGGCTCCAGTTCAACCAGTCACCTCCACCCTCCCCAGCAAATTTCTTTCCCATCTTCCCAGGCTTTGGAAAGGGGGCTTGAGTGAGTCTGATTATTACACAGCTCCAGACCAGTGCCTGGGACTGGTTGTATCTCCTTCCAAGGTCTTCAGAGGGGTCCCTGACCACGTGTCCACCCTGCATAAGAACCATGGAATCATTAAGGTTGGAAAAGCCCTCTGAGATCATCGAGTCCAACCATTCCCCACTGACCCACGTCCCCAAAGGCCACATCAATGTGTTTTTTAGACACTTCCACATTAGACATTGATTTCTGTGTCCCTCTCCTCAGACACCATAATCTCTCTTTGAACTATCCCTCTTCAATCCCATCCTTCCTAAAACCACCTCATCCAACGGCCTTGCTGTGGATGGAGAGCTCGTCCATGCAGGGAACGAAGCCATTTCCCTCCTGGACCCATGGGGAGGAAGCTGGAAGAGCCTCCAAGCAATTATCTCATCTGTCTCCCTCCACCGAGACAATTCTGCTTAAACTATTCTTGATGGGTTTCATCTCATTTGTGCTGAAAACTTCCCACCACAGACACCCCACACCTTCCCCAAAGCGTTTGGTTGTGATATTTTGCTCCTTCCCACTAGGATACTCTTCCTGCTGTTCAGCTTGGATCGCACTCCCTGCTTTTTGAATTGTGTCCCAAGAGAGCGTGAACAAAACATTCCTGCTTTTCTTCTCTTCCACAGCCCCTCGCACACGCAAATCCCACCACGCACCCCTGGAACTTCTCTCTTCCAGGCTCAGCACGTCCACGTCCTCAGCACTTCCCTACAGGTCGTGCTTTCAGGCCACTGGTTTTGGGGTCCACCAAGGCAGATGTGGCTTTCCTTGGAGCTCCCACCTCTCCAGCCCCCGTTGGAGAGGGAGAGATTGTGGTGGCTCTCCGTGGAGACATCCCAGTAGTAGGTTGGGTTTTGAGCTGCCCCACATCCCCAGTGGTCAGTGTTGAACCCCCCCTCCCACCAATTCCAGGCCAATTTAAAGCACTTCACGTCATCATTAAGGTTGGAAAAGACTTCCAAGACCACCCAGTCCAACCTTTGACCGATCACCGAGCGCCCACACCCAGTTATTCCTTGAACCCCTCCCATGGGCCGTGACCCTACTTCCCACCTGGATATTTTCCTACCGATGGATGAACCCGCCCACCCCCCAAAGCCCGGGAGCTTTTCTGTCTGTCTCTGGAAGGAGAAATCCGACAACAATGGGAGGGAAAGCTGCGTCAGAGCCAGGCGGATCGGAGCTAATCCTGCCTCCGAACGGATCCCGCCGGTGCCGGGGGTACGTGAGAATCGCCTCTCCTGCACCTTTGCCGGGTGCTCTCCCCACCACAACGCTGCACTCCGGGTTTCAGCACAGAAAGAGATGGTGAAGTTGCTAATAATGGCACTAAAAGAAAATATGCTACATCTGTTATGGATAGCAGTACAAAATTAGCTGATCACACCTCTGACACCCAAGATGTCTTCACTTAAAATACTCGTTGGCTTACTTTACATAATTTGCTGATTATATTTAAAAGAAATACAATTTTGCAATTACTGTTCTTTCTGGTGTGCTATCTATGCATCATTTTCTTTTTATGTTTATATATTTCTCCTTCATTAGTGCAGTCTGAAGGGTGATTAGATCCCTTCAAACATTTTACAGAGGTTAAACGTTGATTAAGATTTAATTATTACTGTAAATAGCTTGGAATGACATATGGTGCAAAAACCTGACATATGTGCATTTGAATAAATGAAGTGCTATTTCCCATGATGCTTCAGTAGCTGTTTAACAGCTTTGCTGAAGGGTTATGTTGCACCTCATGTTAAGATTGCTTTGATGTTATATTTTGTTGGGTTTTTGCAGCTGAAAGCTAAGAACAGTTTTTCCAGTTTTTAAAAACATTGAATATTTTAAATACCTAAATTGTTTTGCACAAATTTTTGCTAATTTGTCTAACTAGGTTAAACATTTTCAAAAGCATTTCGATTTTTAACGTGGGTTCTTAGCATTGTGTCAGCAACAGCATCGGTTCAATGTATAGGATTTCTAAAATTCCAGGCTTTGCGAGGTGCCCTGTCCCGGCTGGGAGCGGGATCTTTGCTTCTCATGGGAACTGGGAACACCATGGATTCCTCCCAGGGATGCACAGATTTGGAGTGATTTCAGAGCAAGAGAAGGCTTCACATGAAGCTGGCAAAAGGAAGAACTTGGGAAGGGACTGGAGATTTTATGGAGGCAGAGAAAGGAGTTGGTAGATTTTAGCTGTGATCCATCCCTGTTGGAGGATGGATGGAGTGGAATGAGCTTGTCCCCTCCTTGCACCGCTCAGCCCTTGGTTTTTCCAGGTCCAAGCCACAGCTTTGGGGTCTGGATTCCTTACAGCACCTTGGCTGTGGGAAAAGGAAGGGTTGTCCCCTGGAAAACGGTGGGAGAGCCTGGGAGACACTCTATAATTCACTGAATATCTCCAGGCATCATTTCCTGTAATACAAGTCAATCCACACAGGGCTGTTTTGAGGCTCGAGCAGAGCAAAGCACATTAAAATGACACGGGGAAGGCGAGATTGGCATGGAATTATTTCCATATCGTGCTTCTCCACGTTAATTTATTGATCTGTGGAGCTCCTGCTGCAGCACAACGCTCTGATCTCGCCTCCTCTTTGATTTTCACAGATTGAGACGTCTCGGCTGGAGCCGGAGATCGCAGTGGCCACCACCAGTAAGACTGTGATCTACAATAAAGGATTGTAAGTGGAAGAGGATCATCTCAGCCCGGAAGGTTCGGGGAGAGGGGAAAAAGGGGGAAAAAACTTGAGAAGCCGACTGGGAAAAAGAAAACAACAACAACAACAACAACAACAACGAGACAAAATAATCGAGCTCAGCGATAGTAACATCGTAGTTCTCCCGGCGAAGCGGGAGAGAATTAACACTTGCAGAGAGCTGACACCCTCACACCGGTCAAAAAAGATTAATATTAAAAAAGTTTTAACTTAGGCAAGAGGAGCGGCAGCAACCGCAACAAAATCACGTTTGAACACTTTAGAAGTAGCTGATGAAGAATCTCAGAATTAACAGCACTGCACGGAGTCAACGTGGTTGGACCCAACTACGTGAGCATAGACTTCACCCAGCAAGTTTTGTTTTCATTGTGAATCAAGTCTCCACACTGATGCTGCACAAAAATTCCCTAGGGAATCGGCGGGAATGTGAAGCGCTCGATAAGGTGTTTGGGAAGTGTCCTGCATTGATCTCCTGCTGATCCCACCCCAGTGATCATGAGTTAAAGATTTCATGCCGAGGTCACGGCCTCTGCTCCCTTCATCCCTCCCTCCTCCTTCTGTGGACGGCCCTGGTGGCATCCTGCCCTTCATCCTGTCACTGAATCCCACCGCTGGGCATTCCACAAGGGCTCTTCCCTGGATTTCAAGGTACTGGAAAGCCACCACACCCACATGCTGAGTGGGAAGGGGTCTCGTAGCAAAAATCATGATGGATCTGCTCTTTGCCTTTGCACAGCCAGGAAAGATGAGGATTGTCCCACCTAAACTTTAAAATTAAGGTTGTTAGTCTAAGATAATTGGCTAAGCCACACTTTGTTAAGATAGTTGTCCAAGGACAGAACATGATTTAAGCCCCAAGGTGGTCAGGCAGTTGGACTAGATGATCACTACAGGTCCCTCCCAACTGGAGTTTCTCTCTTCTCTTCTCTTCTCTTCTCTTCTCTTCTCTTCTCTTCTCTTCTCTTCTCTCCTCTTCTTTTCTCTTCTCTCCTCTTCTCTTCTCTCCTCTTCTCTCCTCTTCTCTCCTCTTCTCTTCTCTTCTCTTCTTTCTCTTCTCTTCTCTTCTCTTCTCTTCTCTTCTCTTCTCTTCTCTTCTCTTCTCTTCTCTTCTCTTCTCTTCTCTTCTCTTCTCTTCTCTTCTCTTCTCTTCTCTTCTCTTCTCTTCTCTTCTCTTCTCTTCTCTTCTCTTCTTCTTCTCTTCTTCTTTCTCTCTCTTCTCTTCTCTTCTCTTCTCTTCTTCTCTCTTCTCTCCTCTTCTCTCCTCTTCTCTCCTCTTCTCTCCTCTTCTCTCCTCTTCTCTCCTCTTCTCTCCTCTTCTCTCCTCTTCTCTCCTCTTCTCTCCTCTCTCTTCTCTCCTCTTCTCTCCTCTTCTCTCCTCTTCTCTCCCTTTCTCCTCCTCTTCTCTCCTCTTCTCTCCTCTTCTCTCCTCTTCTCTCCTCTTCTCTCCTCTTCTTCTCCTCTTCTCTCCTCTTCTCTCCTCTCTTCTCTCCTCTTCTCTCCTCTTCTCTCCTCTTCTCTCCTCTTCTCTCCTCTTCTCTCCTCTTCTCTCCTCTTCTCTCCTCTCTCTCTCCTCTTCTCTCCTCTTCTCTCCTCTTCTCTCCTCTTCTCTCCTCTTCTCTCCTCTTCTCTCCTCTTCTCTCCTCTTCTCTCCTCTTCTCTTCTCTTCTCTTCTCTTCTCTTCTCTTCTCTTCTCTTCTCTTCTCTTCTCTTCTCTTTCTCTTCTCTTCTCTTCTCTTCTCTTCTCTTCTCTTCTCTTCTCTTCTCTTCTCTTCTCTTCTCTTCTCTTCTCTTCTCTTCTCTTCTTCTCTTCTCTTCTCTTCTCTTCTCTTCTCTTCTCTTCTCTTCTCTTCTCTTCTCTTTCTCTTCTCTTCTCTTCTCTTCTCTTCTCTTCTCTTCTCTTCTCTTCTCTTCTCTTCTCTTCTCTTCTCTTCTCTTCTCTTCTCTTCTCTTCTCTTCTCTTCTCTTCTCTTCTCTTCTCTTCTCTTCTCTTCTCTTCTCTTCTCTTCTCTTCTCTTCTCTTCTCTTCTCTCTACTCCTCTCTTCTCCTTTCTCCTTCTCCTCCTTCTTCTCCTTCCTCCTGTCTGTCTGTCCCTTCAGTGGCTCCACTTTATGGTGATTAAAAGGGTGTGGGGCAAGTCATCCCATCACTGCACCAAGTCCCGCCCTCACATGGGTTTGGTGCCATAATTTGGCTTTCTGGTATCTTCTACCCAAAAGTAAACCCTGAGTGACTCCCTGAGGACCAGAGGGGTTCATTTTGACCATGGCCACCAGCAGAAGACCATGCCAGTGGCACGATCCGCCTCCGGGAAATCGTGGTAGGGATGGAGCCATGATGGTGATGGGCACAGACAAACAGGCAGGTTGTCATCCTTCAAATGCCAATTTGTTGGGGGTTTTGGGGAGGGTGGGGGGAGCAGGGGGAACCAAATCACCACTGACACAGAATGTACTCGATGGATTTATTGCAATGCCTGGAATCGGGAGGCCTGAGCCCCGCTGTGTGTCCTCCACCACGGGCTGCTCTCGCTCCCGGCCGGAGTCAGATCCGTAGGAACTGGAGCCACACACAGTGGGGCCAGCTCAGGAAAACTGATTCTGTCCCTGCACTGGGTGTAAATCAGGAATAATTGCACGAAACAAATCGATGTTGTGGATTTGCACACCAGCGTGAGGGGAGGAGGAGCCGGCCTGGGCTCCCCGTATCTGCTGTTCGTGGGACAGCTCCCGGGCCCTGATACTGATGGAAACGCAGAGAGTGGATCCAGATCCACTCTGGAGCTGTTCTGGATTTACACCAGGGCAAGGCACAGCTGGATTTGAGCCAGCAGAATTCCTTTAATGCACTAGATGAGATGAATGTACGCTCCGGAGGACGTGAGGCCGCTCCATCTCCTCCGGGTGGGATTGAGAGGCTGCAGGGAGGTGGCAGCTCTCCCATGGACATTTTCATGAGCAACTGTCCTATGGGCAGCACCGTGCAGGATCAGGGCCTGGATTTGGCCTGGGACTGGATAACTCCCTGCAGCAGTGAAAGAGGGAGCCCTGGGAAGGGGAGCAGGGATGCTGGCAATTCCCAAAGAGCAGCCTGCTGATGGATGCGTGGCAAGGAGCATGGAAGCAGTGGCAAGGCTTGGAGCCTGGGATGAGCTGTGCACCTGAAATGGGCCCCTTCCACTGCTGCAGAGGGTGGGAGGGGGTGAGGACCACTGTGGGATGCCGGGGGTGCAGGTACCCCCTTGCACACACATCTATGTGTGTGGGAAAAAGCTACTCCGAGCCCAAAACTCCAGTTTACGGCTCTGTGGAGCCCTGGGAAATGGGAAGCCAAACCTCATCGTGCTGCACAGAGGCACAACTTGCTGCCTTCCTCCTCCTGAATGGAAATGCAAGGCTGAGACAGAAACAGCCTCTTGTGTTGACAGGGAGAAGCCTCCTGGCTCCCGAGTCTGTCTGGGTGGATCGTTTCCCCTTTCCCGGTGGGTTTTGTCGCTGCCTGAACCATTCTGCTGCTTGTTCATCCCAGGCTTTTGTTTTGAGGAGGGGGAAGGAAGGAGACGTGGAGACTGTGCATTGCCATGAGGTTTCAGAGAGGTGGAGCAAGGAGGGAGGTGCTGATTTGGTTTTGCATCGTGATCAACAATCAAAGATTTCGGTGGCTGTGAGCTCCAGCCACCTGCTGGGTCTGCAGCTGGAGCGAGGAATTTCCAGTGGGGGAAAGGAATCAGGGCTTTGCTGTGTGTATTTCTTTAGGAGACACTCAAGGAAAAGCATGGACCGAGCAAGTTCTGCCTCGGGAAAGAGCCAGTTCCCAATTTTCCCCATGATGGGAAGCGAGTATGGATGTTTTCCCTGCACATGCATCACCTGTGGGTCGTTAATTGGGGACGCTCATCATGTTAATCCAGTGATTACCAATAAGGGCTGAATCAGTTTGGAGGAGAGACTCAGGATTTATTAAGCCAGGCAGCTCCAGTGAATCAGGAGGGCCTGATCCTGCCGGAGGGGGTGAGGACCAGCTTGAGGGATGTCAGAGGAGCTGTGCTGTGAGATTGTGGCTCGGCTCAAAGGCAGCTGCACCGTCAAACAAGTGCCAATCAAACGGTCTAAATGAGTCTGGATCGATCGTCTGCCCGTGCAAACCCCGTCAAACTTGTTTCGCTTCATGTGTCAGGGAGATGGGTCTCAGTCAACTCGGCAGAGTTTGTGCTGAGAAATCATCACATCCCAGGGCCTGACTCAGACATTCCCCAGGGGTTACCTCCGAGAGCCTCTGGCGGGTTGGTGACGGCGTTTGCTCCCAAATTTTGTTCAAATGACACTCAAAATGTTGTAGCCCACCCCCAGCCCCCCAAGCACTGGGGAGATGCTCCTGCTGGGAGGTCGGAGAACCACCACGTCCTGGGGCTCAGCTCGCTTTTCTAATCTCTGAAAGCACAGAATTGTGGAATCATGGAATGGTTTGAATTGGAAGGGACCTTAAAGCTCGTTCAGGGCTGAGACACCTTCCCCTAGACCAGGTTGCTCCGAGCCCCATCTGCACGTCTTGTGTGGCATGGTAGCACTTTAATCAACAGTACTGATGAGGTTGGAGACCCCAGGCCTTGTCCTCGTGTTCCATGTGCATCCCCTTCCTCTGGACAATCGGGATGGTGCAGACCCCTCTGTGCTGCCCTTGCCCTCGCTGTCCCCAGCTTGGTGATGAGCAGGACGAGGTGCTTGTATGAGGAGCATGTTTTGGTGGCCCTGTGGTCCCAAACTCTTGGGCAACCAAGAGTCCTTTGTCATCCCAGCACGGGGACACCAAGGCTATGTTGTCCCCAGCTGGGACACCGAACTGATGTGGTTTAGATATCCAGGACGTGTCGAGATGTAATTTTGTTCAAAAGCAGCAGAAAGGCTCAGCAGACCCAAATCTGACCCCTGTGGATCTTGAAAGACCATTTCACTCACAGGCAGCTCAAGTTTTGGGCTCCCTCATGCAGAAATCCCAGCACTGGATCATCCCGGTTCCTGCCATCACGGTGGGACTGCTGGTCCAAAATACCACGCTCGACTCTTCCAACGGCACTAGGGATGAAAACTCTGGAGCTGGGAAAGCAGTAGCACATTAGTACTGTTTATTAGGACAGCAAATTGTGCCAGGAAAGACTACACACAACAGCTAATGATAACATTATGCACATTCACTTAGTAGCTAATTAATCTCTTCGACTTTTCCTAATGTACAAAACGGAGCCTTCGGTTTGCGAGAACAACCCCAACCGTTTCCATCCCTGATTTCCTGTAATTGGGGGAGTGGAAGGAACAGGGAGAGCAGAACCCGCCGCACACATCAAGTTGTTCACCTCGGCAGATAATAATAATGAGGCGATCATCTCCCGTAGTATTTAATTAGAAATGTCGCACTTAATTGATTTCTTGGATATGTTAATTAAGAAATAATGAGGACCAGGTTGCAGCGAAAGGTGCCAGCGAGAAGTTTGGAGCCTCTCCTGGAAGACATGTCTGTTGGCTGCTCCCTGAGCCGGCGGGGGGACAACCAGGGGACAGCCCCGGGGTTGTGTCACCCGTGTCCCAAGGCTCGGGCACAGCTCAGCTCCTTCCGTTTTTGCTCGTTGCTCATTTTCCTGCTCTGCATCCCAGTGTGTGCCCAGCTCCTGGCAGGATGGGCAGCAGGGCACCCCCGTGGGCTGCCCGTGCCAGCGCTGGGCATCACTGGGATGTGGGATATCCTGGCAAATGCTGGATCCTGCCACCCTGGGAAAAGCCATGCTGGTAAATCTCTGCCAATGCCACGTAGCCGAGGGATGTTGGTGTCCCCTCCTCTTTGGTTGACTCCTCTTGGAGGGCTATGATGGAGACCCAGAGCCTGGTATACCCTTTGGAGGAGCACAGGGGCTCCCCGAGTGCTGTGATGAACCTTTGGGCCAAGGTTTTTAGGGTACAGAAGCTCACCTGGGAAGCCGGCCTGGCTCTGAGAGCATTCCCAGTGCTGGATGTGGAGGCTTGGAGTGGTCCTGGCGGTGGGAGATGCCCCCAGCTCCGGGTATCTCCCCGGGTTGCTTTAGGAAACATCCCCTCTTGGCTTTTCTCCCCTTTTTTATGGCTTGTTTTGCACCTGGCATCTCATCCCCCCCCACCCCGATCTGAATGCACCTTATAACAGCAAATCCCTCGGGATGTGGAGAGGGGTCACCTGCCGGCACCGGCACGTCTTCCAGCGGTCCCTCCACAGCCCCCCGAGGGCGTGGGCACCCCTGGGCACCCCTGGGAACACCCAGGAACACCCAGAGAGCCCCCCGGGCACCCCCAGGAACACCCAGAGACTCCCCCCGGGCCCCCACCACGCGCTCCGGCTCTTTTTAACCTTCTCAGTAGAGTCACCGACCGCGACACTCGGTGTAACACTCGGATCTGCCTGGAATAAAGGAATTTAAACGGAGCTGGAGTGTGCTCTGTGTGGAGTTCTGATGGGAAGGGTGATGTGGATGTGGGGATTTATGGGCTGGTTTTACGGGGGAGAAGCTGCCAGGGGTGGGGATTTCCCCCTGAAGCACGAGGGGATGTGGGAAGGGGGTTTTCCCAACGGCAGGAATTATGGCATTTGTTTGTGTGTGTGTGTGTATAATTATACATTATACATATATGATCACAAAATATGTATAATGGTAAAACATACAATATATGGATAATTATATGTGTAATATATTTCTAATCCGGTACACATAATAAAATATGCAAGTAAATGGATATATTTTAAAATGTGTAATTAGATATTATGTATAATAGACCAAAAACATAAAATGCCATATATATTATATATGCACATATATATTATATAATATATATAAAATATCTTATATATATATAAATATATATATAAAATATCTTTTATATATATTATATGCACAAATGTCTGAATATATTTTGTGCATATACACTCATAAATTATAAAATGTAAATTATAAACTAGAATATACACATTATATACACATTTATGTGTATATGTTTTGTTCACACATATATATACATATAAGTATATATGTGTGTCTGGTATATTTTGTATAAAATGGTTGTATTCGTGTGTGTATATTTTGTATTTATAAATAAGCATATATTTTATAGTTATAAATAAGCATATAATATTATATATGAATATGTAATGTACCATAGGTATACACTATATATGTTTATCTATATATAAATATTATACACACATATAGACAAATACAATAATTTTATATAAAATATTACATATTTTATATATTTGTATATAAAATATGTTAAGATATTACTTTATATAAATATATAAAGTATTTTTAAAATTATTATAAGTGTCTTTTTCCCCAAAATTCCAGGAAGACATGGGAAGAACACCCAACCTTTATCCCCCAAGACCCTCCCAAGTCCCTCATTCCTGGGGGGGTCCCAGGAGTGCCTGGGGACCCGTGAGGGGTCCCTTCCCCAGCCCTGGGTGCCCCATGGATTGGGGGGGGGATCCCCGCAGGGGTTATTCCCGGGGGATCCGGAGGGAAGCGGAGCCATTTGGAACCTCTCCCGACATTCAATCCCCGGCGCAGGTGTGAAGCTGCCCGGCCCCGGAGCCGCCGCATACCTGTCATACCTGTGGCCACCCCTGTCATACCTATGGCCACCCCTGTCATACCTGTGGCCACCCCTGTCATACCTGTGGCCACCCCGGTGGTGGCCCCAGGACCCCCGAGGGAGACCCCCCATCCTCACCTCCCCTGCAGCCACCAAACTCTCCCAGCCCCATCGTTCCCAGCCCTTCCCACTGACACCCATCCCACAAGATGGGAATGGGGACGGTCCCCTTGTCCCCCCCCACCACGAGGCAACCAGAGCAGCTTCCAGCACATTTTGCCTTTTATTACCACGCAGGAACACACACTACAGCTGCTGATACCTACGACAGGGAACGCACGCACACGGGCACGGAGAGAACAGAATAAATTAAAATAAACCGTGTAATAAAAAAAAAAAAAAAAAAAAAAAAAAAAAAAAAACAACGATGAAACGACAACGGGGACGGGGGTGGAGGGGGGGGGGTGGGGGAGAAAAGGTGAAAAATTATAATAAAAAGGAAAAATGAAGAAGGGGTCGGGCACACGGAGCTTTCTGGGCAGGACGTGCGGATTTGATCTGGCGGCTGACGGACGCCTTCCAGCGCGGAGGAGGACGCGCGGCCGCGTCCCGGGGCCGCCCCGGCAGCCTCCTCTTCCTCCTCCTCGGCTCGGCGGCGGCGGCGGCGGAGCTTCCCGAAAAGCACCTCCGAGGGATGCCCCGGGCGGCGGGGGGGACCGGGCGCCCCGAGGGAAGGCCGCGGGATGCGGCGGCGGCTTCGGCGACGTCCCTACAGTCCGTGGTTGGGTGGTGCCGCCGCCTGTGTCCCCCCTTCCTCCCCCGGGTTCCTCTCCATGGTGGCTGCACCAGGAGCCTGTCCCTGCCTTAGTCGTTGGAGGTGACGTCGATGTCTTCTCCGCTCGACTGCTTGGTGGCGAGGCGCCATCGGTTGATGTGGTGGGAGCCTTTCTTCTTCTGGTCCGAGTCGGGGCCTTCCTCCTCCAGCTTCTGCCGTTTGTATTTCGTCCGCCTGTTCTGGAACCACACTTTCACCTGGCAAAGAGGGAGACACGGGGTGCTCGTGGGGGGGTCCTGGCACAGCTGGTCGGGTGCTGGGACCCAGGAGCAAGCTCGGTTTTCCTCAGGGACCAGCAAGAAACCTTTCCCTGTCCTTCCAGGAGCTACTTCCAGGGGAGCTCCCACAGCCACCCTGCCTGGCCTCAGTTTCCCATGGAAGGGTGGGACAGCTGGGCAAAGGTGGGGGGGGTGTAGGACGAGGGATGCTGCCACCTCCCAGCTCCACTTCCCTGCACATTCCAGCCTTGGAGAAGCCCAGGTGGGAGGACACTTGGTCACACCTCGGACACAGGGACAATGGGCACAGGGGACACTCATGACAGCACCACGACCTGGAGCCCATCCCCCTGGAGTCTGGGCTGGGCCTGGATCAGCACAGAATGGTGGGAGCAGCTAAAACCAGCCCCATTCCGATCACAGGTGTCAGGATGCCACAGGCACAGTGGGATGACACCCAGTGACCACATGGGATGGCACTCAGAGCCACCTCCACCCCTCCAGCCAGGA